>NC_033803.1:44844992-44885555 GCF_001876935.1 Asparagus officinalis | reverse complement strand
GTGAGAGGGAGAGGAGAGAGGATGAGGTATTTATAGGTTAGGGTTTGGGTTTATAATTAAGACATAATTAAGAAAAAATTAAGGAAAATATAATAATTAGGGAAAAATATTGATAATTAATACAATACTTATAATAACAATAACAATAATATAACAAATATTAATTTAAAAGTTTTCACCGTAACAAGTTAATTTATAATTATCAAAATCATTAAATAAATATAAAATCAGATTTTAAATGGGAGAGGAGAGAGGATGAGGTATTTATAGGTTAGGGTTTGGGTTTATAATTAAGACATAATTAAGAAAAAATTAAGGAAAATATAATAATTAGGGAAAAATATTGATAATTAATACAATACTTATAATAACAATAACAATAATATAACAAATATTAATTTAAAAGTTTTCACCGTAACAAGTTAATTTATAATTATCAAAATCATTAAATAAATATAAAATCAGATTTTAAATCATAGAAAATTCTAGAAAAACAAGAAAATATAAATACTCTTTTAAAAATAATAATTTAATATTTTAAAATACCAAAAAAAATTTAACTAGTATCAAAAATTCATGGTCATTACATTCTACCCCCCTTAAAACAAATTCCTTTCTCGAAATTAAAATAAGAACCCAAGGACATATAAGGAACGATATCCATAAGCAGATGAGAATATAAAACAATAACGACACAAAATATAAGATGTGAGAGCTGAGATTTAGCATACATATAGCAGACCATAATAACAATATCATAACACATAGGAATCAATTTTACATAAAGGTGGATGAGAAATTACTTCAATCATTAAAATAACATAACATCAATTAAATAATATATACATGTCAAAGGATAAAATTATAATCTCTTAATCAGTTCATAATATCAATATAGTCGGACACACTTAGAAAAATAAATTACAAAGTATTTATCAAAAGACGCAGCAATAGACATATAACAATATAAAAATAAATATTTGTATATTAATATAAGGTGATATCAAGCAATTAGTAGTGTATCAAAATTAATACATAGAAGAACAATTAGTAGTTTATGAAAAATTCATGTCATAATATATACAACAGTATCACAATCATAAAATATGTTAATATTTGTATGTTGGAAAAATTGCAGTTAAGAGAATGAAAGAAACTTGACTTGTATTCCTTCGATCCCGATTATAATTTGATTACAAAAGAGAAGAGAACGAATTTGGTTCTCCCCTTTGTTTAAAACTGGGTTCTTCACGGTAGCGATGGAGTGCCTCCTTCGATTGTTCGCGTCGAATTTGCTCTCCGTTGACGATCCGACCATCTTGATTCACTAGAACGATGTCTTCTCCTCACGATTCGTCGCTGTGGAGAACTTGCGTGGCAAGTTTGAAACTCTGGACGAGTTGATAACTCTGAACGAGTTGGAAACTCTTGAAAAAGAGTTGATTTGAACCGAGAATCGGTTCTCAAGCCAAGGCCGAAGGCTTCAATGAATGCTCCAAAGGATGAATGCCGATCTCTCAATCTATGATGCTCCAAGATCTCCCCCTTTTGCTGCCAAGTCCCAGATCCAAAAATGCCAGCCTGAACTCAATCGAGTTTACCCATATTTATAAGGAATTAAGGGATGTAACCGCCCCCTTAATCTGCTCCTAAGTGGGGCGGAAATCCCTCAAATCGTGGAGGGAAAACGGTTCCTGCAACCGTTCAGCTCGTGTTTGAACGAGTCAAACGCCCAACAACCGTAAATTTTGATACGTGTTTAAATAATTTTTTCTAGTATTTAAAATAATATATTATATTTTATTAATACTTTTCCTAATTTCTGGAATCTTCCGAGTTTTCAAAATAAATAAATAATAAACTATATAGTCTTGTATTTTAATTCTGCTAAATATTAATTTACAGTTTAGTGATTTTTATATATAATCATTTGGTGATTAATATTATTAATGACCTTGTTATTATTAATGTAAACTTGAGTATAGTACAGTAGTATATAAATAAATATTAATAAAAAGATTTTTGGTTGATTATTAATTATTAATATAATTCAGAATATTATGTGAAATTTTTGAATTTTCCCTCTCTTATTTTTCTCATTTGAATTTGAATTCCTTCCAAATTTTTCCCAATCAATTCAAATCATATCACATAATGCACCTTCCTTTTTTATTCCCATATTTCTCTCTCCCCTTCCATAAAATAAACCTTTCTTTTATCTCCACCGTACCCCTCTCTCTCTCTCTCCAACAGTTCACCAAAAGAAAACCATTTTTTCTTCTTCTTCTTTCTCCCAGCACCGAACCCATCTCCACCACCAAAACCCACGAACCCAACACCGCTCCGCCTCCGTCGAAATCGCCGTTCACCGCTCGCCTCCGACCACAACCCCGACGAACCCGCGCCCAGCCGGCCTCCGCCTCACCTCGCCGCCACAGCAAACCGCCGCCGCCCTTAGCTGCAGCACCGCCGGCAAACCACCACCACGAACCGAACCCGTCGTCGCCACCAGAGCCGCCGCTCCTCCTCGCCGGCAACCACCCGACAGTCCCCTCTCCTCCAGCTCCTGTTCGCCGCCTCCAGAGCCCATCGGCCTTCCTCTTCCCGCTGTTCGCTGCCTCCGTCGACCCTTTCCGCCACCTTGCCGTCCCCCAGCAGCCGCTGTTCACCACCTTCGCCGCTCCCCTCCACCGACCAGCAAACCGCCGGCCAAACTCCAGCAGTCCCCCCTCCGAGAGCTCCTCCAACCGTCGTGACGTTGCCCTTCGTCGTCGCCGGCGATCCCTCCCGCTGACGGTAGCCACGTAGCCGCGCCGAGATCCCCACGCCGTCGACGTCGATTCGTTCGACGAACCCGAGGCAAGATCCCTCTTGCTCAGATTTGAATTCTATACCTGTTATAAATTATTTTACATAGTATATTTATGACGTATTTATCTGCGTGGGTTGTTTGCTGAAGAATATTGAACTGAATAATTGATATATGATAAATAGTGTTTTTGGAATAATTATTATAAGTTAAAAGAATATAATTTGATAATGGATTTATTTTAGAGAATTTATAATAATTAAAAAGAAATTGTTTCGAGGAAAAAGAATTATTTTAGAATATTATTTAAAATGACCAGTGAGGTGTTAAAATTAGAATTTACGTAATTTTATTGAAAAATGAATAAATTAAAGGTAAATTATAATATAGGAAAATATTATTTTCATGTAGAAAAATAATAACATGGTTAAGAAAAATATTGGTTGGACAGTGCCTAAATCGAACCGACTTGACGTGTCGACACGCGTGAGTCGACACAAAAGACGGAGTGTGACGATCGATCTTCGAGTCGACGCCGTAAGTCAACTCGAAGGGCGGTGAGACCCGGCCCGACAAATCATAGGATTTTATTGGGAGTATTGTCGACATTTCATGTTGTGACCCCTCTTATACTGTTCATGTATAACGTATTGTTCGTAGTCTCTAATCATGTTTTATAATCTTCGATATTCCTGTGTAGCGTTGGGGTGGGTCTGAGGTGATGTGATATTGTGATTGTTGATTATTTCCAGGCTCACACCAACAATATTCTTGTGTAGCGTTGGGGTAGGTTTGATTGCGATATGTGGTATTGTTGATTATTTCCAGGCTCGCACCAACGATATTCCTGTGTAGCGTTGGGGTGGGTCTGAGGTGATGTGATATTATGCTTGTTGATTATTTCCAGGCTCGCACCAGTGAAATTCATGTGTAGCACTAGGGTGAGTTTGAGGGGGGTAGTGAAACGTTGTGCGTAGATGATTTTGTGAACAACCGGTTATCCAAGAATATGAACGTTGACTCTGGGTGAGATAAGGATAAGTGAGTTGTGATAGGATGGCTAGTTGTGTTCATTTCATACATAGGTTGGGGTTAATATTTAATTATCTACAATTTGAGACATATGGTATATACATGAGGGTTTCCTTGTTTGGATTATTTCGCTCGACGTACTACGTCTCTTGTTGTAGATTTTTAAATATTAATTCTATCTATTGTATGATCTTGTTGCTTGGATGGTTTCTGATCGCTACCTGCATGGTCTTGTTACTTGGTTGATTTTTGGATTCGTCTGATTATTAGTATTCTAGTTGCACGCCTCTATCGTTATTACTATCACCATATGTTCTATTTCTATTACTGTTATCGTATTGACCACGCATATATTATCATTACTATTATTGTATTTGTTCCTGCCTTGGGGGATCTTGCCGTGTGTTCCACACGCTGATGTACTCCTATTTTCTAGGTGTACGTCAGATTTAGGAGATGGACAGCCTCAGTTCGGGATAGTGCAGGAGCCAGATGATTCTTAGCATGGGTGTCTTGTAGGCGGAGTAGAAGACAAGCTGAAGCGTAGTAGTTCTCTTCTGTAGTAGCTGATGAACACTAGAACTCTTTTACAGCATTTCTTTAGTTTGATGATAGATTTAGTTATTTTATTTCTTTTTATTATGGACTATGTATTTCTTATTTCCTAGTTGAACTGTTGTTGTAATAAGGGTACGTTGACCCATATTTTATGTCTGGGATGATTTACCATTGATGATATGTCTATTTTTATTCTGGGTTGTCTTTATATTCTTGCTATGTGTGATTGGGGACCTGTGACTTCACATTATATTTATTTCTAGTCGCTTAGCGTATTGGATTGAGAAGAAAAGAAAAAAAATGATAGTGAATATTTCTTCTCAATCTAATACGTCGCGGGCTTGTTCACGTTCCGGTTTCCGTGTATTTGGGAAGCGGGGCGTGATAGGTTTTTTTGGTGGCCCATGCAGGTCACGGTCCCGAGTCATCACTAGTAAGAATATGGTAGACAATTTAGATGCATATCATATTTCATCCATGAGACTATCATTGAGCCCTTATCCTATTTTCTTGATAGATTTCCTTTCATCCCTACCTTATCACTTTTTGACTCCGGATCTTTCCACTCTTTCTTGTCTCGTAACTTCCTACTGTTTCTTGTTTCTTGTCTCCTCTGCTTATGGATATCGTTCCATATCTCTGTCCTTGGGTTTAATTCCGAGGACGGAATTTGTTTTAAGGGGGGTAGGATGTAACAACCGTGAATTTTGATACGTATTTAAATAAAATTTTCTAGTATTTAAAATAATATATTATATTTTATTAATACTTTTCCTAATTTCTGGAATCTTCCGAGTTTTCAAAATAAATAAATAATAAACTATATAGTCTTGTATTTTAATTCTGCTAAATATTAATTTACGGTTTAATAATTTTTATATATAATCTTTTGGTGATTAATATTATTAATGACCTTGTTATTATTAATGTAAACTTGAGTATAGTACAGTAGTATATAAATAAATATTAATAAAAAGATTTTTGGTTGATTATTAATTATTAATATAATTCAGATATTATATGAATTTTCGAATTTATTTTCCCTCTCTTAATTTCCTCTAATTTGAATTTGAATTCCTTCCATATTTTCCCCAGATCAATTGACGAAATCATATCGACTTAAATGCACCTTCCTTTTTATGTCCCATATTTCTCTCTCGCCATTTGCCATAATATAAACCTTCTTTTTGTCCACCGTACCGCCTCTCTGCCTCTCTCTCCAAAAGTGTCACACAACAAGAAAATCCATTTTTTCTCCTTCTTTCTTTCTCCACCAACCCGGAAACGCCTGACGCACTGGCCTCTTTTGCCCCGGCTTCCGCCCTCGTCGCGCCGCCTGAGGACCACCTCTCCTCCGCAACCGGCTTCTCCGATCTCGGAGCCCTGCTCGCCACACGTGCCTCTCAAGGTCGCCGGCCGCGCCGTGCACACAGCACTCGAACCGACACCGAGTTCGGCCGGCCGCCGCTGTAACGTCGATGCTGGCTCACCGCGCGCTCATCGACTTGTCGCTCGCGCACCCACCGTCGACCGCCTCAGGCCCAAAGGCCCGATGTCCAGCCCTCGCCCGGTCCTCGTCTTCGCCGCCGTTCACCCGCAGCGCAAGCCCCGCGACTTTTCCCCCTCGACGCATGGCCGCTCAGACCGCTACTCTGTCCCCCGTCGACTTCGAGCTCCTCACCAGCGCTCGTCCGGGTCCCCGACAAACCCATCACCGCCCTCAGCCCCGCTCAGCCCGTCGTCGTCCCCATCTCAGTTCCAGCCTCCGCCTCCTCTCAGAGCTCCGACCAACCGCTGTCCGTGTTGAGATCCCGCCATCCGGCAGCCCCTGTAGCCTCCCCGCGTCAGATCCGCCGACGTCCGTTAGCGTCGATACGTTCGACGAACCCCGAGGCAAGATCCCGCTTGCTCAGAACTATTTTTCTATTTATTATGAATTATCTACAATTTTAGATCTGTTAATATTTATCTGCGTGGATTTGATGAATAATTTTGAATGGATAGTAATTATGGGATAAATAGTATTTTCAGGATATATATAATAAATTAAATAATTTATTTTGAATAACAAAATTATTATAATATTTTTAGAATTTATGTTGTGGAAGGAATTTATTTTAGAATGATGAATGTTTTCAAAGAAGTTATTTTGGTAAAAGTTTATTTTTGTGTTATGACCGTGTGATTGATAGTTGTAGAACATGATATTTCATGTACATTGACACCGACATGTTGACACTCTTATTTATACTCATTCATTGTCATATATGCATACCCGATTCATCGCTAGTCTATATAGTCATGTTCATAATATGATTTGCATAAAATAGTTATATTTATTTATTATTTCTTGTTTCGTTGATAACCGTTAGTAGTTCATGTTCTTAGTGGCCTAGCGTGTCGTGTATAGGACCTAGTACCTGTGTTTTGTTGACTTAGAAAAGCGAGAAGAGTTAAGATGAGGAATTCTTAGTTTAGGTGATCGAATGTGATTGTTGATTATTCCAGGCTCGCACCAACGATATTCCTGTGTAGCGTTGGGGTGGGTCTGAGGAGTTGCGATATGTGGTATTGTTGATTATTTCCAGGCTCGCACCAACGATATTCCTGTGTAGCGTTGGGGTGGGTCTGAGGAGTTGCGATGTGTGCTATTGTTGATTATTTCCAGGCTCGCACCAACGATATTCCTGTGTAGCGTTGGGGTGGGTCTGAGGTGATGTGATATTATGCTTGTTGATTATTTTCAGGCTCGCACCAGTGAAATTCCTGTGTAGCACTGGGGTGAGTCTGAGGGGGGTAGTGAAACATTGTGCGTAGATGATTTTGTGAACAACCGGTTATCCAAGAATATGAACGTTGACTCTGGGTGAGATAAGGATAAGTGAGTTGTGATAGGATGGCTAGTTGTGTTCATTCCATACATAGGTTGGGATTAATATTTAATTATCTACAATTTGAGACATATGGTATATACATGAGGGTTTCCTTGTTTGGATTATTTCGCTCGACGTACTACGTCTCTTGTTGTAGATTTTTAAATATTAATTCTATCTATTGTATGATCTTGTTGCTTGGATGGTTTCTGATCGCTACCTGCATGATCTTGTTACTTGGTTGATTTTTGGATTCGTCTGATTATTAGTATTCTAGTTGCATGCCTCTATCGTTATTACTATCACCATATGTTCTATTTCTATTTCTGTTATCGTATTGACCACGCATATATTATCATTACTATTATTGTATTTGTTCCTGCCTTGGGGGATCTTGCCGTGTGTTCCACACGCTGACGTACTCCTATTTTCTGGGTGTACGTCAGATTTAGGAGATGGACAGCCTCAGTTCGGGATAGTGCAGGAGCCAGATGATTCTTAGCAGGGGTGTCTTGTAGGCGGAGTAGAAGACAAGCTGAAGCGTAGTAGTTCTCTTCTGTAGTAGCTGATGAACACTAGAACTCTTTTACAACATTTCTTTAGTTTGATGATAGATTTAGTTATTTTATTTCTTTTTATTATGGACTATGTATTTCTTATTTCCTAGTTAAACTGTTGTTGTAATAAGGGTACGTTGACCCATATTTTATGTCTGGGATGATTTACCATTGATGATATGTCTATTTTTATTCTGGGTTGTCTTTATATTCTTGATATGTGTGATCGGGGACCTGTGACTTCGCATTATATTTATTTCTAGACGCTTAGCGTATTGGATTGAGAGACCTGTGACTTCGCATTATATTTATTTCTAGACGCTTAGCGTATTGGATTGAGAAGAAAAGAAAAAAAAATGATAGTGAATATTTCTTCTCAATCTAATACGTCGCGGACTTGTTCACGTTCCGGTTTCCGTGTATTTGGGAAGCGGGGCGTGACAACGTCGGCGTTTAGGACCCTAACTCCGCGTTTTAGAATGGAGACGTGGAGTTGGGTACCCGCTGGGCATTGAAAAACGTAGGTCTGACCCCAGCGTTTTGATTTTGTAACGCGGGTCCGACTCTAGCGTTTTGATGTTGTAACGTGGGTTCGACCCTCGCGTTTTGATGTTGTGACGCGGGTCCGACTCCAGCGTTTTACTGTTGACACACGGGGAGGACCTCCGCGTTTTGGTGTTGATACACGGGGAGGACCTCCGTGTTTTGGTCTTAGAGCGCGGTGATGAGTTCCGCGTCTTGCTTTGGAGAGATTATCAACAAGTAATCTCTTTTGTCATAGCGTTGCAAATATCATTGTCTTGTAATCTTCGTCTTGGCTCCTTGAGAATATGAGAGTCGTCAGATTGTAACTCCCGATGTTGATTGTGAATGCTGTTGAACTAGAGCTCTCATCGGTTGTCATGAAGGTCGTCAGATTGTAACCTTCAGCGATCTACGTGAAAGTCTTCAAATTGTAGCCTTCTGGAAGTCGTCAGATTGTAACTTCCATCATCGGTGTTTGATGGGGGATAAGCTATCTATTGTGATTTTTTGACAGCCTACAATATTTAGTACACATGTGACACAAAAGGTGACAAATATCTTTAAAAGAAATACATAGAAAATATGAATATATGTATCATAATAACATGAATACATATGCGTAATACACAAATCATCCAAAAGTACGGAACAAATATCACATACAACAAGATTATTATGATAAAATATATAGTGTATGTAATACCACAACCCTTGAGAGGGTGATGTGATTAGTATTGATAGATTTGATTGGAATACTCATACCACCAAGATAAATCTTCTTTTCGGGAACCCAACTCTTAGAAACTCCAAAGTTAAGCGTGCTTGGCCTGGAGAAATTCTAGGATGGGTGACCCCCTGGGAAGTTTTCCAGGGAACGCGTGAGTGAGGACAAAACGTGCTGAAAAGACATGTGGTGGTTTGTGAGGCCAGTCCATCAGATCTAATAGCGTACCGACTTCGGGATTCCGGGGCGGGGCATTACAAATGGTATCAGAGCCAAGCCAAGCGGAATTGTGAGAGCTAAGTGCTATGCGGCGCAAAGTGCTACGTCGAGAGGGCGGGAGCCACCTCTTGAGGCCGTAGGAGCCACCTCTAGAATCTCACACGGATGGTACGGTCTTGGAGATATGATTTGGCACAACGAGAACGTTGTGAGTTTAAGTGGGGGAGTTTGTAATACCACAACCCTTGAGAGGGTGATGTGATTAGTATTGATAGATTTGATTGGAATACTCATACCACCAAGATGCATCTTCTTTTCGGGAACCCAACTCTTAGAAACTCCAAAGTTAAGCGTGCTTGGCCTGGAGAAATTCTAGGATGGGTGACCCTCTGGGAAGTTTTCCAAGGAGCGCGTGAGTGAGGACAAAACGTGCTGAAAAGACATATGGTGGTTTGTGAGGCCAGTCCATCAGATCTAATAGCGTACCGACTCTGGGATTCCAGGGCGGGGCGTTACAATGTAACTAAAACAAAAAGAATTATAAATCACGTAATTACCAATTAAGTAATGGGAGAAGGTATCCGTCAACACAATAAGAATAAATATATCTGTAAAGCAATAAAGAAATCAATTGTATGAATTATGTAAAGTAAATTATTATCACACAAACATATATAAAATAAATAATCATGTTCAGTTGAAATCATGAATATTATTTGTCAAATTAACAAGAAGGCACCTAAAATCAAACAAATTAAGATTTACACAATCAATAATAAGAGTATTAACGTAAATCATATATATGTATAAAATAAATCAAGTGTGTAAATTCAGAATAATAACATAATGAACAGAGTCACATAAATCAGTTAGAATGTAGAAAATGAACAAATCAAAATCAGTTAACTAACTGTTAATATGTTTGTATAATCAAAGCAATCATTTTAAAATGATCAAATAAGTATAGTAATATACACGAAACACACAATCTTATGGCACACGTAGATCATTAATGAACAAAGCAAAAAATACAATATTTAATACGTAATACAATGGATGATAAATACAATAAAATAGTTATAGTTATAATTAATAATTTTGAGAACATATGGCAGTAATTAATTATCATACAAGACACAATACTAAATAAAATATTAAACATGTTTATATAATATAGCAAATATAATCATGTATAATAAACGTTAAAATTGAAACATAAACATAATAATGAGCACATAAAAGTCTGAATACTCATAGTACTAATCATGTTAACAATATATGTTATGATTAAAACAATCATAAAATATTATATGATGAAATAGACATAAGAGCAAACAAGCGATTCAAAATAAACATATTATATAAAACATAATAAGAAGGACATAATTATATATATTCGACAAACAATATGATAAATCATAAATATTAATAATATTTATAAGATAAAATAATAAATATAAACAAGATACAACAATAATAATTATTACTGTATAAAATCAATTCAGATATAGCAATATATTACATAGTAGTCTAAATCACATAAATACAATCAGTATAAATATACGTAAATAAAGATATATAATACATAAAATATGAACTATGAATGATAAAATAAATTTATAAACAATGAAAACATAAGAAGGGCATAAATTCGTATAATAAAACATCGATATTTTGTAAATAAATATATCATGAATGATTGATGAACATGTGAACATAAACACTGATAATACATGAAACAGAACACGATTAAACACAGTTGATACTAGAAATGATGAATGACTAAATCAATAAAAAAATATACATCGTAAATATAATAATCTACATGAATATACTATAATGAAAAGATAATAGTAAGTATAAAAGAATGAAAAAACAAAACACAACACAAATAAACAAAAATAATGAATAGAGAATGAACAACCACCAATAACACAATAAAAGGACATAAAAATCTAAAAACGCTATAAAATATACACTAAAAAATAACATGCGTTGTCGCAATGACAAAATAATACATATCGAAAATGAAGCAACAAACAACAAATATGCAAATGCATTATTAACAACCCATGAGTAAATATCATGCATACCCACAACACTATTTAGAATTATCTCTTATATTAGTTATATAGAATAATAACTAATATAACAAAATAACTATATAATTAGTAACTCAACTCCAATTCTAACAATATGAATAAAAACCTGAATATCAAAATAGAAATACATTACTCTTAGAAATAACGAAACCAATGTGAACATACTAAAACAATCTAACAAGACAAAACTGACTGATAAAAAAACTATATACTGGAAATATTGTAAGTTGAATAAATAAAGAATAAGAATGTAATGCATATGTAGAATATTAAAATCATGAACTTATTAAAGTATATTACGAAATACGAACACTATACAATAATCTAGAACATAAGTAAATAATAGATGGTATGACAGGAAAAGCACACATATACACAATTTAGATATACAAAAATATATTTAAACACAAAAAAATAATCTGAATATCAGATATTCTATGTGATGTATATGCGAAGTCTAGAGTAATGTGAAACACTTAATGAACATGATTTCAAAAATTAAAAATATATAAGTAATGATTTTCATTAGACTATGTTACTTGTACATTTTTAATGAAAACATACAATATAACACTGTGCATGATATATAAAATAATATAATAAATAATGTAAAAATCAATACAATCAAATGATACATAAGTCAAATCAAAGAAAACATAGTTGTAAAAATAATAACACATAAAATAATGATCGGTACGAGGAAAGAAAAGTTATAGGAAGAGAGTATAGTCGTGAAGTGATGAGACAAGAAACAGTGAGAAGTTCTGGCGTCAATAGTGATAAGGTAGGGACTAAGACATAATTCATCGAGATGATAGTATAAGGGCTAACTATAGTCTTACGGATGAAATATGATATGCGTCTAAATTGTCCATTATATTCTTACTAGTGGAAACTCGGGACCGTGACCTGCATGGGCCACCAAAAAACCTGTCACGCCCCGCTTTCCAAAATACCGGGGATTCGGAACGTAAACAAGCCTGCGACGTATTAGATTAAAGAGAATAAATAAAAACATTTCTTCTCAACCTAATATGCTAAGCATTAAGCAATATAAAACGAAGGCACAGGTCCCCGATCACAGTAACGAGAATATAATAAACAACTCAGAACAAAATAATACATATCACAACTGAATTATCATCCTAGACATAATATTCGGGTCAACATGCCCTTATACAAACTATCCAACTGAATGCTGAAGAGATATAGAAATACATCGATCAAATGAAAATAGAAAGTGTTACAAAAGTAATCTAGTGTCTATCAACAACTACAAAAGAAAAAATGACTAAGCTCTGGTTTATTCTTCTGTTCCATCTGGAAGACACTCTGGCTGGGAATACTCCAGCTCCAATGCATCATCATACTGGACTTGTTCGTCCTCTAAATCTGACGTATACCAGGGAAAACAGGTGTACGTCAGCATGCATGGCACACGGTAAGATCCCAAAAGGAAGAATAGAAACGGTCGAACGACCAATGTAATAACAATAATAATAAATAGAAGCATATAGCTGGAATACTAAAAACTAGATGAAATCCACCAATAGTATATAATAATCAAATGAATGCAAAAATCAACCAAGTAACAAAGTCATGCAACTAGCCATCCTATAATAGATCACTGGTTCATCCAAATAACAAGGTCATACAGCCAGATGGAATTAATACTTAAAATCTACAACACGAAATGCAGTACGTCGAGCGAAATTATCCAAATAAGGAAACCCTTATGTATATATCATATGTCTCAAATTATAGATAATTAAATATTAATCCCAATCTATGTATGAAAAGAATATAACTGGTTAGTATCTCACAAGAATCCATAATCATCTAAGTAACGAGATCATGTAACTAGCCATCCTATAATAGGTCATTGGTCCATAATCATCCACGGTGATACGAAAGGAAATTCTAATTGTAGATATTTGTAAAACCCTAAAAATTTGAATATTTTATGATAAATAATAATAAATATGTTATATATTTATAAATAACATATTATGATGTTTGAGTATGCTAGGAATTGATTTGAGATTAATTCAATATATATATGTATATATATAAGAGCAAATGCACAAATCATGCTCGATGTATAAATCTGG
The DNA here is from genome assembly GCF_001876935.1 of Asparagus officinalis. Classification (NCBI taxonomy): domain Eukaryota; kingdom Viridiplantae; phylum Streptophyta; class Magnoliopsida; order Asparagales; family Asparagaceae; genus Asparagus; species Asparagus officinalis. The sequence continues at coordinate 44,872,045 of NC_033803.1, read as the reverse complement.
AAATTTATGACTAGTGGAGAGATTTTGTATTTTACACACTGATACATTGTGAATATGGAAAAACTTAAAAGAACAAAGTTGTAGATATCTTCATCATTTTTCCAACAAATCTTTAATCACCTCATTCTAAGGTCAGATACGAAAGTTACAGCCAAAATACTGAAGAGTATGTTTCTAGTCAGACTTGGTTTTCCAGTTTCGGGTTTCGGGTTTTGGGCTGTAGTTTTTTGGGTTTGCTGTTATATATACACATGTTTAAACATGAAAAATACCTTTTTTCTCCTGTGTTCCAAACCCTAGCAGTCCCTTTTCCCCTCTCTCAAAACCTAGTTCTTTTCTTTGGCGATTTTGAGGGATTTCAGAGGATTTTTCAGCGGGTTTTGTGCAGTGCAGCGAAGGGGATTGGTTCTCTTTCACATGGCAGGAGTATTTCAGCATCTGAGACGAATAACATCTCGTCCAACTCTACACCCTTTTATTTTGCATGTTTTATTAAGTTTTATTCGGATTTTTCGAGCCTAAAACATATTTTTTAGTGTACAAAAGATAGATCTTTATAACTTATGATGTGAGAATACATTATCATAATTTTCTAATTGATTACAATAGTAACCTTGATAAATTTCAGATTTGAAATTTATTAATCATGAATTAAATCACAAGTTTTTACTTTTAAAATGTTTAAACATGTGTATATAAATGTTTAGGGTTTCGACGATATATTTACATGCTAATATTTCATTTCATGTTGTTTCATATATGTTGATATCAGTAATATTATGCTTGAAAAATAATGATATCACTTCTAGATTTGTTTCGAAGCAGACAGAAATCTGTGAAGGGTTTCTGCCTGTTTCGGTTAATCGTCGGCACGGTTTGGGCATGTTTACTTTTGTTGTGTGCTTTAATGTGAACGAGGAGTCACCTCGAATATTTAGCGTTAAAAATTATTGTTTATTATGTATCTTCATATGTGAGATGGCTTGTGGACATGAGTTTAGATTTACACACCGAGACACGTGTGAAATTAGTGTATATGCATCCTTTTTATATATCTCATCGATATTCTACACATATTAGTGTATATGCATCCTTTTTATATATCTCATCGATATTCTACACATTTCATTCAGTCCATGTGTTGGACAATTATTATGTGCAGTCCATGTGTTAGATATTCATCATATTCATTCCATGTGTTGGACATTCATTATATTCAGTCCATGTGTTGGACATTCATCATTCAGTCCATGTGTTGGATAATTTATATATGCAGTCCATGTGTTGGGTATCCACTACACCTAGTCTTAGTGTGTTGGACACCTGTTTAAACCTTGAGTATGACACTTACACTTACATAGGTTGGACATGACACTTATGTGGGTTTTGACATGACATGGTATTTGAGTTCTGAGATGGGTTAGTTTTCTTTATATTATTATTCCTGTATTAGATCTTGAGTTTGGTATTTAGGGATTTACAATTTGAGATACAAGGTATATACATGAGGGTTTCCTTGTTTGGATTATTTCGCTCGACGTACCTATGCTCGTGTTGTAATTTTCTAAATACTAAAATCCTCTTATTGTTAGGATCAATGATTTTATATATATATATATGTATTAACTGTATTTTCTATATGCAACAAGCCCTCTCCCTTGGGGTTGGTTGTGATGTTGCACGCTAGCGCTTTGATGCTCGTTGTCCCCTCCCATTTCAGGTAACGAGCCAGGTCCACGGAGAGTCGTAGTAAGTTGATGGCGATACTTATTAGCGTCCATCTTTCATTTGTAGTTTTATTTTATTTATGGAGCTCCACTGTAGACATTTTGTTTAGACATTTGAGAGTTATGTTCTAGAAGTTGTAAAGGCTGTGTGCCTTATTTCCTTTTATCAGATATTCTATATTTGAGACTTGTTGAGATCTCCAGATTAGTTATTTCAGAGATTCACTTTATATTTTTGTATGTTGGATTATGAAATATCATTTTTATATCTATTATTTCATCATATATCTCTTGTATTATCTTTTACTTGCTTTTGTACCTACACCTGTTGTTGACTCTACTAGAGAGATAGTAATTGTGATGATGAAACATGTTATTACACGGTGTGGTACATGACAGGTTTGACATTCCTGGTTTCACCTCAGACTGCAGCCTTGTGTGAACTCAGGGGCGTCACAGTTGGTATCAAAGCTCTAGTTCCAGTACCCTTAGGATCATCTCGTGTCGAGTCGTGGAGCTAGGATAGAGTTTCTTAGGATTTATGTATAGAGTCCGCTAAGGATTTCCTAGTATGAGTGAAGACAATATATGTGTATATCTTAAAATTTTGAGAATATTTTTTATGACAACTATTTTGTGTAAATTTAAGTATTTGTGTGAATACTAAATGTTGTGAAAATTGTATTGTGATACATTATGTATATATATGTCCATTTTGACTCATGAACTCTTATTTCTTATTATCAGAGATGGCAGGACGTGGTAGACCTTGTACTCGGAGAGCTGGACAGGCAGAGTCACAGCAAGCTCCACCTGAGCCACAGCAAGCTCAACCCAAGCCACAGCAGGCACCACCCGAGCCGTAGCAAGCACCCTAGTACCCTAGTACCAGCTGTTCCCATCAGAGAGAGATCCCCAGAGATCATACCTGCAGCTATTCCACCAGCAGTCCTGGATAGAGCCACAAAGGAGGAGGCTTGGCTCCGTATGGTAGAGAGGGACCAGAAGATGAGGGCACCAGAGTTCCAGGGGTCATCAGACCCTCTTGTAGCCCAAAAGTGGAAGGAGGATGTGAGTAATGTACTTGACATACTCAATGTGGACTCAATTCAGAAGCAAAGACTAACATCTTATGGTCCGAAGGGAGACGTCGGGAGATGGTACCGACTCCAGTTTACTCCAGAGCATAGGATGACCCTCACATGGGAGGATTTCGTATATTTCTTTGACGGGCAGTACATTTCTTCTGCAGCACGGACTGGGAAGGAGCTTGAGTTGTCCCGATTGACTCAGGGGGACATGACAGTAGCTGACTTTGAGAGCAAGTTTCTGGAGTTGCTGCACTTCACGGGTATGTGGCAGACAGGATAGCATCAGGCTCAGATGTTTCTAGCAGGGCTTCGCCCTAATCTTCGTCGATACCTCATCTTGAGAAAGTTTTATTCGGTACGAGAGGTAGCTGAAGCCGCCACTTCACAGGAAATTGAGATGGCCATGTTTCAGAAAGACAAGGAAGGGAAAGCTAAGACAGGACAGACCAGGGATAAGGATAAGAACAAGAGACCTTTTTCAGGACCTCAGCAGCAGCATCAGGGCCCTCATAAGAAGGGACCCCAGCAGGATCAGAGAGCGCATCAGCAGCGCAAGTTTCAGGGGGTTTGCTATAACTGTCGTTAGGTCGGACACAAGGCATCGGAGTGCCGCAGCGCACCAACAGGAGCTCAGCAGGGAAAGGGTCTGAATCAGCAGCAGCAACGACTTCAGGGCAGAGGTCAGGGCCAGTAGATGAGGCTTGAGGCACCGCCAGCAGCTCAAAAGATTAAGGGACAGGTTCGTGCAGTTCAGGAGGTTCCTTAGGAGCAGATAGTCCCGTATTCTCCAGCACCAGTAGTAGAGCAGTCTTCAGCCATCGTGATCATGGAGCTAGCGGAGCCATAGTGGAGGGTACGTTATTTGTGAATTCCTTTCCTGCCCGTATTCTCTTCGATTCGGGAGCTTCGCATTCCTTCATTTCGTATGCTTTTATGTCTAGACTCCAGCTCCTAGCTTAGCCTCTAGACACCCCTTTATTAGTTTCCACCCCTTCAGGTGAGGTATCGCTTCTGGAGAGCGTTTGTAGGAGGTGTACCGTCAGTTTAGACGAGTCAGAGTTCGTTGTCGATTTGATAGTGTTGCATATGTCTGAGTTTGATGTTATCATTGGTATGGATTGATTATCTTCCTACCACGTTAGTATTGACTGTTTTACGAAGACAGTTAATTTGCGAGCGTCCGATGCGTCCGAGATGATTGTAGCCACCTCTCAGGGCAACCGTTTTGCGGAGTCATTTCTGGCGTACATCGAGGAGGTGATGCGATGGGATCAGAGTATTGATTTATTGGAGACTAGAGTTATCTCAGAGTATCAGGATGTCTTTTAGAACATACCTGGGTTACCTCATGTGAGAGAGGTTGAGTTTTGTATTGAGTTGCAGCCGGGCACAGCCTCGATATCCCACAAACCCTATCGCATGGCACTAGCTGAGATGAGGGAGCTTCAGACCCAGTTGGACGAGTTATTAGCTCAGGGTTTTATTCGTCGGAGTCAGTCTCCATGGGGAGTGTCGGTTCTCTTCGTGAAGAAGAAGGACGACAGTATGTGTTTGTGTATTGATTATAGAGAGTTGAGCAAGGTCACTATCCGAAATAGGTACCCATTACCTAGGATTAAGGACTTGTTCGACTAGTTATAGGGAGCGCAGTATTTCTTGAAGATTGATCTTCGTTCTGGTTATCATCAGTTGAGGGTTCGGGAGATGGTATTCCCAAGACTGCTTTTCTGACTCGATATGGATCTTTCGAGTTCATGGTCATGCTATTTGGGTTAACCAATGCACCCGTGGTATTCATGGATTTAATGAACCGGGTTTTTCGTCCCTTCTTAGACCAGTTTGTGATTTTTTTTATCGACGACATCCTCATTTATTCGAGATCGGAGGCAGATCATGAGCAACATCTACGGTTAGCTTTGTAGACCCTACGAGAGCATCAGTTATATGCCAAGTTCAGCAAGTGCGAATTTTAGCTTTCAGAAGTCAGATTTCTCAGCCACGTCATCAGTAGAGAGGGCATAGCAGTAGATCTGGCTAAGGTTACAACAGTTCTTGATTGGGAACCGCCAAAGACGGTGACAGAGATTCATAGCTTTTTGGGTTTAGCCGGCTATTACGGGAAGTTCATTCAGGACTTCTCGAAGATTTTGACGCCGCTTACATGCCTTACGAAGAAGGGTGTACAGTTTATTTGGAGCATGGAGTGCCAAAAGGCCTTTATACCTTGAAGACTAAGTTGACTACAGCGCCAGTTTTAACTATTCCGAGCAGCGACAAGACATTTGTGATCTACACAGATGCATCATTAGCAGGTTTAGGAGGCGTCTTGATGTAGACTCAAAGGGTGGTAGCATATATCTCATGATAGTTGAGGGTACATGAGCAGAACTATCCCACTCATGACTTGGAGTTAGCAGCAGTGGTATTTGCACTAAAGTCATGGAGGTACTACTTGTATGGAGTGCAGTTTGAGTTGTTCACAGACCATCAGAGTCTGAAGTATCTTTTCTCTCAGAAGGAGCTCAACCAGAGACAGAGGAGGTTGATTGAGTTTATCAAGGATTACGAGTTCGCTATTCAGTATCATCTGGGGAAGGCGAACGTTATAGCAGATGCTTTAAGCAGGAAGCATCGACATCGGGTTTCGGCTTTGAGATGCTCATTGTATCAAGATCTTCTTACTCTTAGCCAGTTTGATTTTAGACCCGAGATTTGTGGAACCAGTGCATTTTTGGGAGCTGTGTCAGTGCAGCCATCTTAGAGTATCAGAGTTGTCAGAGCTCAGTAGGAAGACTCTTGGATTCAAATCCGAAAGGAGGAGATTACCAAAGAGCCTAAGGCTGATTGGACCATTGGTACAGATGGAGATCTACGGATGAAGGGTAGGTTGGTTATGTTATCCAGTGCCGAGCTGAAGAGGGAGTTATTTGATGAAGCACATCGTACTTGGTACACAGTACATCTAGAGACCACTAAGATGTACAAGGACCTAAAGAGACACTTCTGGTGGAGTAGTATGCGTAGAGAGATTGCAGAGTATGTGGCCAAGTGTTTTACCTGTCAGCAGGTGAAGGCAGAACATCAGAGACCGACAGGAACACTTCAGCCTTTACCCATCCCAGAGTGGAAGTGGGCGAATATTTCTATGGACTTCATTGTAGGGTTGCCGAAGTCGAGGAAGGGGAATGATTCTGTTTGGGTGATAGTGGACCGGTTGACGAAGTCAGCACATTTCATTTCAGTGAAGACTACATACACAGCTGAGACGTATGCGAGGATATTTGTTTGGGAGATAGTTCGACTTTATGGAGTTCCGAACACAATTGTATCGGATCGAGGTTCAGTGTTCACTTCGCACTTCTGGAGGAGTTTCAAGGATTCTTTTGGCAGCAGACTATCATACAGCAGTGTATTCCACCCACAGACGGATGGTCAGACGGAGAGAGTAAATCAGGTGTTGGAAGACATGTTGTGGGCTTGTGTCATTGACTTTCAGGGCAGCTGGGAGGATCATATTCCACTGATAGAGTTCGCTTATAACAATAGTTATCAAGCGACAATCGGTATATGGCCCCGTACGAAACATTGTATGGGAGACCTTATAGATCACCGATATGTTAGGCAGAACCAGAGGATAGCTTGATGCTTGGGCCAGAGCTTGTGAGGCAGACCACTGAAAAGGTAGCATTGATCAGAGAGCAGATTCTAGCCGCTCAGAGTCAGCAAAAGAGCTATGCAGATAAAAGACGAAGACCTTTGGAGTTTCAGGTTGGAGATTCAGTTATGCTGAAGGTATCGCCCATGAAAAGCGTTCAACGATTCGGAAGGCGGGGAAAGCTTGCACCAAGGTATATTAGACCTTTCCAGATTTTGGAGCGGATTGGAGGCGTGTCATACAGACTAGATCTTCCAGCATCGATGTCTAGTATACACAATGTATTTCATGTTTCTATGCTCAAGAAGCACTTACATGATGAGGAGCAACAGTGAGTGTTGGTTGCACCAGAGATTGAGATTCAGGATAATTTGACTACTATTGAGATTCCAGTTAGTATACTTGCCAGAGAGGACAAGAGACTTAGAAACAAGGTAATTCCTTTGGTAAAAGTTCAGTGGAACCGAAGAGGCGTTGAGGATATTTCTTGGGAGCGCGAAGAGGACATGTGTCATGACTACCCACACATGTTTGAACAGGTAAATTAAATTTTTGTATGACTTATATATGACTTATGGTTTACATGTATGGTGATGTTTATACTTAACACTAAAATGAGGGTATTAACACTTAAGTCCTAAATACTCGGAACACATGGTATATATATGAGGGGTTCCTTGTTTAGATTTTTCGCTCGATGTACTTGTTCTATTTAGTTAGGGGTTAAGTGGGGGGTATTTACATTTTAGATGGTTAAGTGTAAACATCGAGGATGATTCTCGGGAGCGCGAAGATGTTATACAGCGCGACTACCTGCACCTATTGAGCAAGTGGATTGATTTATGTGTGATTATTTGTATGGTTATATTTAGATTTAACGCTAGAATGAGGATATTTCTGCTTAAATCTTAATCTTTTGGAACATATGGTATATATATGGGGGGTTCCTTGTTTGGATTTTTCGCTCGACGTACTAGTTTCATTTGATTAAGGGTTGAGTGGGAATATAGTCATTCTGGATTGTTAAGTATAAATATCCCTATATGCTTATCAAGAGTTTAATATTACGAGAGGTGTATGTGCGGGTTGGATTTCACCCTCGACATGCTTTCTAATACTATCTTTCAGTTAAGTATGATTTCTGAATTTCGAGAACGAAATTCTTTTAAGGGGGGGAAAATGTAAAACCCCAAAAATTTGAATATTTTATGATAAATAATAATAAATATGTTATATATTTATAAATAACATATTATGATGTTTGAGTATGCTAGAAATTGATTTAAGATCAATTTAATATATATATATATATATATGTATATATATAAGAGCAAATGCACAAATCATGCTCAATGTATAAATCTGGAAATTTATGACCAGTGGATAGATTTTATATTTTACATACAGATACTTTGTGAATATGGAAAAACTTAAAAGAACAAAGTTGTAGATATCTTTATCAGATTTCCAACAAATCTTTAATCACCTCATTCCGAGTCCGGATACGAAAGTTACACCCAAAATACCAAAGAGTATGTTTCTAGTCAGACTGGGTTTTCTAGTTTCGGGTTTCGGGTTTTGGGTTGTAGTTTTTCGGGTTTGCTGTTATATATACACATGTTTAAACATGAAAAACACCTATTTTCTCCTATGTTCCAAACCCTAGCAGCCCCTTTTCCCCTCTCTCAAACCCTAGTTCTTTTCTTTGGCGATTTTGAGGGATTTCGGAGGATTTTTCAACGGGTTTTGTGCAGTGCAACGAAGAGGGTTGGTTCTCTTTCACATGGTAGGAGTTTTTCAGCATCTGAGGCGAGTAACATCTCGCCCAACTCTACACCCTTTTATTTTGCACGTTTTATTAAGTTTTATTCGGATTACACCCTTTTATTTTGCACGTTTTATTAAGTTTTATTCGGATTTTTCGAGCCTAAAACGTATTTTTTAGTGTACAAAAGATAGATCTTAAGTTTTATTCGGATTTTTCGAGCCTAAAACGTATTTTTTAGTGTACAAAAGATAGATCTTTATAACTTACGATGTGAGAATACATTATCATAATTTTCTAATTGATTACAATCATAACCTTGACAAATTTCAGATCTGAAATTTATTAATCATGAATTAAATCACAAGTTTTTGCTTTTAAAATGTTTAAACATGTGTATATAAATGTTTAGGGTTTCGATGATATATTTACATGCTAATATTTCGTTTCATGTTGTTTCATATATGTTGATATCACTAATATTATGCTTAAAAAATAATGATGTTACTTCTAGATTTGTTTCGAAGCAGACAGAAATCTGTGAAGGGTTTCTGCCTGTTTCGGTTGATCGCCGGCACAGTTTGTGCATGTTTACTTTTGTTGTGTGCTTTAATATGAACGAGGATTCGCCTCGAATATTTGGCGTTAGAAATTATTGTTTATTATGTATCTTCATATGTGAGATGGCTTGCGGACATGAGTTTAGATTTGCACACCGAGACACGTGTGAAATTAGTGTATATGCATCCTTTTCATATATCTCATCGATATTCTACACATTCAGTCCATGTGTTGGACAATTATTATGTGCAGTCCATGTGTTGGACATTCATCATATTCAGTCCATGTGTTGGACATTCATCATTCAGTCCATGTGTTGGATAATTTATATATGCAGTCCATGTGTTGGGCATCCACTACACCTAGTCTTAGTCCATGTGTTGGACACATGTTTAAACCTTGAGTATGACACTTATACTTACATAGGTTGGACATGACACTTATGTGATTTTGACATGACATGATATTTGAGTTCTGAGATGGGTTAGTCTTCTTTATATTATTGTTCCTGTATTAGATCTTGGGTTTGGTATTTAGGGATTTACAATTTGAGATACAAGGTATATACATGAGGGTTTCCTTGTTTGGATTATTTCGCTCGACGTACCTATGCTCGTGTTGTAATTTCTTAAATACTAAAATCCTCTTATTGTTAGGATCAATGATTTTATGTGTATATGTATTAACTGTATTTTCTATATGCAACGAGCCCTCTCCCTTGGGGTTGGTTGTGATGTTGCTCGCTAGCGCTTTGATGCTCGTTATCCCCTCCCACTTCAGGTAACGAGCCAGGTGTACGGAGAGTCGCAGGTTGATGGCGATACTTATTAGCGTCCATCTTTCATTTGTAGTTTTATTTTATTTATGGAGCTCCACTGTAGATATTTTGTTTAGACATTTGAGAGTTATGTTCTAGAAGTTGTAAAGGCTGTGTGCCTTATTTCCTTTTATCAGATATTCTGTATTTGAGACTTGTTGAGATCTCCATACTAGTTATTTCAGATATTCACTTTATATTTTTGTATGTTGGATGATGAAATATTATTTTTATCTCTATTATTTTATCATATATCTCTTGTATTATCTTTTACTTACTTTTGTGCCTACACCTGTTGTTGACTCTACTAGAGAGATAGTAATTATGATGGTGAAACATGTTATTACACGATGTGGTGCATGGCAGGTTTGACATTTCTGATTTTACCTCGGACTGCAGCCTTGTGTGAACCCAGGGGCGTTACAATATCAAACAAAGCCTACCATAGGACACACAAGCATATTAATCTTATTTTACATGTTATTTGAATTAGAGAAGAATCTTTTTATATATATAATCGGGTCCCCGTAAACCTGTCCGAGGGCCATGCCTTCAAGTCAAGTATTGGCCCTTTGGCCCATGTATATATATAACTCATGATATCAGGAAAGCACATGTGCCCGTTTATATATATGTTATATTCTCCATCCAATTCTCCTTTATAAAACCCATGTTTGTCGGTTTAATTTTAGTAACCGTACATGAAATATTATGCACTAGCCACGGAGTTACCGTGGAACGACTTCTATAAAACTATGAAAATAACCGTGACCCAAAACACGTTCAATCAAAGGTACATCATCTAGTCAATGCTATAATAGTAATAGTCAAAGAAACCTCATACCGGGATATCGAAAACGTCAAAAGACCAAAACATAGTTTAGAATGGACAATCTGATCACCATATATATATATATGCTTTTGGCACCATATTGTAATAAACAAAAAACTAAAACGCCAAAGCCCTGGGAGATGGGCTCCTTGTCTCGTAAAACTATATACCTCTAGGAATTAAAGTATAATATTTGTCCAAAGAATGCCTTATTATCACTCATTGATCCTCTACCCACACGAGGGCTGCCCCCTATTATTCTATACTCTCCATCTCACAAATCAACCTTACAATAACCTATAAAATGAACATAATAATATACTAACCAAGACTAATCGTATACAATGTGTTGTTTAGCTTGCTATTACAAATGCAGCTAATAGCTGAAATTGTAATTGCAACTGCAGAATAATTGATTAGTAATATAATTTTAAGTGCAATTACCCAAAAGAAGAAGAAGAAGAAGAAGATGCAGCCATTTCATTTACGCAATAAATGAAGTTCAAATTATTACTTCAATTGGAAAAAACGCATGATGGCAAGATCTTGGATGAAATCATAGGGAAGCATCAAGTACACAAATAAAAGGTAAAAAATTCTAAACAAAAAATTCTATACACAAAATTTGAAGAGAAAAAAAATTCTATACACAAATAATTGCTTGCATGTCAAGAAGATTACCTATAGCAGTTTTTGAAAGCAGTTCAGAGGTGTTTTCCAGAAGGATTAGCCCCGAATTAGTTGGATCTTGGAGAGATTAAACAATCAAGAAGGCAAAGCAACAAATCGACCTTCAAAATAACCCAAATAGAAGACCACCGAACTAAATCACCCAAATCTAAAGATGCACTACCGATGAGATAGTAAATTAATCAACCCAAACAAAGCTAGGGTTTCTTTGTGAAGTAGCAAGAGAGGATTGCCTTTAAAAGAGTACTCAAAATCAGGTAGGCTCGACGGAGGAGTGAAACTCAAATTCAATCATATTACCTTCGATTATTTTTATGGAGAGAGGCGGTGGAAGGAGATAGGCTGAAGACGGAGAAAAGAAGGAAATGAAAGAGATAAGGTAATGCAGTGACAATAACAAGGATAAAGTTCCCTGTTTTGTTCCCGCTGTTTCTCATTATTTTTCCTGTGGTCCAGCTGGCAAAAATATCAATTTTTTAGTTCTCTTCCATCCCAATTCCGAACTTATGGCTCGGAAATGAGCATTTCTTTTTTTCTAAGTTGGCATGTGATTTATTCAAAAAATTTCTTTAAATGTTGTGTTGAACCAAACTAAAGAATAGAAGATCTAACTTGGCTTAGATCTCACACCGCTCAGCCATGGAAACCTATTTGTTTGCTGGCGTTTTAGGGGTTGTTTGGTTGGTTTCCTAAAAACCAAGAATAGGAAATTAGAGCTTGGAAATCTCAAAAAGTGCAATATTCACCATTTCCATCCCTAAAACTTCCCACAACATCTAATAAAATATTATTTTCGTCCAACAACTCATCCACATCATCCAATAAAATATTATCATCCAACATCTCATCTCATATCATCCAATAAAATAAACCAAACAAAAGAAATGTGTCACATCATCCAACTCATCTCATCTTTAAAAATCACCCACATCATCCAATAATATGGTGACAACTCATCTCATTTCATTAACATTTCATCTCTACCCATTTCCTCCAAAAAAACAAGGAAATTGATTTCCTTAAGTGTGAGTCACATCATCCAATAATATAATGACAACTCATCTCATCTCATCTCATCTCTTATTTTTAAGAATAAACCAAACACAATAGAAGAACCTATTATAGGAAATAGGTTTCCTATTCTTTGATTTCCTTCTTTTTAGCCAATCAAACAACCTCAAAACAAGTTTTCTTAAAAACTCACCCACATCATCCAATAATATAATGACAACTCATCTCACCTCATCTCCTATTCTTTGATTTCCTTCTTTTTTTAGCTAACCAAACAACCTCAAAACAATTTTTAAGGAAATATGTTTCTTATTCTTTGATTTTCTTCTTTTTTGGCAAACAAACAGCCCCTTATTGCCAAACAAACAACCCCTAAGCAACAATCTCGTTCTCGTGGACCCCACAGTTTCACACCCCATCGTCGCTCTGGGTCCCATCAATTCCCGTAGCAGGATTCTCTCCCCCACTGTTTTACCCCAACTCGGCGTCTGCTACGAGGACCCTGTCATTTAGGGCCTGTTTGTTTCGCAAAAAATGCAGAAAGTGGGGGAAAGAAAAAGAATTTTGATGTTTTTCTCTACTTTTTGATGTTTGGTTCGTCAAAATTTGGAAAGAAAGTGAGGGAGAAAATGAGTTGTCACCATATTATTCTTTTTGATGTTTGGTTCGTCAAAATTTGGAAAGAAAGTGAGGGAGAAAATGAGTTGTCACCATATTATTGGATGAGATGAGTAATTTTTGATGTTTTCCTCCACTTTCTTTATTTTTTGTTCTTTCTTGTGTTTGGTTCATTCTTAAAACTAAGAAATAAATGAGAGAAAATGAGCTGTCATTATATTATTGGATGATGTGACCTATACTTAGGAAAAACAATTTCCTTGTTTTTTTGGAGGAAAAAGGATGGAAGGAAATTTTAATGAGATGTGATGAGTTGTCACCATATTATTGGATGATGTGAGTAATTTTTAAAGATGGTAGAAAATGAAGGAAAGTTGGGTGAGGTGAGTTAGAGCCTGTTTGGTTATTTCCTAAAAAACCAAGAAATAGAAATGAAAACCATGAAAACTCAAAAAGTACAATTTCATCCATTTCCATCCCTAAAACCCACTCATAACATCTAATAAAATATTATTTTTATCCAACAACTCATCCACCACATCTAATAAAATATTATTTTCATCCACAACATCACTCAACTCATCTATCTTATTATTTCAAATCACTCACATCATGCAATAAGATGATGACAACTCATCTCATCTCATTAATATTTTATTTTCACCCATTTCCTCCCAAAAAGTTAGGAAAACAATTTCCTTAAGTGTGGGTCACATCATCCAATAATATAATGACAACTCATCTCATCTCATCTATTTTCTTATTTTTAAGAATGAACCAAACAAAAGAACACAACCTATTACAAGAAATAAGTTTTTTATAATTCATTTCCTTATTTTTTTGGCCAACCAAACAACATTAAAACAAGTTTTCTTAAAAAATCACTCACATCATCCTATAATAAGGTGACAACTCATCTCATTTCATCTCTATTTCTTTGATTTCCTTCTTTTTTAGCAAACCAAACACTCCCAAAACAATTCTTCTTAGAAATAGTTTTCCATTTCTTTGATTTCCTAATTTTTTTAGGCAAACAAACAGACCCTTAGATGAGTTGATTGATGTGACTCATTTCTTGTGTTTAGTTTATTTTTAAAAGTAAGAAATGAGATGTGATGGGATGAGTTGTCACAATATTATTGGGGGAAAATGGAGAAAGTGAAGAAAGTGAGTTAAGGTCCGTTTGGTTGGGTGAAATGAAGGGGGAAAGCCACTGTAGAGCTGCCACTTGGAAAGCCACTGTAGATCTGCCAAAAGTGTCTCAAAAGCTGACACTTTTGGCAGCTTTACAGCAAAATCGCCTCTTTAAGAGGCGATTTTGCTGAAAACCTGCCAAAAGTGTCAGCTTTTAGGACACTTTTGGCAGATCTACAGTGGCTTTTCATGTTAAAATTGCCCAACCAAACGAGCCCTTAAAGAAAATAGGGGAAAGTAAAAAAGTGAAGAAAAGTGAGTTTTAGATTCTTGGGGAAACGAAACAAACATGCCCTTGCAGAGCCAGCGTTTCCCTGCGCGGATCCGAAAAAAGATCAGTTCAAGTTGAAGTCGAAGCAAGGCTCGGTGAAAAGACATTAAGGGCCTGTTTGTTTCGGCCAAAAAATGCAGAAAATGAAGGAAAATGGCCTTTGGGAAAACTGACGCAGGGTGAATTTGTTACTTCCCCTCACAATCGGATGTTTGCTTCATAAAAAAGAAAAAAGAAAGTGAAGAAAAGAGCGGGCAATCTGACAGCTTTTTCGCCCTTCCATTTTCCGCTCAAAAACCACTGATTACAGCGAAAAACTCCTCTTTTCTCTCTCCCGTACAAAAATCGCCGATTGCTCTTCCCCTTCCATTCTCGTTCTGGTTACCCCTCTCTCCTGCTCCCGCCCCTCTCTCCCGCTCCCGCCCTTCTCTCCCTCCCGCCCGAATCAACCAAGAATTTCGACCTCCTCCTTCCCTCCCGCCTTCCAATCTAGGGCTCAGCCTATTCTCCCGCTGCGGCCTCCCGTCCACCCACTCCCTCTTCGGCGTCGACATCGCTGTCCTCGCCGATGATGCCCTGCTCCCCCTTGCCCTCCACCACCACACCTCCTACCCCCGAGTCGTCCACCTTTTGGGTCTGTTTGGATCGCATTTGCGTTGTCTGACACCGATTGAAACCCTAGCCTTCGAACAAAAGGGAAAACACGACAAGATCTTGGTTGATTTATGGAGGTACAATGCTAAAAATCAATTCTTTTGTATTTATTTAACCTTTTTGGTACATGTTTATGCCGCATCATTATGGCTTTTATTTATCGATTTCCTTCTTCCTTTGACGCCAGGTTTAAAATTTGTCTGAGTTTGGGTATTTTGACCACCATTTCCCACTACGATTTGCACAAACGACTTCAAATCTGTAGTTGTTTGGGTGGCAGGTGTAGATATTGGAGATTATCTACTACGGTTCTCTGCTTTCTGCCACTAGGAAGGTAAAAATTTTTACTGGTGATTATTCTGTGTATTTTTCCAGTCTGCATGTCATGTATTGGAGGATCTATTTTAGTTTATATAATTTTATTTGGTTGTTTTTTGAGATTTTGGTATGCAGACATCTATTTATTATTTGAAAATTTTGATTGTAGAAATTATTAATAGCTTATCTAACTAGTCTTAATTTGATATGAATAATCCTTGCAACTTATATCTCATAGAAATTATTAATAGTATGAGCTTGTATCTTATCTGACTTGTTCTCATATGATGCATTGGAGAAATCAATTTTGCAACTTATATCTCCCAAAATAAAGCAAGCATAGATGATAAATTCGATATTGTAAGAGGATCAAGGTGAATGATTTCACCTTGATGGAATGAGAGTATCTTACATATTTCTAGTGCGACGTTTGTATTTTGATAAAATAGTTTGATCATCTGCAGATAGGAGAATTAAACAAACATTTCATAAATAATTATGATAATTTTCCTAAAAGATTTTGATCATTTGCATTTAATGTTGGTATTTGCTTTAATATGATGTTTGTATTTTAGATGGATTTTGATCATTTGCATTTAATGTTGGTATTTGCTTTAATATGATGTTTGTATTTTAGATGGATGGTGATCACGATGAAGAGACAGTAATTAATATGTGTTCGGGTGTTGCACTATCTGTCTTAGTTTTGGTTATGACCTTCATGAGGAGAATGCAAAGCAGACGTAGATCTATACGTGCAGGTCCTAGTGTTGAGAAAACAATTCAATATCAAAATAGAAAACAACACTTGGATCGTATATATAATGGATTTAGTGATAGTTGTGTCAACTATGTTAGAATGTGTAGTGGTGCTTTTGTGAAGCTTGTAGGGATAATGAGGAGGAATGATTTATTGCGAGACTCAAGACATGTTACAGTGGAGGAGCAACTTGCTATGACTTTGAATATTTTGGGGCATAAAACTAAAAATCGAAGTATTAGGTCACATTTTATTAGATCTGGTAAGACCGTGAGTAGGTATTTCAACAAAGTGTTAGAAGCAATTTGTCTCATACGATCACGCTTTTTAAGACAAGTACAGAATGAAGTTTCACAGGGGATCCTTAGCAACCCTCTATACTATCCTTATTTCAAGGTATTCTCTCTTTAATTTGTGATTAAAAGCATGTTCATCTAATTTAATTAAAAATATTCAATAATAATTTTTTGTCCTCTAGGATTGTATTGGTATGATAGATGGGACACATGTTGATGCTATGCTACCTGCTAATCTTCAACCACAATTTCGTGGTCGAAAAGGTGTTACACAAAATGTTTTAGCGGCTTGTACCCCAAACAAGATATTCACTTACGTATTAGCTGGATGGGAAGGTTCTGCAAATGACTTTAGAGTCCATCAAGATGCATTGTCTAGGCCACAACCTCATGGTTTGAAAGTATATAATGGTAATTTCATCAATTCTTCAATTTTGTTTTAATTACTTCAATTAATAAATGATATTCAATGAAATGACAAAAAATTCTACTAAACACTTTCACATCATATAAATTGTAGGAAAATATTACTTGTGTGATGCGGGATACACAACCATGCCGGGTTTCATCTCCCCATATCGTGGTGTTCGTTACCATTTGAAGGAACAAATAGGAAGAACACCTAAAAATAGAAGGGAATTATTCAATCTTAGACATTCTTCTTTAAGGTCTAAGATCGAATCTACATTTGGTTGTTTGAAGAATCGTTTCAAAATTCTTACCGCAAAGCCTCATTACCCTTTCCGCGCACAAGTGGATATCGTATTAGCTTGTGCAGTTCTTCACAATTATATTGCAATGGTGGACCCGGATGATGACATATTCAATGAGACCGTTGAGATCGAAGATGATGAAGGTGATGTTGCTACGGAAGATGAGAATAATATTGTTGATTTCTCTCAACCCCAAACTCTAAGGGAGCAAACACAATCAAGAATCGTATGGAAGGATCGTAGAGATGAAATAGCTTGGGCAATGTGGGTTGATTATTGTGGAAAATATAAGGGAGGGAATACTAATGAAGTAGGCATGTGATGCAATGTATTAGGTATACTATCTTATGTTATGCATTTTTCTATTTCATGTACTTTATTTTATGATGGTGTGATGCAAAACTATGTAAGGTTAATTGAGAAACATTTGTATGTTACAATTATGTGTTGTATCGATTTTTCTATTTTCATGTACTATTATGTGTTAATTTAGAAACATTAGTATGCTACTATTATGTGTTGTATGGAATTTTTTCTTAGGACACTTTCTTTACTCAACTTGCGTTTATTTTTCACATTTCTCTACAACTATTTTCTAGGTATGGCCGACAACTTCAATTGTGAGGAACTTGATAAGGTCAAAGGCAAGAGTACAACATCAAATTCATCACCTAGAACCCCAAGGAATTCATCAATCCCTTGTGGGTTCAATCCGGGATTTATGCCTTATCACTCTTCACAAGTTGGTCAAGGTTCTAATTTTTGGAATAATTTTCAAATGCAAGATGCTAACTTTTGGGGAATTAGCCAACCACCCCCAATGTCATTCATGAGCATGCTAAATGCTCCTCCAACTTTACAACGTCAAAGTTGTAGCATGGGTGAAACTCCGTCACCTAATCAGCAATTACAAAGCAACAAGAGAAATGATATTGGCCTCGATGGTGATGAAAGTTCATCTCCTAATCCAAAGAGGAAAAAGAAAGTTATTGCTCATAAATCTAAAAAAAGAGGCTTGCAAGCGGAGAGTTAACCAATTATGGGAGAGTAAACATGATGATTTGCTAATTTCTTTTCTTGCAAAGTGTGCTAAAGATGGAATGAAGGCGGATAAGAAGTTCAAAAAAACCGCTTATTGTAGCGTCGCCTTTCATATAAATGAAAAATTAGGTTCAACGTTCACCACCGAGAACGTGGAAAATCGTATGAAAACTATTCGTAATAGATTCTTGGACATGCAAAAATGTCGTAACTTGAGCGGTGCCGGTTGGGATGATGCACAAAAGATGGTAACTATGGATGAGGCTTGCTTTGATAGATGGCTAGAGGTATGAATTATTTTCTAGTAGTCATTACACCTAAAAATATTTCTAATTTGTTCAATGTTGTCTATATAAGTATTTGATATATGCCTTAACTATGCCTTAACTATGCAGGACAAGAGTATGAATTCTAAACTTAGGAAATACATCAACAAGCCCATGAAACATTATGAAGACCTCGCAAATATTATAGGAGACGATGTTGCTAGAGGAGATTATGCGGTAGATGTTATGTCACAATTTGGTGGTAGTGCACATTTTAGTATTGGTGTTGATTATGATGATATTAGTACGCCAACGGAGAAGACGCCTAGCTATGTCTCTTTAGATGAAGATGATATTCCACTACCGAAGGTTCCAACTATGCCGCCAAAATCCAATCCATCTTCTAGTTTGAACAAAGCTAAAAATGACGTGTCAAAGACGCGTAAAGGAAATGGGGGAGGTCTAGTGAGGACACGGTCCTTATGCGTGAGATAGTAAGTGAGGTAAAACAATTCACCTCATCTATGCGCATGGTGAGTATGCATTGGACGGAGAAGTTGGCAAAAGCTATATTTGCACATGATGATGAATTCGACATAGAAATTCTTGATAAGTTTTATCAAAAATTGCATGAGAATGAATCACAAGCTAGGTTGTTTATGGGGAGGCCACTATTATGCAAAAGAAGGTGTTGACTGAGTTCATGAAGAGTCATCCTCTTGATTAGAGTGGTGGTATTGTGGATTGCCTAGCTTTTGGGATATTTTTGTGAAACTAGCTAATTATATCCATGTTTGTGTAATTATTTTTATATGAAAATGAGCTAGATGATTGCTCATCCTTTTGGATACATCAACAATGGTAGATGTATATTTTGTGTAAAGCTAATGCTACTATCTCTATCATTTGTGCAAAGCTAATGCAACTATCTCTATAATCATGCATCTCAGCCGTGACTTTAAATGTTTTATCGAATATTATTTGGCTAATGCAAACTTGTTTGAACAGGTTTACAAGTGGGGAAAGGTGAATGGTTTCACCTCGTTGAATTAAAGTTAATGAGGTATGCATATTTTGTGTCATGATGATGGGCTTTTTTTCAGATATGCAGCCAAAGTTTATAACAGCAATATATTGGCGAGGCAATATATTGCAGCCAACATTGCTATTATAAAATTCATGGCGGGGCAGATAATGAAGTAAATAGCCTTTTCTGAGCACATTTATTAGTTGTGTGCATTCCTTATTCATTTCCAGCAACTGTCTTTTTTCAGTTGTGTGCTTTCCATCTGTTTCTTGGCCTTATATTCAATTATGAATTTCTAGCCTTGGTTTCAGTTGTGTGCTTTTTGAGTGCTTTCAGGTGTGTTCCAACGTGTCTTCATTTCCAGCCTTTCTCATTTTTAGATCTCAATCATGCATACATGCTCAGTTTGAGCTTGCCTTCTGAATTTCCAGCAAAGGTCTACTTTCAGTTGTGTGCTTGCTAATTGTTGCTTGTCCTTCAGTTTCAGTCCTATGTTTTCCCAGTTGATGCTTCAGCCTTGGTTTCAGTTGTTTCACCTCATGTGATTTCAGTTGTGTGCTTGCTTGATGCTTCAGCCTTGGTTTCAGTTGTTTCACCTCATGTGATTTCAGTTGTGTGCTTGCTAATTGATGCTTGTCCTTTGGTTTCAGTCCTATGCTTTTCACCTCATGTGATTTCAGTTGTGTGCTTGCTAATTGATGCTTGTCCTTTGGTTTCAGTCCTATGCTTTTCCTAGTTGTTGCTTCAGCCTTGGTTTCAGTTGTGTGCTTGCATGTGATTTCAGTTGTGTGCTTGCTAAGTGTTGCTTGTCCATTGGTTTCAGTCCTATGCTTTCCCAGTTGTTGCTTCAGCCTTGGTTTCAGTTGTGTGCTTGCATGTGATTTCAGTTATGTGCCATTTTATGGTTTCAGTTTTGTTGGTTAGCAGTCTGATTATCTGAATATTGGCCCATGTGATTCAGTTGTGTTGTGTTGGCAAGCAGTCTGAATTTGCAGCAAATGTTCAGTTGTGTTGCTTGGGAAATTGATTGAAATGGTTGTTATGTAATTGGGAATTTGTAACCAATGTTCAGCATGCTGGTTTCAGCCTTGCTCTCGGCCTTGATTTCAGCTATTGAACTGTTTGAGTACAGTTGAGTGCTTGCCTTATTCATTTCCAGCAAATGTTTTGTTTTGTTGGCTATTGGGCTGGTTTCAATTGTTTGCTTGGCATTTGGTTTGAATTGTTGGCTTTGCCCCAAGTTTCATATGTGTGCTTGCATGTGGTTTCCGTTGTGTGCTTAATTTCTTTTGGTACCAGTTTTGTTCCAACTTGTTTGAATTTCCAGCATACATTTCGTTGCTTAGTGTGTTGGTGCATACTTGGTTCCCAGGATGCGTTTGCCAGCTGATACTCTGTAGTATTGGCCCTTGGACTTCAGTTCTGTGCTTACTTGTCTTAATTTTCAGCAATATTTTGGTTGTGTGCAGCCAATGAATCAGTTGTGATGTGTTGGTCAGCTATGTAACAGTTTAGCAAGCTTTATACCAATGCGTTTTACACCATCAGCAGGATTATGTGACAGTTCCTTGTTGGTCTTGTTGCAGAACTTTGTGAATGTGTTTTACCCCATCAGTTGTGTGCTTGCCAAGTGTGTTTCCAGCCAATGTTGGTCTTGGCCTTGCGTTCAGCCTTGGTTTGGTTTCCTTTGTGCTGACTATTTGTGCATTACATGCTGGTTTCAGCCTTAGTCTTGGCCTTGCGTTCAGCCAAGTGTGTTTCCAGCCATTGTTGGTCTTTGGTCTTGTTGCAGTTCTTTGGTTTCATGTTGATGCTTGGCCTTTGTTTTAATTTTGTGCATGGTTTCAACCTGCTCTCGGCCTTGGTTTCAGCTCTTGGTTGGCCTTTGGTTGGTATGCATATTTTGTGTTATGATGATGAGTTATTTTTTAGATATGTAGCCAAAGTTTATAGTAGCAATATATTGGCGAGGCAATTGTAGGCAATAAAAATTGCCTTTAAGTCCTTATCAGAGAAGTTCAGAACAAAACTGCTAAAACATCGCCCGAAATAGCAGAAAAAGGGGAAAACGCAGATATCTCCCAAACCGTAAGGAATTTGGCAAAAAAGATGGAAGCGAACCGAAGCCTTTGGCTCGGTTCGGATAGCTCCATCTCGTCGAGATAGACGATTTTCATATATAATTCGTCTAATTCCGACTTAGGGTTTGAAAGTTACGGCCTATTCTTCGATCCATGCTCAAGAGCTTGCCTGCAGCTCGAATTTCGCCTGCACGATCAAGACCCAAGTCTGCCTGCGGTCCCAAGCTCGCCTGCAGACTCAGCTCGCCTACAGACCCAAGTCTGCCTGCAGTCCCAAGCTCGCCTGCAGACCCAAGCTGCAGACTCGCCAGCTCACTGTCAACTGCCCACTAGGAGCATAGGAACAGTTACATCAGTGGTCAAATCCCACAAATCAAGGGAAAGGGCACAGTACCCCAAGACCGTCAAGCGGCCGCTCACAGTACGAATGATTGGGCAGGTGTCAAGTCGACCTGAACATTCATAAATGCAGCTCACCTCGGCTGTCTGAGTCAAGAGACGGAGGCGCTCGGTGGTTGGTCAGATCCACTCGAGTATCTGACAACCGTCGTCACACATACGAGGAGGGGCTTTCCCGCTCCTACTTGACGTGATGCCAAACACGACTCCTCGAATGACCGCTCATGGTACAGATGAACAGCAGGATATCTCTGAACAATGTATGGTCACATCCCATGATCCAAGGAGCGGCCACGCCTTCTCTCCTCTATTTAAGAACCTCGCCCGGCTACAGGAAAGGGGTTCACACATAGTTAATTGATTAATTCAATCAGTTAACTGAACCACTGGCTCTCGACTCCCAACGGAGTCGACGACAAGCTCTCTACATCACTTTTGCATTGCAGCGCCACTTCCTAGTTCTGAGCCCCGATCGCCGGTGAACTAGAAGACCCAAACTCCATCGAACTTGAGCTTCTACTGCGTACTGAAGCTCTCCAGCAACTTCGATCGGATCGTCCAAGGGAAGCAGACTCGGCACGAGCACCGAGCGAGGCATCTTATCGCCACCGATGAACCCACGTTAAACAAGGAGGGCCTTCCCTCCGCTTCTGTTGTAAACATTTGATTTATTTGTTTGTAATAAGCCTTCTTATCAATACAAACGAAACTTTCTATTTTCGGGAGATCAAATTTACACCCTACAAAAGATGGCGACCACAGTGGGAGCATCCGCTCATTCAGATGAATTGGTGGTGGCGCAGTCTGACGAAGTTGCTGCAGGGACTACTGTTGAGTCCCTTGTGATCAAATTCGAAGGGTACTTACAATCGTCCTCTTCTCGCGGCAATACATCTCGCGATGGCTGTAGAGTCGTGCGGGTGGCCCAGCCCCAAGAGGCCGAGGCAACCAAGCCTGAGGGATCTACCCAAGCCGAGGCAGGGGGGTCTTTTCCCCCCAATCCTCGTTCAAAAAGATCCAAACAGCGGCGACGAAAAGCTCTCGCTCGTCTCGAGGCGCAATCCCTCATCCCCCACGACAGCCTGAATTATTATTCAGGCTTGAGAGGAATCAACCTCTTGAGCCAGGTTCCCAGTTTCGGCGAACCGCTCAAATCAGGCAAGTTTAACGGTTTAGGCGAGCCCCACTTCTTGAGCCAGGTTCCCGGTTATGGCGAACCGCTCAAATCAGGCGAGCCTTCAGGCTGGAGAGGAATCAACCTCTTGAGCCAGGTTCCCAGTTTTGGCGAACCGCTCAAATCAGGCGAACCTAACGGTTTAGGCGAGCCCCACTTCTTGAGCCAGGTTTTCAATTTTGGCGAACTGCTCAAATCGGGCGAGCCTAGTAGTTTAGGCGGAATCAACCTCTTGAGCCAGGTTCCTATTTTTAACGAACCGCTCAAATCGGGCGAGCCTAACAGTTTAGGCGAGCCCATCTACTTGAGCCAGGTTCGGGCGAGCTTAGCAGTTTAGGCGAGCCCCACTCTGTGAGCAAGATGCTCAATTTTGGCGAACCAATGGCACCTGGTGAACTCTGCAGTTCAAGAGGGCTTCGTCAAACAAGCAGACTTCACCAAGCTCGCCTGACGGCCCAAGTCCGCCAGAAAGGCGAAGCAACAGCTCGCCAGACAGGCGCTGGCACACTGTACCAATCTCGCCTGATAGGCAAACCTCGCCAGCCTGAACCTCGCCAACACGCTCACGCCCAAATGGGGGTGGCCACCCCGTTTTCCTGCACGGGTCTGACGTCCGTCTCTGACAACGACGACGACGATTGCTCGGCAGTGGCAATATCGCAGACTTCAACAAGAGACAAGAGGTTTGACGATCTCCAAAGTCAACTTGACGCCTTGAAGCTCCAGAAGCATGCGAACAAGCTGGGGGTTGTCAGACCGTATCCAATTGAATGGGATGCGGTCTCCTACCCGGCAAAGTTCGAGCCGCTGGACCTCCTGCAGTTCAATGGAAAGGGTTCTCCTACCCAGCACATCTACTACTTCCAGGCGCAAACTGGACACATAGTGGGAAACGATCCCATTATGACTCGACTGTTCATTGGTACCCTCAAGGGGGTCGCTTTTGAATGGTTTCGCAGATTGGAGCTTGGGTCCATCACCTGCTGGAAAGACATGGAAAGGCTCTTCGTGGCCAGATTCTTCGATGATGACACAGAAGTATCTATGGCCACCCTGCTAACTGTGAAGCAGAGGAAGACAGAGTCTGTAAGCAACTTTGTCAAGAGATTCAAAAACCGATCGCTGCATTCCCGCGATCGAATTTCCGAGGCCACGCTCATCGAGATGTGTCGGAACAATCTCTCCATCAGCGTTCTATCCAATATGGGCGCTGTTGAAGCTCGCTCATGGAAAGACTTACTCCGCCAAGGGGAACAAGTCGAGAGCATGCTCAAGCATATGGGTGACGAAGACCCGCATGGATTTCGAGGAGATGATGACCAAGATGCCTTGGTAGTGGAGACCATTTCCTCATAGCCTACGATTTCCCCCGTTGATCCTCTTCAATAGGATGGCGGGCCCACAAAACTATCAAGTTAACTGTTATCTCTGATAGTCATTTCTCCATCAGTTTCATTTAACTTGACGATGGATCTTTTAAAACTATCAAGTTAACTATTACCTCTGACAGTCTCCTCCAAATTTCCCCCGTTAGTCCTCTTCAATAGGACGGCGGGCCCACAAAGCTATCACGTTAACAATCACCTCTGATAGTCCCTTACACTCCGACAAGTACACGAGTATAAACTGCTTCTTCTGATCCTCCAACTGGTATAAGAGGTTAAACTATTCCCTATACTTCCACTTCTTGAGCCAGGTTTCCGGTTATGGCGAACCGCTCAAATCAGGCGAGCCTAACAGTTTAGGCGAGCCCATCTCTTTGAGCCAAGTTCCCAGTTTCGAAGGAAGACAGAGTCTGTAAGCAACTTTGTCAAGAGATTCAGAAACCGATCGCTGCATTCCCGCGATCGAATTTCCGAGGCCACGCTCATCGAGATGTGCCGGAACAATCTCTCCATCAACGTTCTGTCCAATATGGGCGCTGTTGAAGCTCGCTCATGGGGTTCCCAGTACAGGCGAACCGCCCAGACCAGGCGGGACTAGCATTTCAGGTGGACTGCATCAACCGCCCACTTGGTCAAACCTTCAAATAGTTAGGACCAGAGCCACAATCCCCCGCCAATCCTCTTCAATAGGATGGCGGGACCCCCACTGTCATGTTAACACTACACCTCTGACAAAATCAACTTACCAATCGTCTTCAAAAGGATGGTAAGTCCTCAAAGTCGCTCCGATCGTGGCAATTCCTATCATGTTAATGATTACCTCTGATAGCCGACACCGTCATTCCCGCAAATGACGTTGTCCGATCAGTCGTCATACTCATACGTCCCTGAACGATTTGATTCCCCCAACACCGTCTTTCCCGTAAAAGGCG
Organism: Asparagus officinalis; assembly: GCF_001876935.1. Classification (NCBI taxonomy): domain Eukaryota; kingdom Viridiplantae; phylum Streptophyta; class Magnoliopsida; order Asparagales; family Asparagaceae; genus Asparagus; species Asparagus officinalis. The sequence continues at coordinate 44,846,767 of NC_033803.1, read as the reverse complement.
TGTTTCGGCGAACCGCTCAAATCAGGCGAGCTTAACAGTTTAGGCGAGCCCATCTCTTTGAGCCAGGTTCCCAGTTTCGGCGAACCGCTCAAATCAGGCGAGCCTAACAGTTAGGCGAGTCCCACTTCTTGAGCCAGGTTTCCATTTACGGCGAACCACTCAAAACATGCGAGACTAGCAGTTCAGGTGGGCTGCATCAAACTCCCACTTGGTCAAACCTTCAGATAGTTAGGACCAAAGCCACAATCCCCCGCCAATCCTCTTCAATAGGATGGCGGGACCCCCACTGTCATGTTAACGGTCACCTCTGACAAAATCAACTTACCAATCCTCTTCAAAAGGATGGTAGGTCCTCAAAGTCGCTCCGATCGCGGCAATCCCTATCATGTTAACGATTACCTCTGATAGCCGACACCATCATTCCCGCAAATGATGTTGTCCAATCAATCGTCACACTCATACGTCCCTGAACGATTTGATTCTCCCAGCACCGTCTTTCCCATAAAAGGCGTTGTTGTTTGATAGTGGCCTACTATGCGATGTGCTGCTATTTCAGGGTTCGTCTTTGCCCCAAGAGAAGACAAATCAGGGTTCGTCTTCATCTTTGCCCTAAGAGAAGATAAGCTTCCCCCCTTGACTCCAACGGGTATACGAGTATAAACTGTTCCCTTCACTCCAACTGGTGCATGAGTCTAAACTGCTCCTACCCTCCGACTGGTATACGAGGTTAAACTGCTCCCTACTCTCTTAATCCAAACGCCTCGAAAGGCTAAGGATAGAGGAGAAATTTTAGCATTGAGCCTAAGAGAAACTCCTCGACAACTTACCATGCTAAGGGCAAGAGCATGGCTAGTCCAACTCAAACGGTAGTTGGTAAAGACGAATCAAGTTCGTTGATAGCTGAGGGTTTGCTCAAAATCCTAGAAGGCGATCATCAGCTGCGAGCGAAGAGGTCAGCTTCACCGAGCTTGTTGGAGGGCTCCTCACTCCATCTGAGCGGGGATCACTTTACGGGTCTTCATATCCAAAGTGTTCCAGATCCCATGCGGCCCGATTCAGGTCTGAAAACTTTGGAGAGGGTTTTGTAGGCAATAAAAATTACCTTTAAATCCTTATCAGAGAAGTTCAGAACAAAACTGCTAAAACCTCGCCCGAAATAGCAGAAAAAGGGGAAAACGCAGATATCTCCCAAACCGTAAGGAATTTGGTGAAAAATATGGAAGCGAACCGAAGCCTTCGGCTCAGTTCGGATGGCTCCATCTCGTCGAGATAGGCGATTTTCATATACAATTCGTCCAATTCTGACTTATGGTTTGAAAGTTACGGCCTATTCTTCGATCCATACTCAAGAGCTCGCCTGCAGCTCGAATTTCGCCTGCACGATCAAGACCCAAGTCTACCTGCGGTCCCAAGCTCGCCTGCAGACTCAGCTCGCCTACAGACCCAAGTCTGCCTGCAGTCCCAAGCTCGCTTGCAGACCTAAGCTGCAGACTCGCCAGCTCACTGTCAACTGCCCACTGGGAGCATGGGAACAGTTCCATCAGTGGTCAAATCCCACAAATCAAGGGAGAGGGCACAGTACCCCAAGACCGTCAAGCGGCCGCTCACAGTACAAATAATTGGGCAGGTGTCAAGTCGACCTGAACATTCATAAATGCAGCTCACCTCGGCTGTCTGAGTCAAGAGACGGATCCGCCAGCACCCGGCGAGCTGTCCAAGCCTACTCGAGTACCAGGAACCCGCTTTCCCACCTCTCTCGACCTGAAAAGAGAAGA
>NC_033803.1:44832613-44843992 GCF_001876935.1 Asparagus officinalis | reverse complement strand
CCCTCTTTGTTGTTTGCTGACAGTTGGCACGCTGATATCGAGCGGTGCATGCCGAACATGGGGTCGACCCTGGCATCGTCTTACATACTTCCATCGAAGACGTTCGATTAATTCCTCTGATGAGAGCCAATCAATCCCCCTCCTGTGTTCATCTGGTGGGAAGACTGGTCGCTGCATGAATATTGCTTTGGTTGGCCTCATTCACCCATGTTAATCCTGACTATTTTACTTTCATGCGGTGCGTTCATCTTGCTCGAACCTTATCGCCATATCGCATATTCAGATTTAAACCCACGGCGTCTTCCCGCATGTTGCATTTGATCGTCGTCTTCCATTGGTGGAGGGATTAGCCTGTAGCCATACTTTGCACATTAGGGCTTGAAAAACTTCTCCTCAGACTTTGTATCGGAGCTCCCACTCGAAGCACTGGAGAGTACCCTTCTTGGCTTTGTTAGCCAATTGGATCAGATTTGCAACCACATTCGTCATCTGTGAAACATAACCTAAGCCTTCGCCCATATGTATAATAATCCTCAGTTACCTTTTGTACATATACTGCTTTGCTGGATTCATGAGCGACCTCTGATCGAGAGTATAAACCTTCTCCGAGTGTGAAATCTATAGCCCTGCTTTCCATGAGCTTTAGCGCGGCTTCGGACTATACTTGGATAGATGTCGACCCAGTGTTTTCATCATCTTCGGTGTGTTCCTAAGAAATATGGGTACACGGAGAGCTTTTTCCTTTACCGCCTAAGATCACTTCTTTAGCGCCTCTTACTTTGTCGCCATGCAACCATGATTCTTCCGAAAGAATGCTGGAGCGTTTCCTTCGTTAACATAGATGGTTGGATCGGCATATACAACTCAGATGCTCGTTACAGCTCTTTATCACAGTGCATCAGAGACAAGCGCAGTACTTCTAAATCTCTTTTATTGCAATATCGGCCATGTGCCAGTTACAATCTCATCTGACGATTGTTCATCGTCAAGATGATACAAAGGGTACATGGCTTTAAAACAAAACCGCGCATTGCTAATCGAACCGCCGCTGGCAGAAATCACTTCTTCTCCGCTCTGTGCCCTTGGGCCGCATGTTCAGTATCGGATTCCGTTACCATTAAAGGAGAGAATCGGTGAAAATAATCTCATACCCCTTGAATGTGCTTATCCCCGGACCACCGTCCCTACACCCATTGCGCAGTCGTCCTGATCATACTTCACACACCGTGATGCAGGCAGTAGAACGGGATTATCGATCATTACTATGATCAAAGAAAGGCCGACTCCACCAATAGTTCAATTCTGCTATCCTCGAAATTTCTCTCCCCCCGCCATCAATCAACCCATAACACCTTGACTCTCTTTGTCTTCAAAATCCCCTATTCTGCACTTCCCGATCGTACCAAGCTCCTTTGAGCCCACTAGTGTTCAATTTCCAAGCGACTAACAGCTAATTGCCGGAGGGCTTTTGTTTTGGGCGATGCCAATTGGCCTTACTGGAATGCTCGGTGATGGAGGGAATTGATTGGCATTCCAACTGCGATAGCGGTCATTAAACTACACGAGAGACACGAGCCGGATCGACCTCTGGATTCGGTGAGCTGGCTTTGCCATGAGTATCCGACGAAACTATACCACGGCCCAGCCTCCGAAATCTTAACCAACTCATCCTGGCACTGGCCCGATCGTCCTGTCGGAATTCTTCGTCTGGATATCTTCTCTGGTGAAATAAGCATCCGGAAGCGTTCTTAGTCGCTAGGTTGCACTGTTACTCAGCGCGCTTCTGGCTGTTCAGGCACCGCTTGACTGACAGACAATACCTCTGCATTCCCAAAGCTTCTTGTTAGGCCTCCCGGTTTTTTGGATAAATCCCAGCAACTCATAAAGCTTATCCGTGCTGGGAATGTGGCCAATTGCCCATAATGTCGATAAGTCTATGCGGAGTCTTCGAGCTCCCGGTTTGTCTCTTCCAAGTGGACACTGAAACGAGACCTGCTTCGGATGTCTACCTTCCTTTGAGGATTCTTCTCTTTTATTTATTCAGCGGCTGTTGTCGTAAAGACTTCTTTACCCGGTGGGGGGGGGACTTGCCATCATCCCATCTCCGCTGAGATTTTGGCTCGGTCCTCCGCTTGTTCACCCCCTTGCTCACTAGTGTGGCGGATAATGTGTAGTTGGTTCATTACAGTTTGCTCCGGCTCCTCGTGTCCCAAAAGTCTTCTTGGTCCTCAGAGAGCAGCCGAAAGTGGAGATTCTTTCGTCATCTGTCCCCTGGATCAGCAGAGACCCATTAACAAAGACTTCCTTTCCTTTAGACTTCCTCGCCGGATGATACGAACCGTCCCATTGTTCATCTCGCACATCAGATCTGGATAATCCAAGATTTCGCCCTTAGGGTGGTGTGGCACAGAGATTCCCTTTTGACGCGAGGTGGTCCGTGCGGATCGTCTATTCACCGTTTTCATCCCTACTTTGTGACGCGTTTTTGGCTTTGTCGCACACCAAGTTCCGCTGAGGACACCGACCCAAATAACTGAGAATGTGACACTGCTTCGGCCCCCACATTCTGCACTGGTTTCCGGGTTATGACGTCTACGTCGATTACGCCGGACTTGTCCTTGAGGTTTTGGTAGCGCATGATCTCGCTAGGTGTGCGACCGCTTGTGGTAATGCGCAGTACTTTGGCATGCCGTCACTTTGCTGGCCCCTTCTTGATCCGGACGATCCGCCGGCAACTGTTCTTGTCTGGTTCCCAAGCAGGTATTTGAAGATCCGGACTTCATCATTCTGTTGAAGGAATAGACTTTGGGAAACCTTTGGCTCCGAAGTTTCTGCTTCTGAGGCCTTGTTGTCCAGTGTAGCCCTCGAGATTGTTGGGGTGCTTCTCTGCTGTGGCTGCTGTTGCTGTTCGTATGCAATTGAAAGTATTGATTGCATCAACTGCATGCATTAGCTGCTGCCTTACCTTTCCCCCGTGGGACGAAGTTTTGCTTTGGAACACTCGTCGCCGGTTGGCCTCTTTCCGCCTTCTTCCTCCTGAGGAATTGCTCAGCTTGGTCTCCCCGGACTTTCAAGTCCTTCCATGTATTGGATGGTGCTGTCCCCATTGCTTCTAGCACGTCCAACGCGAGGTTGTTGTGGCAGGTCTGGAGGATGAATTCCTCGGTGATCGGGTCCCGGCAATTCATCGCCTTGTTCCGGAATCTTTTGACGAAGGTATCGACTAACTCTCCGTCCTTCTGCTTCTCATCGAGCAACGATCCGATAGATATCTCGGTGTCGTCGTCGAAGAAGTTGGCCAGGAACTTGGTCTCCATGTCATCCCAGCTGTTTACGCTGCCTGGCTTGAGGCGGCGATACCAATCGAAGGCGGCTCCGCGAAGAGTGCCGACGAATGACCGCACCATCAGAGGCTCATTACCAGAGATCACCCCCAAATGCGATTTGAAGTAAATCAAATGCTGGGTAGGTGAACCCATCCCATTAAACGGCGTGAAGTTAATTAGATTAAACTTCGCCGGATATGGGATCGACTCCCATTCTCTTGGGTATGGGCAAGGAATGCCTGTTTTCTTCGTCTCTTGAGCGGAAATTAGTGTGTTGATTTTGCTCTCGAGGTTCTTGATCTTCAGGTTTTTGCCGGTTTCTTCGCCAGCATTCTCATTACCACCCCCTGCGTTGACGGGAGGATCAATGGTGTTACGAGCATTTGTATCTTCATCTTCCAGATTAACCGGGTTACGACGATTCTGCTCGCCTTGTTGGTTCGCCAATGCTTGGATTTGCTGGTCATGCATTTCTCTCATGTTCTGCATGGCCATCTGCAACTCGAACTTGTAGGTTTCCTGTTGCTTAGCCAAAGTGTCTTCAAGCATCTTGGCAATTTGCTCCGCACTTATCATCAGGGCCTCGCGGGGTTGTCCCTCGCTGGATACTGTATTATCTGATGCCACCGCGGAGCCGGCATCAGATTCTTCATCTTCTGAAGGGCGTCTTGTCCGAACCCTACCATAAGTTGCTCGCTCTATGGTTCCGGACTGCAGACGGGTTCTAGGTCGGGAGGCTCGACCCTCGGAAATTCTCCGTCTTCAATCATCCTTCTTCTTCGTTGAAAACGCCTAGGCCTGGGTTTTGGCGTCTCCGTGTTGAGTCTTTCAAAAACTGAAACTCTTTCGGGGACCGCCTTAATGCAATTGCATTCAGACAATACCGCCCGAATGAGTTTGGAACAGGGACATTGAATTTCCTGTTCTCGGGGACTCCTCTTCCTGGTTCTATTCGTACTCCCAGCACGATAGTACAACTCGTCATTTTGACAGTCGGAGTAACCTATCGTGTGCGGGCACGCCTTCTCAGGTACAACACAATCATTATCAGATGATAATGTTTCCATCTGAGGTTGACTTGCCTTCTTTGGGCTTTCAAAGGTTACCCACCTCAAAACATGCCTTTTTGGGCGTGAATTTTCGGCGTGATCTTGGACTTCAATGCGCAAATTCTTTCAAAGGTTCCCCGCCTCAAAACATGCCTTTTTGGGCGTGAATTTTCGGCGTGCTCTTGGACTTCAATGCGCAAATTGGTGCGCGCAGCTGCCTTGAGCTCTTTGTCATGCTGGAGGTGATGGCGACCCCCAGTATGTTGAGTCGTTCTGGGCTTCTTCATCGGGCCCAAACGCTCGTGAATTGGAGCTTTGCCTCTCACGTCAGGAATTGGACCGAGGCGCTCCAAAATTGGTTTCTTCTTGCGGGATGACTCTGCATGATCTCCCGGAGAAGTTATTGGGATTGACGGCGACTTTGGTTGACTCGCCGGAGTTTGACCTTCCTTAGAAGGCTGCACTGGTTGCTTTTTGGCCTGAGTCGCCACTTCAGACTTAGGCTTCCAGACTTGTCGTGTTGGTGGTGGCTTCTTCTCCACCTCCTTTTGCAGCTTTCTACGGGCTTCCTGAGCTTGAGCCCGTGCCTGCGCTGACATCGCGCGGCGCTTGCGAATGCGCTCCTCGAGCGTCGAACGGTTTCGTTTGACGCGGACCCATTCTTTCTTTGGCGGCTTGGAAGAGTCGCCATTCATTGGTGGTTGAGGCTGTTTGCCTCTTCTGTTCTTCAACTCCGCGTGGTAGCGGAATCCGTCCGTAGACTCCATCGCCTTAGCGAATTGCCGCGCAAGGCGTTGACGACGCCTCTGGCGGGCTCTCTTTGAGAGAGTCACAACGCCCTGAACAGTAGAGGCGTTGGCGGGAGTTGGGTTGACCTGATTGGAGGTCGGTGGAACTTCATTTGACGCAACTTCGGCGTCAGTTGGGTTGAGAGCTTCGTGGGCTTCCCGAGCAGCTTCAAACCAACGAGCTTTTCTCCCGGAGGAGAACTTCTTGGACTTGCGGGGGGAGATAGAGCCGGACGAGGACACGTACTCCTCGAACTTGGCTTGGTCGAACTCGTACTCGACCTCCTCCACGACCGGGATTGCAATCCGCGGCTGCGACGCATCGATCTCGTTGGCGAGATCGTCGGCTCCCACTGTGGTCGCCAGATTGTTCGCGTGGAAAACTGTTTTCTTTTTCATTGATATGATTGTCATCTTGGGTTACAAAGATCCGGTCTTTTATAGATCCGGTTACAACTAAATCAAAGAAAATAAAGAAAAATTACAACTCTCCTCTGTGAACAAATCACGAGCTCCTGTTTTGCGGTCGCTCGCTTTGGTGGGTTCTTTGCCTGCGCCGGGGTTAATCCGTGGACCACCGCGCGATCTAGATCCGGTCGGATCTACACGAGTATGCGGGTATTATTCCACGAAGGGAATAATAGCCGGGAGGGATTAATCCACCAAGGGAATAATCGCTCGGATCTCGAGATCTAAGACCAAGCTTAGATCTGGAGTGTAGCCTCGTGTAGATCTCAGATCTGTTCTTTCTTCCTCTCGAGATCCTGCCTTTTCTGACGTGGATGGTCGCCGAGGATCAGATCTGAATGGTGCAAGTCTTCTGGTCTTCAAGCTCCGAGTTCACTCTTCAATCCGGCAGAGTTTCGGCTCTTGAAAGTTCGACCCCGAAAATGAACATCTCTAGGCCTATTTATAGGCTCTCAGGACAGTGGCTGCAAAAAGGGAATTGTCGGCCACCTCTGAGGTGGCTCGGTTTCGGCCGAGCCCCTCCGGGTGTTGTTCGTTCCGTCATTTTCCGTTGTCCGGTTCTGTGTTTCGTTGTTGATCTGGACTTGATTCGGTTGTGTTTCTGTTGTGTGGTTGATTGACCTGGAAACGGCTCGTTGACTTGATTCCAGATTTGGCAGTAAGTCCGGATCCTGATTAGGCAGTAACTCCGCTTCTGAATCTGAGTCCGAAACTGATCTTGATTCGATCGTGATTCGTTCGAGTCCGCTCTCGGTTGGAGGACTCGTTGACTCTTCGAACACTTAGCTTGATCCCGCACGCGTATGGATGCATTCCGTCGCTTGCGTACGATTCGTCGATCTCGTCGCCTCGTTGGTTTGTCGGTTCGTGCCGAGCTGAGCTAAGGGACCTATAAGCAATTTTATATGCCTACAACCTCCTTTACTCGTTGCACCGAAATTGGGCAAACCGTTCTTGATTTATGTCAAGACGACGAGCCACTCATTAAGTGCACTGCTTGCACAAGATGACGATAACGATCATGAACAGGCAGTATATTATCTGAGTCGGACTTTGGTAGGTGCCGAATCCCGATATCCCATGATCGAAAGAGAATGTCTCGCCTTGGTATTCGCAATTCAGAAGATGCAACATTATCTGGTTGGATAGACTATTTATGTTATTTCCAAAGTTAACCCAGTCCGAGTATTCATGACACAACCAGCTTTCATGAATTGGCGGTTAGCAAAATGGGCCTTGCTCTTGTCCCAATACGACTTACATTTTAAACAACAGCAGTCAGTAAAAGGACAAGCCATCTGTGATCTCCTGGCAGCTAATCCAACTACGGATACCGTCGAGATATATGATGACGGATACCGTCGAGATATATGATGACTTACCCGATGAAACCCACGAGGTCAACGCAACTTCGCACCAACAAGTATGGCGTTTGTACTTCGATGGCCTTACCCGATGAAACCCACGAGGTCAACGCAACTTCGCACCAACAAGTATGGCGTTTGTACTTCGATGGCACTTCCCGAGCAGCTAATGTAATAAGTGCTCATGGAGGTTCATTAGTTTCTCCCGGAAAACATGTGATGCCTCGAGCCTACTCGTTAACCGAGCCATGCTCGAATAATGTAGCCGAATATAACGCGCTACTCATAGGACTCAATTTCGCTAAAGAACTGGGGGTTGAGTATCTCGAAGCTTTCGGTGATTCTCAACTAATAGTTAAGCAAGTTCAAGGGGAGTATGAAGTCCGAAGTTAGGATTTAATACCATATCATAAGATGGTTGTGGAGATAGCAGAATCATTCGAAGGATTCTTCATCGAACACGTTCTGCGGTTACAGAACACCTACGCAGATGCATTAGCAGCATTAGCCGTATCTCTGGCACAGCCTCCCGGAACAGAGCATTTTGTTACGATAAGAACTCACTAACTCTTAGTGCCAATCTACGATGAAGATGACAAGGAAGAAGAAATTAAGGAAACATATTCAACTCAAGTTGAGTTTGAGCCCCGAGATTGGCGTTTCCCTATCATCGATTACGTCTTGCATGGAATCCTTCCAGAAGATGTGAAAGAAAGAGATTCAATCCGACAAAAAGCACCGAGATTCTATTATAATACGGAGAATCGAACGCTATACCACAGGGGGTACGATGGATTGCTATCACGTTGCTTATCTACTAAAGAAGCTGAAGAAGTCCTTAAAGAGGCGCACGAAGGGGAGTGTGGCGCGCACCAACCCGGCCCTAAGCTTTATGACCGCATCAGAAGAATGGGATATTTTTGGCCTTTTATGATGAGTGATGCAGTCGCGTATGCCCGAAAGTGTCATGCATGTCAAATACATGCGAATTATATGCACCAACCTCCGGAGCATCTGCATCCTTCGGTTACGTCATGGCCGTTTGAGACCTGGAGAATGGATATTGTTAGTCCTATAAACCCCCCGTCAGTCAAAGGTGACCGGTTCATCCTAGCAATTACCGACTACTTCTCCAAATGGGCTGAAGCGATTCCTCTCAGAGAAGTTAAAACGAGTAACGTCATTGCATTCATCAAACACCACATCATCTACCGGCATGGTGTCCCAAGACGAATCATACATGACAACGGTCCTCAATTCGTCAGCAACGCCTTCATTAGGTTTTGCGAGAAGTTCAAAATTCAGGATATTTCGTCAACAGCTTACAATCCCACAGCGAATGGATTGACTGAAGCCTTCAATAAGACAATCATAAAGCTTTTGTCAAAACTCGTGAAAACTAATAAACGAGATTAGGATGACAAGCTTGGCATGGCTCTATGGGCCTATCGTACCACGGTACGTACACCGACGGGAGCGACCCCGTATTCTTTGGTATACGGATGTGAAGCCGTTCTTCCATTGGAAATACAAATTCCATCTCTTTGAATCGCTCTCGCAACCCAGATGACGACCGAAGAACAACATCAGAAACATCTCGAAGAACTCGAGATGCTCTATGAAAAGCGCCTGGAAGCTCAACAGCATATTAAGTTTTACCAAGCCAGAATTTCTCGGGATTTCGACAAGAAGGTTCGACAACGAAGTTTTAAAGAAGGAGATTTGGTCTTAACTGAGAGACGACCCATGATCCTTAACTCCAAGAAGAAAGGCAAATTTGAACCCAAATGGGAAGGGCCATTCATAGTAGAGACAGTCTACTCGAGTGGTGCATATCGCCTGGTAACTAAGGATGGTGATCGGCTCATGATGCCGATAAATGGAAAATTCCTGAAAAAATACTATCCTTAGTATCTTCAAGATAACCAATGTATCGGAAAGTTTCCGGAAGAATACCACATGTGATATTCTTAGGGATAACCCAATCACTGTAAAAGTGATAAATAAGAGATCCACATTTAAGCTCTGAATGTCAGAATGTCTTCTTTTGTGAGACGAGATTCAATCATTTGACAGATTAATCCTTCCTTGCAAAACCATCCACTGATCAAATCAATTGACAATGGATCCACCAAAATTCCTATCCGCCAATCATTGGCAATTCTCAGACTCAACGTGTTGAGTCCTAATCACTTGGCGTTAAAGTCATCCATTAGTGATAGTACGAGTTGGCATTCTCATTGCTTCTAGTATACCACTCTCTTTGCTTTCAGGTCAAACCTATAAAAGTTAGGGCCAAAGCCAAATTCTCCTTTTGATTCCTTCCATGAACAAGGGGTCCGCATCCAACTCGAGCAATCAAACCTATAAAAGTTAGGATTGTCTCCGACCTCACCTTAGTCAAACCTGCGGATAGTTAGGACTAAGGTCAAGTCAACCATCTCGATAAACGAAAGACTTCCATCTTTTCCTTTTCAGCCAAACCTATAAAAGGTAGGGTCGAAATTGGAATTTTCCTTCAATAAATGAATAACTCTTTTTGGATCAAGCAACCAATCCTATAAAAGTTAGGGTTGTTTGAATCTTTCCGATTCTCAGAGTGGAGATCCCATTCCTAGTCTCATCTTTCCGGATTCTAGGGGTGGAGATCCCACCTCGAGTTTCCTTTCTTACTGAAGATAGAATATAAAATTCTTTCTCTTCAGGTGCTGGGAGATAGAATATAAAATTCTTCCTCTTCCATCTTTCGGTTCGTCTTTACCCTAAAAAAAAATACCAGAGTTTAAGTCTGGGGAACTTTATCCCGAATCCTAAGAAGAGATAAGTCATCGCCTAACACGCGCTGCTGGGTACCTTTTCCCATAAGAAATGGTGAAGTCTATGTATTCAAAATCATAGCACAAAGTCTAAGAGAAGTAATTCTTTTAGCGCAACGTTACATGTGAGATGGATATTAATAATTCACATGCTAGCCCGATTCAAACGGTAATCGGTAAAGGCACATCAAACCCGTTGAAGGCTGGGGGTTTGCCAAAAATCCTAAAGTCTATGTCTAACACACATCGTCGGTTTAGTCTTTCGCCAATTGAAAAAGACACCAGAGTCTGAGTCTGGGGAATTTTATCCTAAAACCTAAGAAGGGATAAGTCATCGCCTAACACGCGTTGCGGGGTACCTTTTCCAATAAGAAATGGTAAAGTCTATGTATTCAAAATCATAGCATCAAGTCTAAGTGAATTAATACTCTTAGCGCAATGTTACATGTGAGACGGGTTTTAAAATTCACATGCTAGCCCGATTCAAACGGTAATCGGTAAAGGCATATCAAATCCGTTGAGGGCTGAGGGTTTGCTAAAAATCCTGTAAGGATTATGTCAATTGGGTTCGCAATCAATAAAGAAATATCATAATGAAATCAAATACTGGGTCTCTATCAATAGATCAAGTCAAAGCATACAATAAAAAACTCATCAGCCCGAAGGCAGTCGGCGATTAAGAACACAAGATTCTAACTTAGAAAGCCTATCTGTATAACTCTGCTCAAGTTCTGCTTGCAGGTCAGCTCGGATAGATTCTTCAGAATTGCTCAAGATCTTCGTAGCTTCATTTTTCAACTTCATCAATCTCTCCTGCGTAGGTCCTAATCTCTCAAGCATCTGCCCGCGAGACTTCTCTAGTCCTGCCAACTCCTTTGTCATGATAATATCAGACTCCTCGGCATACTTCAAGGCCTTCTTCAACTTGTCTATTTCCTCACGGTTGGAGTCTATAGAACTGAGTAACTTGGCTCTGTCAGTGTCCTTTCTTGCAATACCAGCCATCAGCTATGCAATAGAATGCTCATGTAAGGACCATAAATTTTGATACTAGTTAAAATAATTTTTTAGTATTTTAAAATATTTAATTATGATTTTTAAAAGAGTATTTGTATTTTCTTGATTTTCTACAATTTTCTATGATTAAAAAATCTGATTATATATTTATTTAAATAATTTTTATATTTATAAATTTATTTTGTGCAGTAAAAATTTCTAGAATTAATTTGTTGAGTTATCGGTACTATTACGTAATATTTTAAATAATATATTGTATTATTAATATTATTACAAATTATTTCATATAATACATGGTATTATTAATTACGTGTTTTTGGTATAATTTATTGTATTATTTATATTGTTGCATATTATCTGTCGTATTAGTATAACTTATACGTTTTACTGTATAGATAATTATCCCATAATTATTTGATTTTAAAAATAAGTAAATATATTTTTATTATTAATTATTCTTGTTAAATTGTATAATATGTGTATATTTCGACTATTTCGTATCAACTGTTGTAATAGCACAACATGTACGTTTTTAATTGTAGATAATTATT
>NC_033803.1:44829039-44832374 GCF_001876935.1 Asparagus officinalis | reverse complement strand
TCCTCCAGCAACCGCACCACCACCAGTCACAGTCACCTTCCCCTGAGCCTCCTCCCCGTTCGCCGCTGCCTTGAGCCGCCGAGCTCCGACGACAGCGCCCCTCAACCAAGCTCGAACCAGCCCCACGCCGCCATCGTCGATCTGTTCGAACCCGAGGCAAGATCCCGCTTGCTCAGAACTATTTTTCTATAAATTATGAATTATCTGTTATGTTAATTTGTGGTAAATTATCTGTGTGGATGTGATGAATAATATTAAATAAATTTTAATTATGTGATAAATAGTATTTTCAGGATAAATATAATAGATTAAAGAATTTATTTTGATGACGGGGTTATTTTAGAATAATTATAATATTTTAGAATTTATGTTGCGGAAGGAAATTATTTTAGAATGATAAATGTTTTTAAAGAAGTTATTTTGGAAAAGGATTATTTTTTATGACCGTGTGATTGATAGTTGAAGAACACGACATTTCATGTACATTTACACCGACATGATGACACTCTTATTTATATTCATTCATTGTCATATATGCATACTGGATTCATCGCTAGTCTATATAGTCATGTTCATAATATGATTTGCATAAAATAGTTATATTTATTTATTATTTCTTGTTTTGTTGATAACCGTTAGTAGTTCATGTCCTTAGTGGCCTAGCTTGTCGTGTATAGGACCTAGATACCTCTGTTTGTTGACTTAGAAAAGCGAGAAGAATTAAGATGGGGAATTCCTGGTTTAGGTGATCGGATGTGATTGTTGATTATTCCAGGCTCGCACCAACGATATTCCTGTGTAGCGTTGGGGTGGGTCTGAGGTGCAGTGATATTGGTTGTTGATTATTCCAGGCTCACACCAACGAAATTTATGTGTAGCGTTGGGGTGGGTTTGAGGCGATGTGATATTATGCTTGTTGATTATTCCAGGCTCGCACCAATGATATTCCTGTGTAGCGTTGGGGTGGGTCTGAGGTGATATGATATTGTAATTATTGATTATTTCCAGGCTCGCACCAGCGATATTCCTGTGTAGCGCTGGCGTGGGTCTGAGGGGGGTAGTGAAAAGTTGTACGTAAATGATTTGGTGAACAATCAATTATCCGAGAATATGAACCTTGACTCTAGTGAGATGTGAACTAGTGAGTTGTGATAGGATGGCTAGTTGTGTTCTTTTCATACATAGATTGGGGTTAATATTTAATTATCTACAATTTGAGACATATGGTATATACATGAGGGTTTCCTTGTTTGGATTATTTCGCTCGACGTACTACGTCTCGAGTTGTAGATTTTTAAGTATTAATTCCATCTATTGTATGACCTTGTTGCTTGGATGGTTTTTGATCGCTACCTGCATGATCTTCTTACTTGGTTGATTTTTGGATTCTTCTGACTATTAGTATTCCAGTTGCATGCCTCTATCATTATTACTATCATCACATGTTCTATTTTTATTTCTGTTATCGCATTGACCACGCATATATTGTCATTACTGTTATTGTATTTATTCCTGCCTTGGGGGATCTTGCCGTGTGTTTCACACGCTGACGTACTCCTATTTTCTGGGTGTATGTCAGATTTAGGAGACGGACAGCCTCAGTACGGAATCATGCAAGAACCAGAAGATTCTCAGTAGGAGTGCCTCGCAGGTGGAGTAGAAGAACAATCTGAAGCGCAGTAGTTTCTCTGTAGTAGCTGATGAACATTAAAATATTTTTACCGTACTTTTCTCTAGTTGATGACGGATTTATTATTTTAACAGTACTTTCTTTATGGACTATGTATTTTATTCCTAGTTGAACCGTTTTTGTAATAAGGGAGTGTTTGACCCATATTTTTATGTCTATGATGATTTACCATTGATGATATGTCTATTTTTATTCTGGGTTGTCTTTATATTCTTGCTATGTGTGATCGGGGACCTGTGACTTCGTATTATATTTATTTTCAGACGCTTAGCATATTAGATTGGGTAGAAAGAGTTATATTATTTATTACTCAACCTAATACGTCGCGGGCTTGTTCACGTTCCGGTTCCCGTGTATTTTGGGAAGCGGGGCGTGACAGGTTTTTTTTGGTGTCCCATGCAGGTCACGATCCCGAGTCCTCACTAGTAAGAATATGGTAGACAATTTAGATACATATCATATTTCATCCGTAAGACTACAATTAAGTTCTTATATTATTATTTTAGACTATAATTAAGTTCTTATACTATTATTTAATAACTATGTTTTAGTTCCTATTTTCCAAATATATTATTTGATTTTAACCTTAATTTTCATTTTGATCCTCGTTCCTTCAGAATCATGGTGGGTACTCGTAGTAGTGATAACTCATCTAGTAGCAGTGTCCCGCAGCCCGAAGTGGACCCGAACCAACTTCTGACAATGATTCTGGGATTGGTTACCAATCAGCAGCACTTGGCGGGACAGCTTCACTGGGAGCCGCAGCCCCAGCCTCCTCCTCGTCCAGAGTCTAGCGTCAGGGAGTTTCAATATATGCGGCCTCCTTCTTTCTCCGGTGCCGAAGGACCTTTAGCAGCAGAGGAGTTTCTCAAGGTCACGAAGACTATTCTCATGGTGACCCGCATCCCCCATGCTGAATGGGTGGACCTCATGGATATTCAACTCACCGACACCGCTCGTATTTGGTGGACTGCAGAGAAAGCTCATTTGGGAGACCGATTTCGTGGGATACCTTCACAGACCGCTTCAACAGGAAGTACTTCCCTCAGTCAGCTCGGGACGAGCTTTTGCGAAGATTTGTGGAGCTCAAATCAGGCTCACCCTTATCAGCATCCTGGAGTGCAGTCTCAGAGCCAGTCTTCGGTGAGGTGTTCTTATTGTAGATACCCTGGGCATACCGAGCAGGAGAGTCGCAGACGTCATCATCTGTGCTATGCTTGTGGATCCTCCGACCATATCAGTCGAGACTGTCCACAGCGACAGCAGGCCCGCTTACCCCCACCACCAGTTCGAGCGGCTCTTCCAGCTCCACCTCGATCAGACTCAGCAGCACCAGCTCAGCACAGACCCCACCCTCGAGCAGGCCCTCTTCCACCACAGCAGCAGGTATATCAGGAAGCACACAGGCAGCAACCTCGGCGACAGATGTTCACGATGTCAGCTGTGGAAGAAGAGGAGAACAACCAAGTTATCACCGGTAAGAATAGTTTATTCTTAGTTTTATTTGCGTATGAACTTTCTTATTTTGCATTGCCTTATGATATTATGATAGGAATTATTTATGAGTGCTAGTTTAGATGTATTTTCCTTCTATACTAGATAAAGTTCTTGTTTCTTCCGTTATTGCCTTATCACCCTTGACTCT
>NC_033803.1:44816218-44827953 GCF_001876935.1 Asparagus officinalis | reverse complement strand
CGCGGGCTTGTTCGCGACCCGATTCCCCGGTATTTTGGGAAGCGGGGCGTGACAGGTTTTAGTGGTGGTCCATGCAGGTCACGGTCCCGAGTCCTCACTAGTAAGAATATGGTAGACAATTTAGATACATATCATATTTCATCCGTAAGACTACAATTAAGTTCTTATATTATTATTTTAGACTATAATTAAGTTCTTATACTATTATTTAATAACTATGTTTTAGTTCCTATTTTCCAAATATATTATTTGATTTTAACCTTAATTTTCCTTTTGATCCTCGTTCCTTCAGAATCATGGTGGGTACTCGTAGTAACGATAACCCGTCTAGTAGCAGTGCCCCACAGCCCGAAGTGGATCCCAACCAACTTCTGACGATGATTCAGGGACTGGCGACCAATCAGCAGCACTTGGCGGGACAGCTTCACAGGGAGCCGCAGCCCCAGCCTCCTCCTCGTCCAGAGTCTAGCGTCAGGGAGTTTCGATATATGCGGCCTCCTTCTTTCTCCGGTGCCGAAGGACCTTTAGCAGCAGAGGAGTTTCTCAAGGTCACGGAGACTATTCTCACGGTGACCCGCATCCCCCATGCTGAATGGGTGGAACTCATGGATATTCAACTCACCGACACCGCTCGTATTTGGTGGACTGCAGAGAAAGCTCATTTGGGAGACCGATTTCGTGGGATACCTTCACAGACCGCTTCAAAAGGAAGTACTTCCCTCAGTCAGCTCAGGACGAGCTTTTGCGAAGATTTGTGGAGCTCAAGCTAGGAGGGCGAATAGTTGATGAGTATGAGGCCGAGTTTTCTTCTTTGAGCCGATACGCTCCACACTTGGTTACAGACCCGACGATCCGGAGGCATCAGTTTCAGAAGGGCCTGGATAAGTATATCAGCTTTAATCTAGCTGGTAGAGCACTTGCGACCCACGACGCCGTGTTGGATGCAGCACGGGAGATTGAGAGCGTGCATAAGGAGCCTGAAGACTCACACGTGATTCAGAGCAGGACACCAGCAGTTCAGGCCCGGAATGTCGAGCGTCCCCCTCCGAGACAGCAGCAGGCCCCGCAGAGGCAGCAATATTCTCAGCGTCAGCCATTTTATCAGGCTCACCCTTATCAGCATCCTGGAGTGCAGTCTCAGAGCCAGTCTTCGGTGAGGTGTTCTTATTGTAGATACCCTGGGCATACCGAGCAGGAGTGTCGCAGACGTCATCATCTGTGCTATGCTTGTGGATCCTCCGACCATATCAGTCGAGACTGTCCACAGCGACAGCAGGCCCGCTTACCCCCACCACCAGTTCGAGCGGCTCTTCCAGCTCCACCTCGATCAGACTCAGCAGCTCCAGCTCAGCACAGACCCCACCCTCGAGCAGGCCCTCTTCCACCACAGCAGCAGGTATATCAGGAAGCACACAGGCAACAACCTCGGCGACAGATGTTCACGATGTCAGCTGTGGAAGCAGAGGAGAACAACCAAGTTATCACTGGTAAGAATAGTTTATTCTTAGTTTTATTTGCGTATGAACTTTCTTATTTTGCATTGCCTTATGATATTATGATAGGAATTATTTATGAGTGCTAGTTTAGATGTATTTTCCTTCTATACTAGATAAAGTTCTTGTTTCTTCCGTTATTGCCTTATCACCCCTTGACTCTGGAGCTTCTCATTATTTCTTATCTCGTTGATTTACTAGTACCAACTCTCGTTCCATATCTCTGTCCTTAGGTTTAATTCCGAGGACGGAATTTGTTTTAAGGGGGGTAGGATGTAACAACCGTAAATTTTGATATGTATTTAAATAATTTTTTCTAGTATTTATAATATTATATTATATTTTATTAATACTTTTCCTAATTTCTAGAAATTTTCTGAGTTTCAAAATAAATAAATAAAATATATAGTCTTGTATTTATTATTTTTACTAAATATTAATTTATGATTTAGTGAATTTTTTCATAATCATTTGGTCACTTATATCATCTATATTATTATTATTAGTGTGATTCTGAGCAGCCTCCCCCTCGTCCAGAGTCTAGCGTCAGGGAGTTCCGGTATATGCGGCCTCCTTCCTTCTCCGGTGCCGAAGGACCTTTAGCAGCAGAGGAGTTTCTCAAGGTCACGGAGACTATTCTCACGGTGACCCGCATCCCCCATGCTGAATGGGTGGACCTCATGGATATTCAGCTCACCGACACCGCTCGGATTTGGTGGACTGCAGAGAAAGCTCATTTGGAGAGACCGATTTCGTGGGATACCTTCACAGACCGTTTCAACAGGAAGTACTTCCCTCAGTCAGCTCAGGACGAGCTTTTGCGAAGATTTGTGGAGCTCAAGCTAGGAGGGCGAATAGTTGATGAGTATGAGGCCGAGTTTTCTTCTTTGAGCCGATACGCTCCACACTTGGTTACAGACCCGACGCCGGAGGCATGGGCGAACAGTTGATGAGTACGAGGCCGAGTTTTCTTCTTTGAGCCGATACGCTCCACACTTGGTTACAGACCCGACGATCCGGAGGCATCAGTTTCAGAAGGGCCTGGATAAGTATATCAGCTTTAATCTAGCTGGTAGAGCACTTGCGACCCACGACGCCGTGTTGGATGCAGCACGGGAGATTGAGAGCGTGCATAAGGAGCCTGAAGACTCACACGTGATTCAGAGCAGGACACCAGCAGTTCAGGCCCGGAATGTCGAGCGTCCCCCTCCGAGACAGCAGCAGGCCCCGCAGAGGCAGCAACATTCTCAGCGTCAGCCATTTTATCAGGCTCACCCTTATCAGCATCCTGGAGTGCAGTCTCAGAGCCAGTCTTCGGTGAGGTGTTCTTATTGTAGATACCCTGGGCATACCGAGCAGGAGTGTCGCAGACGTCATCATCTGTGCTATGCTTGTGGATCCTCCGACCATATCAGTCGAGACTGTCCACAGCGACAACAGGCCCGCTTACCCCCACCACCAGTTCGAGCGGCTCTTCCAGCTCCACCTCGATCAGACTCAGCAGCTCCAGCTCAGCACAGACCCCACCCTCGAGTAGGCCCTCTTCCACCACAGCAGCAGGTATATCAGGAAGCACACAGGCAACAACCTCGGCGACAGATGTTCACGATGTCAGCTGTGGAAGCAGAGGAGAACAACCAAGTTATCACTGGTAAGAATAGTTTATTCTTAGTTTTATTTGCGTATGAACTTTCTTATTTTGCATTGCCTTATGATATTATGATAGGAATTATTTATGAGTGCTAGTTTAGATGTATTTTCCTTCTATACTAGATAAAGTTCTTGTTTCTTCCATTCTTGCTTTATCACCCTTGACTCTGGAGCGTCTCATTGTTTCTTGTCTCGTTGATTTGTGAGTACCAACTCTCGTTCTATATCTCTGTCCTTGGGTTTAATTCCGAGGACGGAATTTGTTTTGAGGGGGGTAGAATGTAAGGACCATAAATTTTGATACTAGTTAAAATAATTTTTTAGTATTTTAAAATATTTAATTATGATTTTTAAAAGAGTATTTGTATTTTCTTGATTTTCTACAATTTTCTATGATTAAAAAATCTGATTATATATTTATTTAAATAATTTTTATATTTATAAATTTATTTTGTGCAGTAAAAATTTCTAGAATTAATTTGTTGAGTTATCGGTACTATTACGTAATATTTTAAATAATATATTGTATTATTAATATTATTACAAATTATTTCATATAATACATGGTATTATTAATTACGTGTTTTTGGTATAATTTATTGTATTATTTATATTGTTGCATATTATCTGTCGTATTAGTATAACTTATACGTTTTACTGTATAGATAATTATCCCATAATTATTTGATTTTAAAAATAAGTAAATATATTTTTATTATTAATTATTCTTGTTAAATTGTATAATATGTGTATATTTCGACTATTTCGTATCAACTGTTGTAATAGCACAACATGTACGTTTTTAATTGTAGATAATTATTCCCGTAAATTAAAATTTTATTTTTAAATTACCAGTAATTATATTCGTTTTTAAATTATATTTTGTTTTAACCTCTTTAACGCCTAACCGCTAATTACTATATATATATTAAATGATACGCTACTCCTGTCATCATACCCCGCCGCCTATCACCCTCTCTCTCTCTTTATTTTCATATTTTTCACAGGCCACCGAGAAGCTCTCGCGCCGTTATTCCTACTCCTGCCGACGAAAGCAGCAGTGCACGCTCCCGGCCGGCCGCTCCGAGCGCAACACCCGCCGTCCGCGCACCGCCAATGCCAGTCAGCCCGTCGCACAGACGCGAGCGCCCTCGGCCTCAAACCAACATCACCCCATCTGCCGCGCTCCACTCGCCACTGCAATCAGCCTTCGCGCGCGCCTGAGATAGGCCCGGCACGGGCGAACCTCCTGCTTCGCACCCCGCCCTCTCCACAAGCGAGCCCTGCAGGCAGCCACACGCGAGACCCCATACTCCGGTAAACGCTCCAGCCAGGCCTATCGCTTGGCCCTTAAACGACGCCTCTGTTGCCGACCTCCGCCACGCCGACGAAGCCCTGCCCAGATGACCGGCCACCTCATCCTGAGCGCAGTCCTAGGCATGCGACCACCGGCGCTGTCGTCGTTGTAGTTAGAGCCGCTTTCGACTCGCCGCCGTGCACTACAGCCGACAGGCCGGTCAGCGTCGATTCGTGACGAAACGCGAAGGGCAAGATCCCGCTTGCTCAGACTATTTTTCTATATTAATTAAATGAATTATCTGTTATGTTGAATTTGTGTAAATTATGCTGTGTGGATGTGATGAATAATATTAAATAAAATTTTAATTATGTGATAAATAGTATTTTTAGGTAAATATAAATAGATTAAAGAATTTATTTTGATGACGGGGTTATTTAGAATAATTATAAAATATTTTAGGAATTTTATGTTGCGGAAAGGAAATTATTTTAGAATGATGAAATGTTTTTAAAGAAGTTATTTTTGGAAAAGGATTATTTTTTATGACCGTGTGATTGATAGTTGAAGAACACGAACATTTCATGTACATTGACACGCGACATGATGACTATCTGCTATTTAGTATCATTCATATGTCATATATGCATACCTGGATTTCATCGCTAGTCTATATAGTCAGTGTTCATAATATGAATTTGCATAAATAGTTATAATTTATTTATTATTTTCTTATTTTGGTTGATTAAACCGTTAGTAGTTCAATGTGCCTTAGTGGCCTAGCTTGTCGTGTATAGGAGCCGATAGATACCTCTGTTTGTTGACTTAGAAACGAGAGAGAAATTAAGAATGGGAATTCTGCTGTTTAGGTGATCGGATGTGATTGTTGATTATTCCAGGTCTCGGCACCAACGATCATTCTGTGTAGCGTTGGGGTAGGGTCGCTGACGGTGCAGTGATTTGGTTGTTGATTATTCAAGGCTCACATCCAACGAAATGTTAGTTGTGTAGGCGTTGGGGTGGGTTTGAGGGCGGAATGTGATATTATGCTTGTTGATTATTCCAGGCTCGCACGCAACGATATTCTTCTTCGTGTAGCGTTGGGTGGGTGCTGAGGTGATAATGATATTGTAATTATTGATTATTTCCAGGCTCGGACAGCAGTGATATTCCTGTGTAGCGGCTGGCGTGGTCTGAAGGGGGTAGTGAACAAGTTGTACGTAAATGATGTTGGGTGAACAATCAATTATTTCCGAGAATATGAAGCCTTGACTCTAGTGAGAATGTGAACCAGTGAAGGCTAGTGATAGGATGGCTAAGTGTGTTGATTGTTGCATAGCATAGATTGGGGTTAATATTTAATTAATCTAGCAATTTGAGACATACGGTATATAGCATGAGGGTTTCCTCTGTTTGGATTATTTCGCGTAGACGTACTACCGTCTCTTGTTGTCGATTTTTAAAATATTTAATTCTATCTATTGTATGACTTTGTTTGCGTGGATGTTTTATGATCGCTTACCGTGCATGATCTTGTTACTTGGTTGATTTTTGGATCGTCTGATTTATTAGTATTCCAGTTGCACTGCCTCTAAATTGTTATTCTATCATCACATGTTCTATTTTTATTTCTGTTATCCGACATTGACCACGCATATATTGTCATAGCTGTTATTGTATTTATTATAGCCTTGGGGATCTTTGCGCGTGTGTTTCACACGCTGACAGTACTCCTATTTTCTGGGTGTTACGTGCAGATTGTAGGAGAAGCGGAACAGCCTCAGTACGGAAATCTTGCAGAGAACGGCAGAAAAGATTCTGCAGTAGGAGTGGCGCTGTCGGCAGGTGGAGTAGAAGAAACAATGCTGAAGCGCACGTTAGTTTCTCTCGTAGTAGCTTGATGAATTGCATTAAAGATTATTTTTAACCGTACTTTGTGCTCTAGTTGATGACGGATTTATTATTTTAAAGCAGTACTTTCTTTATGGACTATGTATTTAAATTCGGCTAGTTGAACGCGTTTTTGTAATAAAGGGGCGTGTTTGACATATTTTTATGTGCCTGGGATGATTTTAGCCATTGATTGATACATGTCTATTTTTATTCTGGTTGTCTTTATATTCTTGCTATGTGTGATTCGGAGGACCTGATTGACTTCGTATTATAATTTATTTCGCAGACGCTTGCGTATTAGATTGGTAGAAAAAGTTTTATTATATTTATTACTGCAACTAATAGCGGGCTTGTTCACGTTCGGCGGTTCGCAGTGTATTTTGGGAAGCCGGGGCGTGACAGGCTCATGTGATTGAAGTTTCGCTGCCGGCGATGGAAGATCTAAATCACGCATTGGTGATCTAACCTATGCTGCCACTGAGAGGACACAGAAAGAAGAAGGCTCCGCTAGCCTTATAGCTCCTCCAACTCTCGGAGTTCAGACTCCAAGAGCAATAAAATCGGCAAGTAAGAGAGTCCAGCGTAACTCCGGATATGCCATCATCTGCTTAATAAATCCATCAATGTAGCGAGAAAGAGAACGCCGAACTGATCAAGCAATACGCTGCTGCAGATGAAGAACCTTCTTTGATCTGCGTTAAAAAAGACAGACGAAGAGTTTAAGATCACATTCGGTATATGGTCTCTGGGCTGGGATAGACGGAATCAGAGAAAAGGGCAAGGATATGTTCATATGGAGAAGGCGTGGATCCTACCAAGCAATCATGTTGAGGAGTAAGAAACTATAAAAGCATTGATAAAATTTGAATTTAAAGCGAAATTGCAAGCATACCAATACCAAACAGAGGTCACGCGCTGCAGACTGGTGTCTGAATGATGCGGTTCCGTTAAGTCTTATGTGTCACGGCTCGCGAGATAAACAGCATGGTGTGGTATCGAGGGTATATCGCGCCTCTGTAGGTAAAAGTCGGCAATGCCTCTGCGCTGTGGACGGGGAGACACCACTGGTTAGGAAAGCTAGCGTCCGCAAAACTTGTAGGCCGGCAATCAGTCGTTTAGTAGCTAGTCGGCTATAGTCCAGCACTTGCTTTTATTAGTCAAATGGAAATCTAAGACATAATAAAGAGAACGGCTGATATAAGACTATGCTGCATACGAGCTGGCAAGTCCATCACCCTCAGGTAAATGGGAAGTGTCAGGAGTGCCATAAGAGTATCAAAGCCTGCTCGTGGCTGGCTCCTACGAATTACACGCCGTCCGTTAAGTCAACAAAAAATCATTAAAGCAAATGAAAGGAGCACGGGCGACCTAGATTAATAATGGGCATACCTGGCAAGTCACACGCCGGGGTAAACTAGAGATACCGGGTAATCATGATGAATTACGTTCCCAGTGACTGGTGCTAGTGATGATAATTCTTGGTTAGTCAGATAAAAGATTGGGCAAAATGGAAGGGAATTAGATATATACGCTGCGGACGAGATCACTCTCAAAGGTGGTGCACTGGCAGCCTCTTTGGTGACCTGCTCAGCCAGCATATCGACGCAATAGTCGCCTAATGTCGGACTCGCTGAAAAAGCTTAGTGGCTGTAGACATAGCGACTTGTTCCTGCAAGACCTGTATCATGAAAGCGCCTATCCGTCCAACTGATCCTCTCTAAATACGGCTCCTTGCAGAATAATTAGTGTTGGCATATATACAAAAAATGGGGAAAGGAAAGAAAAGCTCGAAGATGTACCGTGCAGTAGGGGGCAGAGATTCCTTTTTCCTATGAGCGATCCGTGTTTTTGAATTGCTTGCTTCAAAGTTATCTGAAAGATAAGGCAAGAGCAGCGGAAATAATGAATCCTGAATTCCCCGACTCTTCCAATTGCTGACTGCAGAGTAGGGTATGGCATTAAGTATTTAGATATACCTGAGCACAGAAATTGTGGCTGCAAGCACTATTAACTCTGCTGCAGTATCAATGTTGCGTGTTAACGTTCCATGGGCTCATCGTGAATGGCATCACAGCATCTTGGCTGCATGAATCTATCCAAAGTCGATCAGAATGCAGGGTAATACAGAATGCCTAGTGAAGTTCGCCTTCTCATGGTTTCGCTAGAACATAAACATGATTAAGTTTAGTGGAATCCCGAAAAGGGCGAAATCATCTAAAGCAATAAAGACAATGGGTATTACGCGCTCTTCCCCGCCAGCAGGCTTCCCAAACTCTGTTCCTGTGAGCACGCTGACTAGTATGGGGGCTTTATGAATGGTCTTCTTCGTTTCGGGGTGCGAACTCTCAGCAGAGCCAACAGGCCGGCTCGTGCGATGAACTTGGTCGCGGCATCTCGACGCTGTGGGCGGGAGCTTTGCCTCTAGGAGGCCGGACTCGCATAGCGAGAAGCGAGTGACTCATGCTCATCATTCATTCTACTGGGGTGATAATAGTCATGCTTATTTAAGGATAAGTTAATAAGAACGCTATGGCTGTGGTTTTTGAAAAGCGCAGTTGGAAGACGGCTAGAAAGGATATGAATTGACGCTAATGAAAAGAAGGCTCAGGATCAGTTAATTCTGAAAGAAAGAGTCTGACAAACCTGCATTAGGTTCTTTTGTCAGTATCTGTGTTTTCACGGTATTGCCCTTCTCAAGAAGTCTCAATACCGCATCGGCCAAGTTAGGAAGGACTCTTCAATGCATGCCTCTATCCTGTCTCTGCTCGGAAGAGAGGGTTTTGGTAGGCTTCTCCCTCCTGCTTCTTCAAAAGCTCGGGCCCTAGCGAGTGAGCCTGGTTTTTTTAGTGACCTGAGGCCATAATGCTCAGCCTCTACTTTGAAAGAGCTCGCTCACGCCTATGAACTCATTGGCGAAAGGAACGCGAGTAAGTCGATTGGTTCACCGAGTCTATTAACCACTTTGCAGCTGAGGAAAAGTAAGCAACGGTTTAGCGCATTAGATGAAGGAAGAGGCAAGAGTAGGACCCCAGTGAAACCCACCAATAGTCGCAAAGCCATGCCCAGAGACGCCATCAATGAAGTCCTGCCCTGCAGTCTTCAAACCATCGGCTGCAGAATTGCCCAAGCATATAGTTGGTCGTAGCTAAAACTGGCGAGCGAAACGGCAGCGGAAGGTAAGGCTCTATGTGAAATAAATTCTTGTGCACGATCCGAAGAAGCAAGATACCCAAACGAGGATTTCACCAACCAACAGGAAACAACCTAGCGTCCAGAGAAGTCCGACAAAGTTCTGGGTTTCTCGAATCATCAATTTCAGCACATGCATCATAAACGACGCCGAGAAGTGAGGAAAACACTTGAAGAAGCTCGCCAGCTCTTACGAATTTGAAGGCTCGTCGCTGTAACATCAGTGAATGTTTTTTCCCGAGCCATCTACTCGCTTTTGCCAACAAGCTGAGCGAAAGGAACGGGGACATTCAAGCAATACTAGGCGCGCGACATCTAGTCAGGACGATGAAGAAGCGAATGCCAACGCCATGCAGGTATGTGTAGCGGAAGCTCGACCTTGTACAGAAACAAGCTCTGATCGAATGGTTCAGGGCCCTACCTGCGTAAAACGGCATCGACACAAAATATCTAAGCCCGACTAATGGATGGCCAAGCATACCATTGGCTAGAAGGCAGGGAAAGCATCTCTCACATAAGCTAGCTGACGGCGGGAAGAGCACGCTGCAAGGGGTAAGGCATCCGAAAACTAATATGGAAGCTACACAGCGCTTGCTTCAACAGAGGGCAAGATAGCCTGGCTAGCAGGGTCCTGGGCTCATGGACTTCTGTGCATGACACAAAAAGAATGTCCGAACTTGGTCGGCATGCAGGAAAAGCTCGCCTCAGCACTGGCATAGTCCGTGGTAGGTGGCAGCTTCGGGCTTTCCATCACTCAATTAGTGCGAAGGTGTCAAAATCGTCTAATTCACGGAAATGATCTCCGCCTGGATTACCCTCCAAATTCTGGAAATAAATAAACATGGCGAACTGCTTCAAGCTGATCTGGGCCTCTTTCCGTTTTCGCATTGATGGTAAGCGCTTGATCAGAGAGGTAATGATAAATGGCGATGTGAGTCGCCAAAGATGTATCGTACATATCGGGAGTATCGCTTCTTCACGCACTGCCAATTGCAGGTTCGAGGGAAATAACTCCTGGTACGGAGCCAATCCGGCGCATTGGAAGACCAAGAAATTAGTGGCATCTCCATGGCAGAACCATCCCTACACTCTCGCACGCGTAGTCAGAATACGTGTTACTGATCGGGAAATATGTTTTTCTAACAATACTAAGAAGTGGGCGACAAGGCTGAGCCGGGAATCAGCATACATAGTGGCTCGTATAGGTGCGTACAAACGCGCTGGGCTTCTCAGATCATTCTCCTAAAGCGTCCAAGATTGTAACTGGGTCATAGACGTGTCCATCCACCGCTTTGGGTTGCGAGTAAGCCCAGCCAAACACGGCTGAAGCTCTGGTGAGGGTAACTTCCTCCCCAAGTTTAGCCAGGTGGTTCTTAACGGGTAGGAGCAAGCTGCTGATACCGTCGCCTGGGTGCAGTATCAGACCCAGAATCCCTGTTTTTCCCGTCGAAAAGACCGCAATATACATGTAATGCCTATTGGTATGGCCTGAGAACTTATGATGGGAGAAATATATCCACAGTGAACTCGATTTGCTATCCTCTGTAAAGATTCGCAGGAGCATCTGACGCTGCTAACAGCGCATGGCCGCGCTTCAAATGAGTAAGGAGTGCTTGACGGGGGATGGAGGGAATATAAAGAGAGCCTCCTCATCATTATTCCGGCCCAATGCCTCGTCATTAAAAAGTCAAGCCTGGCGATGCCTCAACGGAATCTCCTAAAACAGATAACTAAGGGACCTCTCTTAAAGCCTGAGTAGAAATAGAGTTTCTGCGGTGGAAAGGAGCATGCGTGTATCAGCTGGCGTAAGGAACGACGTCCCCATCTTGCGTATCAAACGGTAAATTCATACAGTAAGGATTCGCGCATCAAATTAAAGGAGCGGAGCCATAGCTGCCTGATGGCTACAGAAGAGAAAACCTCCGCCACCTACAACCAGTGATAGCATGAGAGGAAAGACTGTCGGCGCTGAAACTTCGACTGCAATGAAAAAACAAATACAATGGGGTAAAAGTCAGAAACTTATGCCATAAATTATAGCAAGGATTAAAATGCCATTCCACAAGAGAGCGAGATAAGATTTATGCCACAGGGATGCAATTGGAAAGAAATGATTTTGAAGTGTTCTTACACTGGAAGAACGGTATGCATCATCACGTAAACAACGTGGTGACATACAGCTCGGACGACTACAAGGTGTAGAGCGAACAGCA
>NC_033803.1:44753932-44816193 GCF_001876935.1 Asparagus officinalis | reverse complement strand
GTTACATGTGGATGATTTGTGAACAACCGGTTATTCATGAATATGAGTTTTGACTATATGTGAGAGGTAGACCAGTGACCTGTGTAGGATGGCTAGTTGTGTTCTTTTCATACATAGATTGGAGTTAATATTTAGTTATCTACAATTTGAGACATATGGTATATACATGAGGGTTTCCTTGTTTGGATTATTTCGCTCGACGTACTACGTCTCTTGTTGTAGATTTTTAAATATTAATTCTATCTATTGTATGACTTTGTTGCGTGGATGTTTTATGATCGCTACCTGCATGATCTTGTTACTTGGTTGATTTTTGGATTCGTCTGATTATTAGTATTCCAGTTGCACGCCTCTATTGTTATTCTATCATCACATGTTCTATTTTTATTTCTGTTATCGCATTGACCACGCATATATTGTCATTACTGTTATTGTATTTATTCCTGCCTTGGGGGATCTTGCCGTGTGTTTCACACGCTGACGTACTCCTATTTTCTGGGTGTACGTCAGATTTAGGAGACGGACAGCCTCAGTACGGAATCTTGCAAGAACCAGAAGATTCTCAGTAGGAGTGCCTCGCAGGTGGAGTAGAAGAACAATCTGAAGCGCAGTAGTTTCTCTGTAGTAGCTGATGAACATTAAAATATTTTTACCGTACTTTTCTCTAGTTGATGACGGATTTATTATTTTAACAGTACTTTCTTTATGGACTATGTATTTTATTCCTAGTTGAACCGTTTTTGTAATAAGGGCGTGTTTGACCCATATTTTTATGTCTGGGATGATTTACCATTGATGAATATGTCTATTTTTATTCTGGGTTGTCTTTATATTCTTGCTATGTGTGATCGGGGACCTGTGACTTCGTATTATATTTATTTCCAGACGCTTAGCGTATTAGATTGGGTAGAAAAAGTTTTATTATTTATTACTCAACCTAATACATTGCGGGCTTGTTCACGTTCCGGTTCCCGTGTATTTTGGGAAGCGGGGCGTGACAGCTCATGTGATTGAAGTTCGCTGCCGATGGAAGATCTCAAATCACGCCATTGTGACAACCTATGCTCCAACTGAGAGGACACAAAAGAAGAAGCTCCGCTAGCCTTTAGCTCCTCCAACTCTCGGAGTTCAGACTCCAAGACAATAAAATCGGCAGTAAGAGAGTCAGCTAACTCCGGATATCCATCATCTCTAATCATCATCATGTAGCGAGAAAGAGAACGTCCGAACTGATCAAAGCAATACCCTCGATGAAGAACCTTCTTGATCATGCCGTTAAAAAAGACGACGAAAGAGTTAAGATCCATTCGGAATATGTCTCTGCTGGGATCGGAATCAGACAAAAGGGCAAGGATATGTTCATATGGAGAAGGCGGGGATCCTACAAGCAATCATGTTGAGGAGTAAGAAACTATCAAACATGATAAAATTTAATTTAAAGCGAATTGCAAGCATACCAATACCAACAGAGGTCCCTGCAGACTGGTGTCTGATGATCGGTTCCGTTAGTCTAGTGTCAACGGGCTCCGAGATAACAGCAGGTGTGGTCATCGAGGGTATATCGCCCTCTGTAGGTAAATCGGCAATGCCTCTCGGCTGTGACGGGGAGACACCACTGTTAGGAAAGCTAGCGGTCCCAAAAACTGTAGCCGCATCAGTCGTAGTAGCTAGTCCTATAGTCACACTTCTTTATTAGTCAAATGGAAATCTAGACAAATAAAGAGAATCGCGATGATAAGACTATCTGCATACCTGCAAGTCCATCACCCTCAGGTAAATGGGAAGTGTCAGGAGTCATAAGAGTATCAGCCTCGGTGGCTGGTCCTACGATTACACGCCTCCGTTAGTCAACAAAAAATCATACAAATGAAAAGGAGCACGGCGACCTAGATTATATGCATACCTGCAAGTCCAGCACCCCGGGGTAAACTAGAGATACCGGGAATCATGATTGAATTAGTCCCAGTGACTGGTGCTGTGATGATAATTCTTGGTTAGTCAGATAAAAGATTGGGCAAAATGAAGGGAATTAGATATATACCTGCGGACGAATCACTCTCAAAGGGTGGTCCTGCAGCCTCTTTGGTGACCTGCTCAGCCAGCATATCGACCAATAGTCTAATGTCGGATCCTGAAAAACTTAGTGCTGAGACATACCCTTGTTCCTCAAGACCTGTATCATGAAAGGCCTCATCCTCAACTGGTCTCTCTAATACGGCTCCTGCAGAATAATTTAAGTGTTGGATATATACAAAAAATGGGGAAAGAAAGAAAAGCTCAGATGTACCTGCAGTAGGGGCAGAAGATTCCTTTTTCCTGACATCCGTGTTTGAATTCTTCAAGTTATCTGAAAGAAAGCAAAGCACGGAAATAATGAATCCTGAATTCCCCGACTCTTCCAAATGCTACTCGAGTAGGGTATCATTAGATTTAGATATACCTGAGCACAGAATTGTGGGCTCAACACTATTAACCTGCTCAGTATCAATGTTCGTGTTAACTTCCATGGGCTCATCGTGAATGGCATCACACATCTGCTGCATGAATCTATCCAAACGATCAGAATCAGGGAATACAGAATCCTGTAGAAGTTCGCCTTCTTCATGGTTTCCTAGAACATAAAACATGATTAAGTTTAGTGAATCCCAAAAGGCGAATCATCTTAAAGCAATAAAGACAATGGGTATTACCCTCTTCCCCGCCAGCAGTGCTTCCCAACTCTGTCCTGTGAGCACGCTGACTAGTATGGGGCTTATGAATGGTCTTCTTCCGTTTCGGGGTGCGAACTCTCACAGAGCCAACAGGCCGCTCGTGCATGAACTTGGTCCGCATCTCGACCTGTGCGGGAGCTTTGCCTCTAGGCCGGGACCTCGCATAGCGAGAAGCGAGTGACTCATGCTCATCATTCATTCTACCTGGGGTGATAATAGTCATCTTATTAGGATAAGTTAATAAGACCTTTGGCTCTGGTTTTTGAAAAGCCAGTTGAGACCTAGAAAGGATATGACATTGACGCTAATGAAAGAAGGCCAGATCAGTTAATTCTGAAAAGAAAGAGTCTGACAAACCTGCATTAGGTTCTTCTTTGTCAGTATCTGTGTTCACGTATTCCTTCTCAGAAGTCTCATCCGCATCGCCAGTAGGAAGGAGCTCTTCATCATCCTCTATCCTGTCTCTGCTCGAAAGAGAGGGTTTGGTAGGCTTCTCCTCCTGCTTCTTCAAAAGCTCGGCCCTACGAGTAGCCTGGATAGTGACCTGAGCCAAATGCTCAGCCTCTAGCTTTGAAAGACTCCTCACGCCTATGAACTCATTGGCGGAAAGGAACCACTTGCAGCTGAGGAAAGTAAGCAACGGTTTACGCTTAGATGAAGGAAGAGCAAAGTAGGCCCCAGTGAAACCCACCATAGTCCAAAGCCATGCCCGAACGCCATCAATAAGTCCTCCCTCAGTCTTCAAACCATGGCTCAGATTCCCAACATATAGTTGGTCGTAGCTAAACTGGCGAGCGAAACGGCACGGAAGGTAAGGCTCTATGTGACAATAATTCTTCACCCGAAGAACAAGATACCCAACGAGGATGTTCACCAACCAACGGAAACAACCAGCGTCAAGAGAAGTCCGACCAGTTCTGGGTTTCTCCTCATCAATCAGCACATCATCATAACGACCCGAGAAGTGAGGAAAACACTTGAAGAACTCCCAGCTCGTACGAATTTGAAGCTCTCGCTGTACATCAGTGAATGTTTTCCCGAGCCATCTACTCTTTTCCAACAGCTGCACGAAAGGAACGGGGACATCAACAATACTAGGCGCCGACATCAAGTCAGGACGATGAAGAACAATCCACGCCATCAGGTATGTGTACGGAAGCTCGACCTTTACAGAAACAAGCTCGATCGATGGTTCAGGGCCCACCTGCGTAAAACCATCGACCAAATATCTAAGCCCACAATGGATGCCAGCAACCATTGCTAGAAGCAGGGAAAGCTCTCTCCCATAAGCTAGCTGAACGGCGGGGAAGAGCACCTCAAGGGGTAAGGCATCCGAAAACTAATATGGAACTACACACTTCTTCAACCAGAGGGCAAGATAGCCTGCTAGCAGGGTCCTGGGCTCAATGGACTTCTGTGCATGACAAAGGAATGTCCGAAACTTGGTCTCCCTCAGCACTGGCAATCGTGTAGGAGCAAGCTTCGGCCTTTTCCATCAACTCATTAGTGGCGGAAGGTGTCAAAACGTCTAATTCACGAATGATCTCGCCTGGATTACCCTCCAAATTCTGGAATAAATAAACAGCGAACTGCTTCAAGCTGATCTGCCTCTTCCTTTTCGCTTGAGTGGTAACCTTGATCAGAGAGGTATGATAATGGCATGTGAGGTCCCAAAGAGTATCGTACATATCGGGAGTATCCTTCTTCAACCACTCCAATTGCAGGTTCGAGGGAAAATACTCCTGGTACGGACAATCCCCCATTGGAAGACCAGAAACTTGGTGCATCTCATGCAGAACCAACCCTAACTCTCCACCGCTAGTCAGAAACGTGTTACTATCGGGACATATGTTTCTAACAATACTAAGAAGTGGCGACAGCTGACCGGGAATCCATACATAGTGGCTCGTATAGGTGCGTACAAACCGCTGCTTCTCAGATCATTCTCCTAACGTCCCAAGATGTAACTGGTCATACGTGTCCACCATCCCTTGGGTTGCGAGTAAGCCCAACCAAAACACCTGAACTCTGGTGGAGGTAACTTCCTCCCAAGTTTAGCCAGGTGGTTCTTCACGGTAGGAGCAACTGCTGATACCTCGCCTGGGGGTGCAGTATCAAGACCCAGAATCCCTGGTCGAAGACCGCAAATATAATGATGCCTATTGGAGCCTGGAGACTTATGATGGGAAATATATCCACAGTGAACTCGATTGCTATCCTCTGTAAGATTCCAGGACATCTGACGCTCTACAGCCTGCCCCTTCAAATGAGTAAAGGAGTGCTGACGGGGGATGGAGGGAATATAAAGAAGAGCTCCCTCATCATTATTCAGCCAATGCTCGTCATTAAAAGTCAACCTGGCCGGATCCTCAACGGAATCTCCAAACAGATAACTAGGCCTCTCTAAAGCCTGAGTAGAAATAGAGTCTGCGGTGAAAGGAGCATCCGTGATCAGCTGGCGTAAGGAACGACGTCCCCCATCTCGTATCAAACGGTAAGATTCATCAGAACGATTCCCATCAAATTAAGGAAGCGGACCAATAGCCTGCCTGATGGCTACAGAAGAGAAAACCTCCCCACTACAACCAGTGATAGCATGAGGAGGAAGACTGTCCGCTGGAAACTCGACTGCAACAAAACAAGGGGTAAAAGTCAGAAAACTATCCATAAATTATACAAGGATTAAATCCATCTCACAAGAGAGCGAGATAAGATTATCCACAGGGCAATTGGAAAGATGATTTTGAGTGTCTTACACTGGAAGAACGGTATGCATCATCACGTAAACAACGTGGTGACATACACCGACCTACAAGGTGTAAGACGACACAAAATCGCCCCAATATGCCGGAAGACTTGAATTGGCCAAGCAAAGCAAGTCCGAAACCTTGACCCCCGCAAAGGAGGATGTCGGCTCTTCCCGAATGACCCGCGAAGAGGCCAAATGAGGGTGTAACAGAACCATGAATTTCCTGAAACCTCGATCCCCGCAAAGGAGGATGTTGGTTCTTCCCGAATGACCCGCAAAGGGATCAATCGGGGATATATAAAGCATAAATGCTCACCCCCGAAAGAAGATGCCGCCAAAAAAGATGCCGTGGGAGCCTCCTTCTCGTTATGCTGCGAAAGGGAACGACTCCTATGAAATCGGGATCGGCGCGGAGACATGGTAAATCTGCAATGAAAATTGACGGGTCAGGTACAATCATAAATCTGCACACCTGAAATTTAAAAGGAAAATTAAGAACTTTAACTAAAATCCTATAAAGTAAGTAGGGTTTTATGGTTAAGGTCTAATTAAACCTACGAATTTCGTGCATGCAAAACAGTGAGCTCATATTGCAGTATATTTGGTGAAATACCCAAAATACCCCTCGTGTTCAAGGCTAAATTATAGTCAAGGACATGCTCGAATTGAATCATGATCACCATATTTGTTCATTTAACACCCCCAATATCCCACAATTTTGGCTAACTTTACAAATAAACCCTTTTGTAAAAATTTAGCCAATTTTGCGAATAGACCCCTTCACAATTTTCGGTCTAATTTCCGCATACCCTCCTCAAAACATTGATCATGAGTTTGTGGCCAAACTTTTGAAATTTCAGCCCTAAAATTTCAGCCCTTTTTGCAAATAAACCCCTCTACAATTTTTGGGTTGCTTTTTGCAAATAAACCCCTCAAACAACATTGATTCTTTGCATACAAACACCCCTCAAAGTTTGGCCAAATGGGTATGGAATTTCAACCCCAAATTTCAGTCCACCTTTACATAAGAATCCCGAATTTCAGTCCTTTTTTGCATAAAAGCCCCCCACATTTCGGCCATATTGCATGTTTTGCATAAAACCCCCAAATTTTGGTCCATACATACAACCCATCATCAAGAGCCTATCTTTTTCATAAAACCTAACTTATGAGAACAAAAAGCTATGATCTTGACATATAAATTCATGGCATATCCTCATTACAAGCATAAAGTTCCAATCTTTATCAATAAAAATGAGAGAATTTTTTGAGAGGAAGCTTACCCAAATCAAGAAGCTTGAAAACCCAACTCCAAAATTAAGTCTTGAGCTTGAAGATGTTATGAAACCCTAGCTTTGAGAAGAGGGAATTTTCGGCCAAGAGAGGAGCACAAAAATTCTGAATTTTAGGGTTTTAAAGGGAGAGAGTTTTAATGGGTTTGGAGTTCTTAAAGGGTAAGAACAATGGTGTTTGGATAAGAGGAGGAAGAAGATAGAGTTTTGGGGGGGAAAGGACTCTCTCTTGAAAATTTGAAAGAAGAAAAATGTACCATACAAAAGAAGACAAAAGAGGGGAGGGTGTTTCTCGGTTTTTGAACCGAGACACCCTAGGGTGTCTCGGCCAAGGTTGAGACACCCACGGGTGTCTTAACCCAGTTCGAGCCCCCGGATGCCCTTTTCAAGCCCGATTTTTGGCCCGTTTTACCCGTTTTCGTCGGTTATTGGATGTTTTGATGAAAATCGACACCAATAAACGTACGACGTTCAAAACCCTAAGGTCAACGCCGGACAACGCATAACCCTAGGTCAACGTCAGTCAACGTGTTGCGATCAAAAAGTCAACGTTCGACGTTCAAAACCCTAGGGTCAACGCCGGTCAACGCATAACCCTAGGTCAACACCGATCAACGCGTAACCCTAGGTCAACGCCAGTCAACGCGTTGTGATCAAAAAGTCAACGTTCGACGTTCAAAACCCTAGGGTCAATGCGTAACCCTAGGTCAACGCCAGTCAACGCGTTGCGATCAAAAAGGCAACGTACGACGTTCAAAACCCTAAGGTCAACGCCGGTCAACGCATAACCCTAGGTTAACGCCAGTCAATGCGTTGTGATCAAAAAGTCAACGTTTGATGTTCAAAACCCTAGGGTCAACGCCGGTCAACGCGTAACCCTAGGTGAACGTCGGTCAACGCGTTGCAATCAAAAAAGTCAACGCACGACGTTCGAAACCCTAGGGTCAACACCGGTCAATGCGTAACCCTAGGTCAACGCCGGTCAACGTGTTGCAATCAAAAAGTCAACATTCGACGTTCAAAACCCTAGGGTCAACGCCGGTCAACGCGTAACCCTAGGTCAACGCCAGTCAACGCGTTACGACCAAAAAGTCAACGCACGACGTTCGAAACCCTAGGGTCAACACCGATCAACGCGTAACCCTAGGTCAATGCCAGTCAACGTGTTGCGATCAAAAAAGTCAACGTGTGACGATCAAAACCCTAGGGTCAACGCCGGTCAACGTGTAACCCTAGGTCAACGCCAGTCAACGTGTTGCGATTAAAAAGTCAACGCGAATCAATATATCATGACGGAGGTAGTCAGTTCAAAGTCAACTCAACGACACGAACCAAATTTAACTCATCAGTTTTAGATTTGAGACTTCGACGACGGCCAGGCGATAAACGCGACGCCAAAAGAACTTCAGCTATTCGTCAAAGGATCGAATGGATTGAAAATCAAAGGAGTCAAGAATTGAAGCTAATCACAGGTCTAACACCGGTCAAAGGATGGACCAATCATATCCAAAGTATTCCAGCCTCTTCTATAAAAGAAACGAGTCTGGAACGCTTTGGAGGGGGTATCTGTAGGCATCGAAAATTGCCTATAGGTCTCCACGAACAGCTAAGTGCTAAGAAACGACGATGAACGTCACTATCCGGTTCACAGAAGTTTGATTGATGTCAGTGAACGCTTGAAGTGAATCGACGAACTACGTAAACCAACGGAATTTCAGAATAACAAAGACACGAACCGATCGGGAACCTCGTATCGTTCAGAAACGGCGAAATAACCTTCGTGTCTCATTTGTTCAACTGATGATATAATCATTGAAACTTATAGAACTCCTCGTCGGCTTTCCAACTCACTTTGAATCGCTCAAATCCGAGTTCGGATGAAGAAGTTACGGCAGAAACGGACGAATGTGCAGAAACAGCGTCTCAGCATGAATTGAGACACCCCGAGGTGTCTCGGCCCAAACGAGACACCCCAAGGTGTCTTGGCCAAGGCCGAGACACCCTAGGGTGTCTCCAGCTCGAATTCTCCCTGTGCCTATAAATACAAGCCTCAGCTGAGACACCCTGGGGTGTCTCTAGGCCCAAAAACGGGTTGTTATGTTGTTTTAACCACCCAGAGCCTATAAATACAGGCCTCAGGCCCTCATTTTTGAGATCTGGATTTTTGGAGAATTGGCGAAGCCCTGCCGGATCGAAGATTGATCGAGTTCTTCAACACAGGAGAGAAAACTTCTTCAGATCTGCACCGCCCGCATCCGATTCTTAGGGTTATCCCATTGTGATAATTCTAAGAAGAGCAATTATCTCACCGTTGTCGAGATAAGCGCTTCTGATTCTAGATTCCCTCGCGAATCGATGGAGTTCTGGATCTGATCTGACTGTTAGGTAGTCCACGGATATCGACATCCCCGTCACTGGCTAAAGACCCACGCAAGCAAGAAACGACGAACGGATCTTGCATTATTTTTGAAAAGTTGTAATCTTTCATTTTTTTTATTGAATATTTTGAATTCTTTGTAAGCAATCCATATTATAATGAATTCTACAATGAATGCAACTTTCTCCGAAAACATCCTTGTATATTACAACGTAATTCGACAATAAGTTCAAATAAACGATTTGTTCTCTAATACAAGTGAGAATGAAATATAGGCTCTCTCTCTCAATGTAACAACCCCAAAATCCAATTATACAATATGTGTAATATTAAACCTCAATTTTGTTGTGTGTGTAAACAATAAGCAATAACGAAATTTAAACTCAATTAAATCTAGAAAATATATATGAGATTAATGGGTATCCTTGTCATAGAAGGGGATTTCCTCCTTGACGCCTATGTGACACAATCCTCACCATCCTAATAAAGTAGGAGAGAGTGTGTGAGTAGGTGGGGATTTGTACCTACTTTATGAGGATGGTGGGGATTGTGACACATAGACGACAAGGAGGGAAATCTCCTCCTATGACAAGGATACCCATTAATCTCTCTCTCTCTCCCTCTCTCCCTATATATATATATATATATATATATATATATATATATATATATATATATATATATATATATATATATATATATATATATATATATATAGTATATATTATATATATATATTATATATATATATATATATATGAGAATCAAAACAAGACAAGCCTAGTAAACTAAATTTAGAAAATTCTCAATAAAATCAAGAGTTGTAAGATGATAGGAGTTAAGGTTGAACGCCTCAAAAATGAAATTTTGATTCCTCCTCTTCCTGATAGCGAGTCGCGCGTGGCGAGCACCTTTGATCGCGGAATTATCAAAGGTGGGTTGAGAAGAGGATGACAGAAACACAAGAATAATTCAGTATGTGACGAAGGAAAATATCCTCTCTAGATTATGAGTATGAAAAGATTACAATCCCTCTCTCACAATCTCACTAGAATCAAGAACAAACTCTCAATTCTCTCTAAACCCTAATCTCTCTTGATTAGAATCTCTCTTTAGTTATATCTGATTGATTAGAAACCCTAAACAATCCCTTATATAGGTGTAACAACGTGGATGACAAAGTGATAAATAACCAAGCCCAAACCCCATAGGAATTCGTGCAAACAGAAACCCAAACGAACCAGAAAACCATCGATGAGTTGACTCATGTGCATATATGAGTCGACTCATGACACATGGGTCGACTCATGACAGGCATGAGTCGACTGGTCAGAAACTTTTGACAAAACGGCTGGGTTTCATGAGTCGACTCATGACAGGCATGAGTCGACTCAACCTGATGAGTCGACTCATGTGCATGTATGAGTCGACTCACGGGCTGAAAACTGGATGCTTCGATTCTTCAATTCGTCGTCTCGTTCCACGCTTCAACCTGTATTCCGCTGTGTTGTTTTACACCTCTATTCTCAAGTTACCATGAGAATCATCTATTCTCAAGCTCCCATGAGGATCACTAAGTTACAAAGAGAAGATACACTCGTATCATGGGTCCCCCCTTTAGGAACTTAAAGTCTCGTTCAAGTTAGAACTCAGCTGAGGAAACTCGTAAGCTCCTCCATCCTTTCTGTACCATTTTGCTTTACTAGGAACTGTTGACCCTATAGTTTTGATGATAATTTGGCAAACAATTTATTACTAATAAGTTTTCTAGTGTCTTTGTGTTTATGGTTTCTTTTCAGGTATTTCAACACAAGTCAGTCAAGCGTTAAAGATTCAAGTTCTATTGTGTGGTTTTACCTAGGTATATTGTTTAGTTTACTTACATATATTGTATGATTATATCTAAGCTCAATATATGTACACTTAACACGATTTTTGACGTTCTCTATCATATAAATGATTTTTCTTCAAACGTTGTTACAATAACTTTTATCTCATGCTTACAGCTCTTTAATATTTCATTGTATACATAGAATATATGCATAACATATATAAACATATTTACAAGTTCTATGTTGACTTTCACTTTCATATAAAAACAGGTTTTCTAAGCAGTTTTCAAAAATGGGTGGTTTTCACAAACGAAAATTGATTTTCTAAAAATTCTTTTTTAAACATGTTTATTTTATCATTTAGAAACTTTCCCCAAAGTTTCATTATTTTTTGACTTGATTTAATATTTTTTCTGGATTTTCAAACTAGCCCCAAAACCTGAATATGTACATATATCAGTTTTCGGTCGACCGGTACGGTCGACCGACAGTTGTTCCTTTTCTGAGTAAATTTCCAGAGAGTTTTCCGGTCGACCGGAATTTTCATCGGTCGACCGAAATTTCCATTCGTTCGACCAAAATTTATGCTGGTCGACCGCCAGCTTTTAAAAGTTCATGATCTCTGGGTTTTGAAGCTAAGCGGTCAACCGGACGTCGAATGACGCCGAGTTGTGCAGATAGTGTGTACGGCTAGTTTTTTGCAAATGGGTCTTTTGGTTCTTTACTTATTTCTTAGCTGTTGTTTTGGTGCTATATATAGCCCCATTGCTGGCTCTTTTCTCTAACCACTAAGATATGCCCAAAGTTTGTTTGTTAAACAGATATTAATCGGCGGTTTAAGAGCTGTTAAGAGTGTTTCGTTACTCAGTTCAAGAGAAAGTTTCTACAACACAGAAGAGGCTCTCATATCCTATGTGATCAAGTATTTCTTCAGCTCCTCTTGTTCATGTGAGAAGTTTTTCTATAACTCTTTCATATGCTTATTATTTTACTATTCATTTGATTAGCTTATTAATCATTGAGTTATTTTATTGAGTTTGATTCGCTAATTATCACACACACTATAATTGAGCCTTTTTTTTAGATATTTTCATATTATATAATTGTGGGTTAATGGAGGTGTGATTTTAGTGAGTGTGAGCTTGCATTGTGTCTCACTTGTTAATTGAGAACAATATTATGGTATTTAACTTTTATTTGTGAGAATCACTTGTAATACACTTGTACAGCCGAGAGAAGTGGAGGAGAAGAGAGACACGGGGGTCAAATCCAGATAGGAGTACGTCCGATTGAGCCGAATCCTAGGGAGAGGTGTAATCGAGCACAGTTGAGGACGGACGATACGGGCTAGGTTCCTACACTTAGTGGTTAAACGGTGATTGTGAGTGATTTGTAGTGTGGAAAGTTTTCGGTGGACTTGTAAACCGGTGTGTAGAATTGCGCTTCTAAACCGGATGTGATAGTGATATCTTCCTCGAGGTGAGGAGCGGGACGTAGGTCGTGGGATCCGAACCTCGTAAACATATCGGTTTTGTGTTGTTGCTTAGCGGCACTCTTATTCATGCATTTATTATTCATATTCATATCTTGCAAAATCAAATACAATATAATTTTAATTGCATTAAATGGATTAGATTAGCATAAAGACCCTAATCACCTCCCCTCTAGGGTCTAACAATTGCTATCAGAGCTTGGTGCTCTTTGATTTAAGGACTAACCGCCTTGAGTTAAAGATCCAAGTTATTGTATTTGTGCTAATCTAATTTTGATTACATTGTGCTTCTTGCATTTCATCTTTATGGATATGTATGATTCATCTTGTTTAGGATATGCTATTAATATTGCTCCTCGTTTGGATATTTTTCCCTATGCTCAATGGCGTATTAGATTCAAACTTTTCGTTCAATCTAATCAATTTGATTTATGGGAAATTATTGAGGATGCCTATGTTGTTCCCACATTGGAAAAATCCAAATGGTGTGAGAATGATAAAAGATTGTTTAACATGAATAAGCTTTTGTTAGAATATTTGATTAACGCTTTTCACTCATCGTTTTCTAACAAATTTGCTAATTTTGATTGTGCTCACGCTTTATGGAAACTTATTGAAGCACATGAAGGGAAATTGGAGGCTATTCAACAAGCGTTGGAAAATCCCGCTTTGAGTTCTAAGGAAGCCTCATCCCCATGTACAATACCACTAGGTGATAACCCTAATGAGGTATGCAATAACGATGACATTATTACTTTTGATGAACTTGCTCTTGAGTTTGAAAAATTACACAATTGCTATATTGATGTAAAGAGTAAGTATGTTAATATGAAATCCACTCATGAAACACTAGCTACTAAGTTTAATTTTATTGCAAATGAAAATATAATTCTTAAAGAATGCAATAAAAATTTGAAAATTGAAAATACTAGTTTGCTTCATGAAAAACGTGATGCTATGTTAGAAGTAGATAAGTTGAAATCTATGATGAGTAATCTTATTTATCCTACTTCTAGTAGCAATGCTTGTATGCACAATGATGAGTTGAATCAAATGAGAAAATGTATATCTACCTTAGATTCAACACTAAACACTTGTATTGCTAATAATAAAAAGCTTATGGACTTATGTGCAAAGTTCAATGTTAATTCTTCTAAGAAACCTATTCACTATGCACATATGTATGACAAAATTCACAAATGTTCTATTTGTGGTCTTAAAGGCCATTTAGCTCAATTTTGTCATAATGCACCAAAAATTGACAAGCCTACACATGATTGTGCATCCCATCAAGCCTCTTCATCAAATACACATGTACACACACATAGTGTAAATCATAAACATGCTTATGTGTATAAATATGATTATTGTGGTCATTTTGGTCATTTGGTCGTGTTTTGTT
Organism: Asparagus officinalis; assembly: GCF_001876935.1. Taxonomy (NCBI): domain Eukaryota; kingdom Viridiplantae; phylum Streptophyta; class Magnoliopsida; order Asparagales; family Asparagaceae; genus Asparagus; species Asparagus officinalis. The sequence goes on along the minus strand of NC_033803.1, from coordinate 44,802,338 downwards.
TCGATTTGAAAAGAAATTCTCGTTTGCAAAATAATTACAAAGGAAAATCTATTTTTGCAAATGAACCACGTGCATTCTATTTCAGTCAACGTAAACCATTCAAACCTCTACATTGCACAAATTACAATCGTATGGGTCACGTTTACAATTTTTGTTTTGATCGTATTGGTACACAAAACACGCCCAAACGGGTTCATAATCGGTGCACAAAATACGCCCAAACGGGTTCATAACCCTAGGGCCTTGGATTTAAATGATAGGGGTCATGTCCCAAGTTCTAGTGGTACCAAAATGATTTGGGTACCAAAAAGACTTGTATAGTATTTTTTTTAAATGGTTTGTTTTGTTTTTTATTTTTTTTTGAATAATTTCTTTTTTTTGGCTTTGAATGACAAATTATATTCCTTATGTCAAAATAAATTATTTATATGTTTTTAAGAGACAAAATCACTTATATATATCGTATAAAACTTTTAGTAGATTGTAAAACAAATTTCCAAAAGGGTTTATATTGAAAAATATCTCAAAAACCATTTTTTTTGTTTATCTACCCTCTTACCTTCTTTCGGTCGACCGACCCGGTCGACCGACAAACTCTCTGAAATCGTTCCGGTCGACCGCGTCGGTCGACCGAAATTAAATTTCCTGCAGCAGCTATGTTTTCGATTTATTGGGTTTCGGTTTTATTGGGTTTCTGTTTCAAACCCGAACTACTCATCATCATTGATCTAACCCTTGGAGACATCCTAACCGTTCACTCATCATCTCCTTGACCCGACTCTTCATTTTCCCCTCACTTCAACAATTTTTCCCGATCTATCGTTTCCCTTCACGGTCGCCCGCATCCATCGACCGAAATTCCCTCTCTCCGTCGATTTCTGTCAGCTTTTGCTAGGTAATGATTTCCTTCTCATCTATTTGATCCTATTTGATTACTCTAGTGATTGTTTTTCTTAATCTAGGGTTTTAGTTTTAGGGCATTTTGTTAATTTGCTCTAAATTTGTTTTTGTTTACAGGAAATTAAAAATTTTCTCTTGTCTTGTCTAATCCCTAACTTATCATGCCTCCTAAGCCCTCTAAAAAGGGATCTAGACCTGAATCTAGTTCCTCCACCCCAAAAGCTTCACATTATGAGGATTATCTGCTTTTTAAACCTCTTGTTAGGAAATATAGGGAACTATGTAAATTGAAAATCATTCCAACTAGATATATCAAATATCTTGAGTTAATCTTGTATGATACTCAGACTATTCTTCGAAATGTTGGATTAGATGAACTGCTAGATGAAGCACATAAAGTTCCCTATTATCCCTTTTTAGTTTATCTGTTTTATGCCAACTTGTCCACATCATCTTTTGCTGATGGTAGCTTGACCATAACCTCATCTGTTAAAAATATTTGCTATATCTTTTTCTGCCAACGAACTTGCAGGGATTCTTAAAATCCCAACAAGCGACGTTGAGCTCATTTGCTATATCTTTTTCTGCCAACGAACTTGCAGGGATTCTTAAAATCCCAACAAGCGACGTTGAGCTCAAGTCTATTGATCTTAGTGATCCAGCTGTAAATCAACTTATGTTTAAGCCTGGTTGCTCTTATCCCATGAACAACAATTCTCTCAATTCAAATGCAAAACTCATTGCTAGAATTGTTGCTCAAAACTTAATTCCTAAAACCGGTAGCTTTGATCATTTTGCTTCTGATAAGATTAATGTTGTTTATGCCATTTTTGCCAAAATCAAAGTGGATTGAGCAACTATCTTTATTAATAATATGGCATCAAAGCACACAAAATTTCTACCATTTGGCTCTTTTCTCACCCTCATCTTCAAACACTTCAATGTTGACCTCACAAATGAACCCAACATTGAATCTAAGAAGGATTTCTTTGATAGGGTTTCTATATCTAGAATGCAGATTTCCTTCTCTGATTCCACTCCTTCATCATCCTCTCGTTCCCGTTCTAGAGCCTCTACCTCATCCACTTCTGATATTTGTGACCGTCTGGATCGCCTTGAGACTCAAGTCTCATCTATTCAGAAGGATGTTAGGACTATTCTTTCATACCAGCGTCAGTCTCTTGGGATCCCTTCTAATTCTGAGTCTGATTCTAGTGAGGACTCTGCTGATGGCTCAGGCTCTTCTGATTCTGATGGTGATGGTGATGGTGATGATGATGGCAGTGGTGATGATGATGTTGGTGGAGGTGATGACTGATTTGAGTTTCTTTATGTGATGTTTTTATTTGTTTTTGATGTTCTCTTCTGGTTTGTAAAACTTGATAACTCTGTTTTTAGTTTGAGTGTAATAACTCTTATTAGTATGGATTCATGTGAACTTTTATGTATGGGTTGATATCAAATGCTTATGTGATATCAAATGCTTATGTAGTTTCATGTGAACTCCTATGTGTTCTTAATTGTTGAACAACCTATGTTTTTTTGTTGTTTCAAAATACTTATGTGATGATTTGTGACTTATTATGTTTAGTTTGTTTCTTCTATGATCAATGATCAATGCATAGTTAAAACTATATTCATGTTTTTGGTGTGTGGAAAATAAGTTGCTTTTAATGCGTTCCTTGTTTTATGTAATGTTTATGTTTGTTTAGTATGCGTAGCTCCTTTACATACTCTTTAGTGTCATTTATTATATTTGACAGGGGGAGCCTTTAACATACACTTCTTTATTTATCTATGCTTATAAACAGGGGGAGCTTTGCTCTTATCTTTCATTTTTCCCTTTTTGATGTTGTCAAAGGGGGAGAAAAATCCACATATAGTTCATATAGATCATATACTTGCTCCATATATGGTTAATGTGCTCTTTCATTGGTTCATATGACCATTCATATATGATTTGTCTATGTTTGAGTTATATGTGGGATTATCAGTTTATTGTGTTCATATTAAATTGTTTGCCATCATCAAAAAGGGGGAGATTGTTGACCCTATAGTTTTGATGATAATTTGGCAAACAATTTATTACTAATAAGTTTTCTAGTGTCTTTGTGTTTATGGTTTCTTTTCAGGTATTTCAACACAAGTCAGTCAAGCGTTAAATATTCAAGTTCTATTGTGTGGTTTTACCTAGGTATATTGTTTAGTTTACTTACATATATTGTATGATTATATCTAAGCTCAATATATGTACACTTAACACGATTTTTGATGTTTTCTATCATATAAATGATTTCTCATCAAACGTTGTTACAATAACTTTTCTCTCATGCTTACAGCTCTTTAATATTTCATTGTATACATAGAATATATGCATAACATATATAAACATATTTACAAGTTCTATATTGACTTTCACTTTCATATAAAAACAGGTTTTCTAAGCAGTTTTCAAAAATGGGTGGTTTTCACAAACAAAAATTGATTTTCCAAAAATTTCTTTTCAAACATGTTTATTTTATCATTTAGAAACTTTTCCCAAAGTTTCATTATTTTTGGATTCAATTTGATATTTTTCATGGATTTTCTAATCAGCCCCAAAACCTGGAAATATGCTCATGTCAGATTCTAGTTTTTTCAAATGGGTCTTTTGGTCTTTTACTTATTTCTAGCTGTTGTATTGGGGTGCTATATATACTCCATTGCTGCTCTTCTTCTCTAAGATCCAAGAAATTCAAGTTTTTTGTTTAACAAGTTATTAACAAGATATTAATCGCGTTTAAGAGTTGTTTCGTTAATCAGTTTTCAAGAGAAAGTTTTCTACAACAAGAAGAGGCTCTCATATCCTATTGGGATCATCATTTCTTCAGCTCCTCTTGTTCCTTGAGAAGTAAGTTTTTCTAAACTCTTTCCATATAGCTTATTTTTTTACTTTCATTTGATTAGCTATATTCATTGAGTTATTTATTGAGTTTGATTCACTATTATCACACACACTTATTGAGCTTGATATTTTCATATTATATATTGTGGGTTGTGGGGTGTGATTTAGTGAGTGTGAGCTTCATTGTGTTCTCACTTGTTAATTGAGAACAAATCATTGTATTTAACTTTTATTTGTGAGAATCACTTATAATACACTTGTACACCGAGAGAAGTGTGAGGAGAGAGAGACGGGGTCAAATCCAATAGGAGTGGCGTCGATTGACGAACCTAGGGAGAGGTTGTAATCGAGCACTTGAGGAGGAGGACACGGGCTAGGTTCCTACACTTAGTGTGTAAAGTGTGATTGTTGAGTGATTGTGTAGTGTGAGAGTTTTCGGTGAACTTGTAAACCGAGTGTGTAGAAGTTCCGGCTTCCAAACCGGATTGTGATAGTGGATATCTCCTCGAGGTGAGGAGCGGGGACGTAGGTCGTGGGGACCGAACCTCGTAAACATATCGTGTGTTTGTGTTTTGCTTAGCGCACTCTTATTCATCATTATTGTTCATATTCATATCTTCCAAAATCAAATTAATCAATATAATTTTAATTAGCATTTAATTGGGATTAGATTAGCATAAGACCCTAACCCCCCCCCCCCCCTCTAGGGTCTAACAGGAACCTGATATCGACGTACAACTGGAAACGACTCCTTCGTTTCTCGCCTCATCGTAGTCGTCTTCTGCTCTAACATGCAACTCCTTTTCGATGGCTTGTCATGAAGTCTAATGCACTGCAAGACGAACTTCTTGCTTTCATTTACTAGCCTCTTCGCTCGTGTCACCGTCGCCAAGTTTGCCTCCCTCGGAAGAGACGCCGAACGAAATATGAACTTTTCACCATCCATAGTGAATGTGTACTTCTGAGTTCGCCTTTCGTAGATCGCGTATCTATCCCATAAGTACGAATTACCCAGTATAACCTGACAAACATCCAATAGAACAACGTCGCACGTGACCTCGTCAATATACGACTCGTGGAGCGTAAATCTGATAGTGCATTGATCAACTACACTTAGTCCCCTCTCCTTCTAAATCCACCCTAATGGATAGGATTTCGGATGCTTGACTGTCTTCAGACCCAGCTTCTGAATCAAGGCCTCGGATATCAAATTCTTTTTGCTGCCTAGATTAATAATGGTATCAACCAAACTGGTCTTCACTTGCAACTTCAGCACAAAGAGCTGCTCTCGGGGGTCTTCGTCCTCTTTCGTGGCCTGTTTTCCTGCCATAAGATTAAGACTACTGTTGGGCTCTGTCATCCCAGGAACTTCCTTCGGACCATGTGCTATCACGTATGCCTTTTTCTCCTCTTTTTTCTTCAACCCCTTTGGCTTCAAATGAGGATACTTATCCCAGCATCGATCAGCGATATGTCATGTCTTCTCGCAGTGACTATAAATCAGTTCTGCTCTCCCTGGATCACCCTTCTTCTCCTCCTTATGTTTGGAACCACTAGACTCACCTCCCGTCTGTTTTCTATCTCCTTTTGCCTTGTTGCTCTTCTTTTGCTTGCCCTCGATGGCAATAGCTTTCACGGTTGCCTCTGCAATAGACTCGACCGTGAATAGATTCATCTCCTTCCGGATGTATTCGTTCAGACCCGTAATGTACTTCATGAAGATGGAGTATTCATCCGTCGCGACATTTAGAACCATCGCTTGCTGCTGGAACTCCGTCGTGTACTCTTGAACGGTCTGATTGAATCTTTGGCGCAAGCTGTACTACTTGTACCAATGCTCCTCAAGGAACCCCACTGGATAGAACTGCTTTTTCAGTAGCTCCTTAAACTTGTTCCACAACACCGCCTTCTTCTCCTGCTTGCAGTAGGATTTCCACCACGTCAACACATGCCCTGAAAGCTTCAAAGTCGTGAATACAATCTTCTTCTCGGATGAATATCCATAGAGCGTGAAATACATCTCCATACGCTCGATCCAATCATTGAGCTTCTCCACATTAATGTTGGCCTTCTTGTTTTGATGATGATTTACAAACAATTTACTTCTAATGTTGTTTGTCTAGTGTTTGTGTTTTTGTATCAATTGTAGACAAACAACATGTTGGAGGATGGATGGAATTGCGCATTCACGATCATATCCAATGGAGGTTGGTGGAATTGTGGAGTGAAGCTTATGCAATTCAAATTGAAGATCCAAGTTCTAGCTTCATCCGCAAGTGTACCAAGTTGAGCTACATCGAAGATCAATCAAGCTTAGGTATATTTAGTTTAGGTGTTATATTATGTGTGTTAAGTACTTTAAGCTCAATATCATATACACACACAGTTTATTGGTTTCTATGTATATATATAGTTATATATATATGTACACATTTTGGATTTTGATTTTTCCACAAACAAAGTTTTTACTAGCATATAAATAAATATTTATATTCATACATGTTTGTTTTTATGTGGATAAATTGGTTTGGTTTAATTTCATAGATATGAAACAAATATATATTCATATTCATACTCATATGTTTCATATTCTATTATATTTGTGAAAATACTATATTCATGATTTATAGACTTCATAACAATAGTTTACATCCTTCTTTAAGTATATAAAATCATTTTGTATTATTCAAAACATGGTTAAGCTAAAATGTCAAAACTCATATGTTCACATTTTTATGTTTTGGACTATTTTGCAAAATGATGATATTTTTTATTTGGGATGTCCTTTTTGAAAACAATTTTTGTAGCATGTTTATTATCAAGCCTACAATCATTTCCTAAAGTTTCATAATTTTTAGAATTTATTTGATATTTTTAAACAGGGTTTTAAAATCAGCATTTCACTTTCAAACCTGAAATATTTTGTATTAGTTTGCGATCGACCGTCACGGCCGACCGCGCCTATATTTTTCTCTGAGTAGGCAGCAAAAACTTTTGTGGTCGATCGTGGTGGTCGACCGTCAAGCTGAAAATTCCCACGGTCGATCGCCACGGTCGACCGTCGAACTCTCTAGAAGTTTTCTCTGCTTTGATGACCTTCGCGGTCGACCGCCGCACTGTCAAATCTGCTCCAACGGCTAGTTTCCAGAGCCGTTTTTGAGCTGGTTTTTTGGTCTTTTCTTAGCTTTCTCTTGGCTTTGGGGTTTCATATAAATACCCCCTTATACCTCAGTTTTCAGTAGCAATCCAAGAGGTTTAACAAAGTTTTAATCAATGGTTTACGTTTGTTTAAAGTGTATTTATAAGCTTTTAAGCATTTGAGTATTTCGGTTTTGTGAATCAATTCCACAAGAGCTTGAGGAGATCATCTATTTGGTGTTTGAGCATCCAACTCTTCTCCTTCCACTCTTGATCTATTAAGAAGTTTTCTAAACTCAATCTAGCTTTATATTTTACATTGTTTGATTATCATTTTATTAAGCTAGTGTTCATATTGAGTTTAGTTGATTTTATTTTCTTTTTGTTTACACACACACAACCATTGAGCTTATTGTATTTACATTCATAGTATAATTGGATTGTGGGATTGTGTAACTTAGAGAGTGAGCATATAATTCATTCTCATCCATTGTAGAGAATAAACACTTTGTATTGTGCTTATTGTGAGATTCACTTTGTAATACACTTGTACACCGAGAGAAGTGTGTGGAGAGAGTCGGGGATCGTCCCAAGAGGAGTGGCGTCGGTTGATGAACCTAGGGAGAGGTTGTATCCGAGCACTTGACGGAGACACGTCTAGTTCAACACTTGAGAGGGTGTAGAGTGGGATTACAAGAGTGTGTTAGTTGTAGAGTTTTCGGTAAACTAGAAAACCGTATTGTGAGGTGTAAACGTTGTTCGGGTAAACGTAGAAAACCCGGTTGTGATAGTGGAGATCTCCTCGAGGTGAGGAGCGGAGACGTAGGTCGTAGGGACCGAACTCCATAATCATATCATTTGCTTGTGATTACATTTGCGCACTTATTTAAATGCACATATCTTATATCGTCTTTGTGTATTGCTCATTGTTTATAATGCCCACTATCTAGTTTAGATTGTTTACCCTTGTGATTATATATCCTTGCATATAGATCTCATTGCTAGGATATTTACCTTTTGTTCATATTGCTTATTCTTGCTTGTAACATATTGTATATCTCTCTTGTAAGAATAATTTGTTAATTAGTTTTAAATGGTATAAAATCGGATTAGATTAGCATAAGACCCTAATCACCCCTCCCCCTCTAAGGTCTAACAATTGACACTCCCATCATAAACAGAAATCTCCACCTTGAAATTAATTTTCAAGTTCTGGTAGTAATTCTTACCCCTTGATGTGGAGCAATCTTAACAATCTCGGCCTCCTCATCAGAATCAGATTTCTCGCCCTCTCCATCGGACTCTTCGAGCTTCTTCTTACCCTTCAAAGAAGATTCCCCTTTTTGTCCCTTCCATTGATGACACCTATGAGCTGATTGAGTGTAGAACCGATCGTCTCGATCTGCTTCTCCATTGCATCAAGTCTTGCTGAATTATCCCCTTCAGTCATCTTCTCCTTCCTTAATTTCTAGACTCCTTTCAATGAAATAAGGATCTCGCCTAGCTTCTTGTATTGCGATTGAGTTAGGACCATAACACAAGATGCCCCCTTCACAGGATTTGATCACTCTGATACCAACTTGATACGAGTAGTCGTGCGAGCACCTTTGATCGTGAAATTATCAAATGTGGGTTAAGAAGAGGATGACAGAAACACAAGAATAATTCAGTATGTGGCGAAGGAAAATACCCTCTCTAGATTATGAGTATGAAAAGATTACAATCTCTCTCACAATCTCACTAGAATCGAGAACAAACTCTCAATTCTCTCTAAACCCTAATCTCTCTTGATTAGAATCTCTCTTTGATTATATCTGATTGATTAGAAACCCTAAATAATCCCTTATATAGGGGTAACAACATGGATGGCAAAGTGATAAATAACCAAGCTCAAACCCCACAGTAATTCATGCAAACAGAAACCCAAACGAACTAGGAAACCATCGATGAGTCGACTCATGTGCATATATGAGTCGGCTCATGACACATGGGTCGACTCATAATAGGCATGAGTCGACTGGTCAGAAACTTTTGACAAAACGGTTGGGTTTCGTGAGTCGACTCATGACAGGCATGAGTCGACTCAACCTGATGAGTCGACTCATATGCATGTATGAGTCGACTCACGGGCTGAAAACTGGATGCTTCGATTCTTCGATTCGTCATCTCGTTCCACGCTTCAACCTGCATTCCACTGTGTTTTTTTACACCTCTATTCTCAAGTTACCATGAGAATCATCTATCCTCAAGCTCGCATGAGGATCGCTAAGTTACGAAGAGAATATACACACGTATCATCTTTGTAAACTCTTTTTCAAACAAACAAACAAACACTTGATTCTTTTTAAAAACGAGCAGCCGAAATTGTTTAAATACACTGATGAAAAACTTGAAAAACTTTGCTAAAAAAATGAGCATTGAGGGGTATTTATAACCTTTCAATGAAAATCTGTCAAAACTAGCCGTTACAGCCAAATTTCACTATCTGTCAACTAATAGGTTGGGGTCAGTTGACTGATAATATGACCGTTGGCCGATCCTGAAAAATAATAAACTATCGGTCGACTGATAACACTATTTAGTTAACTGATGAAGTTTGGTCGACTTAGCAGAAACAAAAATCGAAAATCCAGAGTAATTTATCGGTCGACTGATATGAACAGTCGGTCGATCGGAAAACGTGCACAGCCCTTATATGAACAGTAAAACTGATTTTCAAACTGTGTTTAAAAATAGTAAATAAATTGTGAAACTTGGGGAAATGATTATTCTGATGAATAAAAAACATGTTAGAAAAACAATTTTTCAATATCATTTTCCATTTGTAAAAACTCATCATTTCGCAAAATCTCAAAAATACGAGTTTGTTTAAACACTTGATTTTGTCAAAATGATTTCAACCAAATTTTAGAATCTTTTTTATGGATTAATAGACTTTGGAAATGTTGTAAAATGGTATTGTTCAGTCTATAATCCAAAAACTCAAAATATAAAATAATATGTGTGTGTGTGTGTGTGTGTGTGTGTGTATGAAATTTAAGCTCTAAGTATAAGCACATACAATAAAACATCCTAAACTAAGAAACACTATACCAAGCTAAGATTCTTCATTGAGTTCGATCTTGTTAACGGGGATGAAGCGATATAGTCTTTGACTAGAATTGTGACGGCTTCATTCTAATATCCTTCTAACCTCCTTTGAATATGATCGTGAAAGCGCAAGTCCATCCAACCTCCGAATGAGGATATTTGTGTAGAATTCCTTACAAGCAAATTTAAACACTCGACAAACAATATTAGGAATTATTTGTTAATTATCAAAACTAGATTAGATAATAGGCTCATAAACATGAGACCTAACAATCTTTCCCTTTTTGATGATGACAAACAATCTACACAAATAGTAAAAGAAATATGCATGATACCAAATGAATATATAATTTTATAATCTTCATGCATATATAATAGAAAGCAATAAATAAAATACTCATAATATACTTGTTTCTCCCCCTTTGTCAATATCAAAATGGGGAACACAATAAGAATGAAGAGAGCGAAAGCCCCCTACAAATAGGCATAGGTGAGTATAAAACAAATATAGGAAAAAAAACTCAACTTATCAAAATGCCTTAAAACATATATATTAAGAAAATTATAAGGCAACTAAATATGAGCAAACATAGATATAAAAACGTGCTAATCACAACTCACATTTAAGAAGACTTAAGAGAACACACATATGTATATATCGTTATGAAAAAGGTGTCTCAATACATAGATTTAAACAAACACAAACAAAAGGCAATATATAGATTTATATATATAAATCATGAAACCAAATGAATGGAAATTATGAAAAGATATTTTTAAATGAAAGCAAATCATGAAAATCATGAAAGTCCAAATAAAAATCCAAATGAAAATCTTGATATATATCCCCAGTTTGAAAATGAAAGAAAATCATGAACATCCATGAACCTATGTAGGTTGTTTAAAAAGTTTGCAAAACATCAAGAAATAATCAAGCAAACATGATTCAAGTGATACACATGCCCAATATACCTCTTATATGATGAAAACAATTTCTTCTCAAAGAGGCTAGGTAAAAATGTCCACTAATAGAGATTTTGTATTAATATAAACAAGGGGCACATTTTTCCTATCTACATGATCACACAAAAAAATAATGCCGAAACATTTATGTGTTTCATCCATAAGGATCAAATAGAATTATGCTTAGGATAAAACTCATAACGATCAATTGAATCATTTTCTACAAGAAAACTAGAGAAGCAATCATGCCAAGTTCTTGGAGCTTGTATCAATCCATATAGAAACTTTTTGCACCCGGTAAACATGAGATGGAAGAGAGGATCAACAAATCCGGGGGTGGGGTTGCTCAAACATAAACCTCTTATCTAAATCAAACCAACAAAATTCATTATATGTAGTAAATAACAAAGATAAACTTCCAAAAATATGGGTTTGAAGAAAAGAAGCTGATAAAAATAACCCAATAACAAAAGACTCGGTAAGATAAAACTATTGCATTGGATAGTCGACTGATTTTTTAAATTGATCGACTGATTGTTAGTCATTGGTCGACCGATTTAGAAGATCAGTCGACTGACGGTGGCCTGAAGTCTTGTGCATTTTGAACTTAAACCAATTTTTTAAAAAGATTAAAATATCATTTATTTTATGTTCAAAAAAGAATATATCTACCAAATTCTTTTCTAAATAAGATGAAAAATATGCTCTTTTTTAAAAAATCATAAATTTGTTTACAAACAAAGTCCAAACAAAAATCATCTTTTAAAGAACATGAAAAACCAAAAACGCTAAAGATTTTGTTCTTTAAAAATCAAACTTGTTATGGCACCCAAACACTCTTGGTACCGAAGAGTTTAGGGACCTGATCCATATCAATAAGTCCAAGGTCCTAGGGTTATGATCTCATTTGGGCGCATTTTGTGCACGTGTCCGGTCATAGCAATAATTATGCAAATGACTCATTCTATTGCAATAAGTGTAATGAAATGGATACATTTGTTTATGTTGATCATTCGATTGTGCACGTGAAACATTTTTGAACAATGGTGGTCTTTTTGGAATATTTTGCAAATTTGAAACTTTTGCAAAGCAAAATAAAATTTTGCTAATTGTCCAAATCTACCACAAACTGTGCATTTGAACACATTAACATACTTTTGATGAAGTATGGTTGCATATATGTGTATATGTGGTGAAGAAACTTTTTGAGATGCACAAGGGGCAATGATATTGGTAATTTTGGGTTTTTGTGCATCGTAGCAAAATTTTGCAAAACGGCCTTTACGACAGCAATTAGTGTATTTGTAAATTTTGTTATACATATGTACATAGTGTACGGGTGATTTGGAAGCATTAGTTTCTTATTAAAATTTTTCAAAACTTAGCACACATATTCATAAGTTTCTTATTATTATCAATGCATGTAGTTAGAGTTGAGACTAAGAAAGAAATGCGGTGCTTAATATCATTCAACTCATTATTAGGCACAACATCATTGACAATAGAAGTAGAGCAAACATGTTTATTCTTAAATAATGTAAATTCATTTCTAATTGCTTCTAGTTCTATCATAGCATCATTCTTTTCATGAGATATGCTAGCAATTTTTAATGTCAAAGCATCATGATCCAATTTTAATTTTTTATTGTCATCTTTAAAGATCATATTTTCTTTAACAATATTATCAAATTTAGAAGTTAGCAATTCATGATCGTATTTAAGCTTACATTCTTGCTTTACAAATTTATAAAATTATAATGTAATTTGTTATAGGTATGCATTAATCTTTCATAAGTGTTAGACCCTATTGCCACTAGGAAAGAACCCTAGAGGGGGGTGAATAGGGTTTATGCTAAACTAATCAGATTTAAATGCCAATAAAAACTTATTAACAAATATATTCTTGCAAGATAGATATACAACTAATTATGAGCAAGAATATGCAATATGAACAAAGGGATATATCCTAGCAATGAGATATATGGTGAAATATATGCAAGGATATATAAATAACATAAGGGTAAACAATCTATAAACAAGATAAATAAGATAGTGGGCAATATAAACAATGAGCAATTCACAAAGGCGATATAATGATAAACACCAAAATAAGTGCGCCAATGCAAACTCAAACAAACGATATGATCACGGAGTTCGGTCCCTACGACCTACGTCTTCGCTCCTCACCTCGAGGAGATCTCCACTATCACACCGGGTTTTCTAAGCTTACCCGAAAAACATTTACACCTCACAATACAGTTTTCTAGCTAACCGAAAACTTTACAATCCTGTGATGCCCCAGGATTCACACAAGGCTGCAGTCCAAGGTGAAACCCGGATTGTCAAACCTGCCAAGTACCAAACACCATGCTACGACATGTTTCACCATCACAGTCACTATTTCTCTAGTGGAAACAACAAATAGGTGAATGTACAAAACAGGCAAATAATAGTAGTATAAAATCAGATATGTATAGAAGAAGTATATCAACAAATGAGCCCAACTGAAATAGAATGAAAATATCTTTGAGTCAGAAATACATCTCAACACAATGAGTCAAATAAAATCTCACTAAGGCACTCAGCCTCTACAAAATGAATACAACTCTAAAATCTGAACAATGAACATAACTATATAATGGAGCTTCAACTGCTAAAACTGTACGACAGCGACTATGCAAGAACTCTGTCATCCTGCGGCTCTCCGAAACTCTGATCTGCCTAAAAGATACAATTTAAACAAAAGAACAATAACAAGAGCGTCAGAGCGCTACAACAAGACCACCTCCATCCGCCCTAGGGAAACGCTGCTAGATGAAGTGGAGGCTCTATCTATTAAGCATAGTCTACCTATATCATTTTCCCTATATCTAATGGAGTTAATATTTAGACACCTACAAGACGAGATGTAGTATGTCGAGCAAAATAATCCAAACAAGGAAACCCTCATATATATATACCATATGTCTCAAATTATAGATCCATAAATACAAATTTCCAACTCTATGAATGAAAACAACACTCAAAAGAAAATACTTCAAGCCTAAACCATATAGGACCAATGTCACAATCTCGAACTACATTCTCAAGTAGTTGACGCAATTATAAGAGAAAATCATCCAACTCAAAAAAAATCACCATAGGCCATATCTTGTATGCCATGAAACAAAGAATGTACCCTACTCATGAGTAATCTAACATAGGAGTAACTATAACTGATAATACATATATGTGTGCATCTCTTTATGCAATAGCGATACTCTTGTAATATTCTTACTCAATCGCTCTGCGGTAATAGGTTTTATCTCCCTATCCCGGATACATGGAATGACGATACTTTTGTAATTTCTTACTAAATCGTCCTGCGGAAATAGGTTTTATTATCTCCCTATTCCGGATACATGTGATAACGATACTATTGTAATACTCTTACTCAATCATTCTGCAGTAATAGGTTTTATCTTCCTATTTTCCGGATACGTGAAAGATCAAATACTAGTCATGTGTATTTATAAATTTTAACTTGTGACAAAAGTGTGTTAATTCAACACAAACTAAGCATAAGTGCACATATCTCGGTGTGCGTGTCCACATCTAAAGTTCACCATCATCCCAGGTGTTTAACAAGTCATAAATGTTATAATATAACAGTACAAGACCGAGAGACTCGTTCAAAGACCAAAACAACCGAACAAAACATGCACAGGCTCAAAAGAGGTTGGCGGTCGACCGCAATTATGCGGTGGTCGACCGCGACAGGTTTTTAGGGTTTCCCAGGCTGCTGTTTGGCACGCGATCGACCGCCATTTAGGCGCGGTCGACCATGGACAGATTTTCCAGACTGTGCAAGTTTCTGCACTGTGTTGTATTCATGTCGATTTTTTGTGATCTAAACTAGTTTAAAACATGTGAAACTTGCATGAAAACATGACAACAGCAGATACATACTTCTAGAAACAATCTCAACATATATAGCATGAATATTTGCAATAAGAAACATGTTTAACCCTTAAACTTTCATAAAACATAAAACAAACTCTTGTGTTAATCAAATTCGGGTTTTTCCAACGTATTTACTCAAATTCTTCTATCTAAAGCATGGACTTTTAACATATTAAACATAAGCATGATTGCCAAACAACTTAGAAAAGATATATATTCATTAAATCATATTTTTAACACTTAGGTATCACAAACCTAGGGTTTTCTCATCTTTAATCCACATGCAAACTCAATTAAAAGTCAAATAAGGGTTTAAACATGATTAGCACATGATTAACAAGATAAAACGAATTTAAAAGCAACCCTAATGATCATGATCATATTTCTATTATAAACAGCAAGAAAAACATGTAGATCTAACATTTGTTTAAGATCTAACAACAAAAATCTAATTTTTTCACATTAGATTAAGATCTAAGCATGTAAACATAAATTAAACTTCTAAGCTAGTTATTTAACTATGAGGATGGGTTTGGATGTAAGTGATCTTGCCTTAATCTCATGTGCAAGCCTCTGAAACAATCAGCAAGCAAACCATGAGCATGAACAACCCGTTCTCCCTCGCTACACGTCATTGATCTCACCCTCGTGCCGGTGTTTTGCTTCACAAAGCTCTCCAAACTCATAAGAAAAAGGTCTAGGATTTTTAAGGGGAGAGGGTGGCTGCTAGGGTTCATAGATATGATAAAAAAAAGAATTTTCATGAAAAACATAGGTATTTATAGAGGCAAACCCGAAACAAACATGTTTGACCCGAACCAGGAAATCTAGTCTGACTAGGAAAATAACCTTCAGTATTTTGGCTGTTACTTTCTCATCCGACCTCGGAATGAGGTGATCTAAGATTTGATGGAAATTATTGAAGAGACATACAACTTTGGTCTTTTACACTTTTCCAGATTCTGACTGTATCGGTATGTAAAATATAAAAACTCTCAACTGGTCATTATTCCCAGATTTTCACTCTTTTGGCCTTTGTGCATGTTTTGTGCATTTGCATACATATTTTCACAAATATACAGTAATTTGATCTCAAATCAATTTTTATCATACTCAAACATCAAAATATATTATTTTTTTACTATATAACATATTTATTATTATTTATCATAAAATATTCAAATTTACGGGGTTTTACAAATCCACACTCACAATGTAACTACACTAACTACCACCTCAAGTGTTGGTCTCTAGCCCGTGTCTCCCTCAAGTGTTAGGAATTACAACCTCTCTCTAGGCATTACCACCTACCTCACTCCTCTTGGGATGACCCCGTCTCTCACCACACACTCCTCTCGGTGTACTAGTGTAATACAAAGTGAATCTCACAATAAGCTCACAATACAATTAGTTTGTTCTCTAATATGGATGAGAACACAATATAAGCTCACACTCAATTGTTACAAATCTCACCAACCCAAATATACTATATATGAAAATACAATAAGCTCAAGTAGGTGTGTATAAACAATGAGTGAAATAAAATCAACTAAACTCAAATATAAATACTAGCTTAATAGAAATGATAATCAACAAATAATTATAAATAAAAGCTAGAATTGAGTTTAGGAAAACTTCTCTAGATGACAAGAGAGAGAGAGATGGAATGAAGCTCAAATATGAATGAATTGATCTCCACTTCCTCTTGTGGAATTCTTCACAAACCAAACCCTTAAACAAACTTAAAACCAAACTTAAATTCTTTAAAAACTTGTTTAAAATATTTTTTAGATGTATTGAAAGATGAGAGCAATGGGGTATTTATAGAAACCCAAAACATCAGTAGAAACCCAAGAAAATGACAAAAAAACCAAATCCTACAAAATCTGAAAAGTGCAGAAATATAGCCGTTATTGATCGGCGGGTGACCGCAGAGCCTCTGGCGGTCAACAGCGGGAAAAACTAGTCGTTGGGAAGAGCCACATCCGGTCGACCGTGGGAAGTTCTGAAAAATAATCTCAAGTCTCTAAAAAATTGGTGGTCTACCGCAGTACTAAGGGCGGTCGACCGCGAGCTGTTGAAAAACAAAGAATAGTCTCTGGACTATCGACGGTCGACCACAGCGCCAAGGACGGTCGACCGCAAACTGATATTTTTGATATCCAGGTTTGAAAATGAAATACTAATTTTTAAACTGCCTTTAAAAATATCAAATAGTTTTAGAAAAATATAAAACTTTGGAAAATAATTGTAGACATGATAATACATATGCTACAAAAACTGGTTTTCAAAAAGAACCTCCCAAATAAAAAATATCATCATTTTGTAAAATAGTCCAAAACATGAAAATGTAAACATATGAGTTTTGACATTTTAGCTTAACCATGTTTTGAAACATTACAAAATGATTATATAGACTTAGTAAAAGATGTATATGATTATTGTTAAGTCCAAAAACTAATAAAACAATATTTTCACAAAATTGCATATTCTATGCAATATAAATTCAAACATAATAGAGTATGAAACATATGAGGATGTATATGAATATATATTTGTTTCATATCTATGAAATTAAACCAAAACACAATAATAAATATGAAATATATAATTTCATATTTATATAAACTTGGAAACCAAAACATGCATGTATATATATATAACTATATATATACATAGAAACCAAATACGTATGTGTATATATGATTAAGCTTAAAGTACCAACACACATAATATAAATCTAAACTAATGTTACCCAAGCTTGATCTTGATCTTCAATAAGCTTGACTTGGTAAACTCACGGATGAAGCTAGAACTTGGATCTTCAATTTGAATTGCATAGGCTTCACTCCACAATTCCGCCAACCTCCATTGGATTTGATCGTTGAAGCGCAATCCATCCAACCTCTAATATGTTATTTGTCTACAATAAATAGATAAACATAAACACTAGACAAATAACATTAGTTGTAAATTGTTTGTTAAACATCATCAAAACAAGAAGGCCAACAATCTTCCCCTTTTTGATGATGACAAATAATTTACACAAAGAGATATATATGCATGAAAAAATATGAATATAAAAATTATAATTATCATGCATATAAATAAGAATGGTTTTACTCATAATATTTCTCCCCCTTGGACAACATCAAAAAGGGAAAAACACCAAGAATGAAGAGAGCGAAAGCTCCCCCTACATATGAGCATGGGTGAGTATAAAACAAGTATAAGGATCGTTCCCCCTATCAAAATGCCATATGGAGTATATAACATAAAGATCAAGGCAAAACATGTGAGCAAGCATAGATGAAAAATATGCTAAATATTACTCACATACAAGAGGACAATGAGAACACATATAGATATATCAATTATGAAAGAAGTGTCTCATTACACAATTATAAAAATATAGTGTATAAAAATAGATTTATGAAATCAAAAGAGGAGCATGAGAATCATGCAAAAAGTTTTCAAATGAAAACAAATCAATCAATTGAAATCATAAATAAGGATTTAAGTCCAAGAATAATGTTTGATCAATAAAGAAAATTTTCTTTGTAGAACTTGATCAAACCACTCATAGAATATATTATACGGCACGAATAGATAATCCATGAGCACAAACATATAAATATCATCATATAAGTAAAATATAATGAATTCAAAGCAACAAATCAAAACAAAATTTTTGACAAAAGAATTTCAAGAGAGGCTATTAGCCCTTATGTTTTGATGATGTTTTACAACAACCATTATCAGTACTAATTGTTTATTGAGTGATAATATAGTTAATATATATATCAAGCATGTTAGTGCCATACATAAAGGATTGGATGGAATATGCGCTATAATGATGCTATCCAAAGGAGGAGGAGGCATAGTGATGAAGCAACGTTTATTCAAGAACACCAAATGCAATAAGAAGTTTCATCAAACTCAAGCTATATCAAGACTCAAAGAATTATATTCTATGTGAGGATATTAGCTAGTTTTTATTTTCTCTCTAGTACTAGAATGTAGGCAAGTAGTTTAGATTTCATTTGAAGTTATTAGGATATCACACACACGTTTTCATACTCATAGTTTTGAGCGTTTTCACAAAATATCATTTTTCACAAGTATGAGGACCTATTCGCAAAATTCATTTTCCAAACAATTTGTTTTTAGTGTTAAAAATATTTTACAAAGTTTCACAATTTTTGAAAGTCAATTAAATATTTTACAAAATTTTTAAGAGAGTCAAAATTAGTTTTTTCGTATGTATTAGTTTGCGGTCGACCGCCACGGTCGACCGTGCCTGAGTTCTTTTCTGAGTGGGCAGCAGAAACTTTCGTGGTCGCCCGCCACGGTCGACCGTGAGCTCAAAAATTCTCATGGTCGACCACCACGGTCGACCGCAGAACTCTCTGGAAATTTTCTAAGTTTCAAAGCTGGCTCGCGGTCGACCGCGAGAATTGTACGGTCGAACGCCGCTTATTCAAACGGTCTTTTTGGGTACAAATTTTAGCACCGATTTTTCCTGGATTTGGGGGATTAGGGTATGGGTTTAAACTGCTGTATTTTCTCCTATTTAAACCTCCTATACTCCTTCTTCCTCAAGTGTCCCTGTAGGCGTATAAAATTGCTTATCGGTCCCTTAGCACAGCTCGGCACAAACCGACGAACCATCGGGCGACGTATCCAAACACGAGTGTCAGTCCACAACGCCAAAGCCAAGTGACAGGCAACAAAGCGGATTAATAAGGCTACGAAGCTGACGAACCGCACTCAAACAACGGAATGAATCCACTCGCGTGCGGAATCAAGCTAACGGGTTGAGGAATCAACGAGTCATCCAACCAAGAGCGGACTCGGACGAATCACGATCAAATCAAGATCATTTTCGGACTCGAACTCAAAAGCGGATTTACTGCCTAATCAGGATCCGGATTTACTGCGAAATCAGGTCAACGAGTTAAGTCCGGATAAATCAACCACAGAACCGGATCACGGATAGAACCGAAAAGCGGATACAACGACAAAACGACGAAACCCAACACCAAGGGGGGGGGCTCGGCCGAAACCGAGCCACCTCTAGGTGGCTCGGCCCAAGCCGGTGGCTCGGCCAGGGCCGAGCCACCCTGAGGTGGCTCGGTGTGTCGGCCACCTGTGCGCTGGCACAGTGAAGGTGGCCTATAAATAGGAGAGGTGGTTCATTTGTTCAAGGGTTGAATTTTTTGGAGGCGAAGCCCTGCTGGATTCGAAGCTCAGATCTAAAAAAGATACAAGCTTTGGGACTTTGAAGACTTGCTCATCCGGATCCGGTGCTCGGCGATCGTCAACGCCAAATAAGGCAAGAGTTCGGGAGGAACCGGATCTCAAATCGGATCTCAGATCTACGCAGGCATACTCCGGATCAAAGCTTGGTCTTTGATCCCGAGATTTGGGCGATTATTTCCTTGGTGAAATAATCCTCCCCAGCTATTATTTCCTTCGTGAAATAATACCCGTCATACTGCGTAGATCCGACCGGATCTAGATCTCGCGGTGGTCCACGGATAAACCCCGACACAGGCAAACAACCCACGCAAGCGAGCGACAGCAAAACAAGAGCTCGTGATTTGTTCGACACAAAAGGAGAAAGTTGTAATCTTTTTTTATTTTTCTTTGATTTTATTGTAACCGGATCTTACAAAAAGACCGGATCTTTGTAACTCAAAAAGCTGTTATCTAAGATGACAATGGAATCAACAATAAAGAAAGCAACGATTTTTCCCACGAACAATCTGGCGACCACAGTGGGAGCCGCCGATCTCGCTGCCGAGATCGGAGCGTCGCAGCCGCGGATCTCAATTCCCGGGGTTGCTGGAGGAGGTTCGAATACCGAGATGTCGACCAGCAGAAGTTCGAGGAGTACTTGTCGTCCTCGTCCGGATCAACCTCCCCCCCAAGTCAAGAAACTCTCCTCCAGGAGAAAAACTCGTTGGTTTGAAGACGTTGAAAACACCAATGAAGATCTCACCCCGCTGGATTGCCAAAGCCGCATCGGTGAGATTCCTCCAATTCCCAACCAGTCGGAGCCTGCTCTGGCCAACCCTTCTGCTGCAGAGGGCGTGGTGACTCTCTCGAAGAGAGCCCGCCAAAAGTAACGTCAACGCCTTGCGAAACAGTTCGCAAAGGCCATGGAGTCCGTTGACGGGCATCTGTACAACCGCGATCTGAAGAACAAAAGAGGCAAGCAGCCTCAACAATCAATGAATGGTGGTTCTCTCCAAGCCGCAGACAAATGGAATGGGTCGTGTCAAACGGAACCGATCAACGCTGGAGGCACGCATTCGCAAGCCGCCAGCGCACTATCAGCGCCAGGCAACAGGCTCAAGCTGAAGAAGCCCGTATGGATAAGCTTGCAGATAAGAGGTTGCCAAGATTAGCCTGCCATCAACACAAGTTTTGGAGGCCGAGTCTTGAAGCGGCGCGCTTCAGACCAAAAAGCAGCAACTGCGGCCGTCGAAAGTGCAACCTTCGGCGAATCAATCCAGACCGCCGGTGATTTCCACAACTGCTCCGGGAGATCCCGCAGGACCATCCCAGAAAAGGAAGTCAGTCTTGGAGCGCCTCGGTCTACTTCCCGAGGAGCGAAGCAAAGCTCCAATCCAAGGACGTTTGGGCCCACTAAGAAAACCCCGAACGAATCAACATGATGGGGGTCGCCGCAACCCTCAACATGACAAAGAAATCATGGCACCCAAGCGCACTACTTTGCGCATCGAAGTTCAGGAGCCCGTTGAGAACTCACGCCCACAAAGGCGCGTTTCGAGGCGCGTGACTCTCGAAAGTCCAAAGAAGGTAATTCACTCTCAGAAAGAAACGTTATCGTCTGATGATGATTGCGTTATACCTGAGAAATCATGCCAACACACGATAGGTTGCTCCGACTTTCAAACGGAAGAGCTGTACTATCGTGCTGGGGGTACGAGCAAAGCCAGAAAGAGAAGTCCTCGAAGGCTAGAAACTCAGTGCCCTTGTTCAAAGCTCATTCGGGCGGTACTGTCTGAGTGCAATTGCATCAAGGCAGTCCCCGAGAGAATTTCAGTGTTCGAAAGGCTTAGTACCGAAGCGCCAAAACCAAGGCATAGGCGTTTTCGGCAAAGAAGAACGGTGGTTGAAGATGGAAAATTTTCGAGGGTCACCACCAACATGACCAGCAGAGGGACATCGGCACGAGATAATCTCGAGTCAATTCTGAAAGCATCCCAGCGTATAACACGTCTGCAGTCCGGAGCCATCAAACGAAAAACTTATGGTAGGGTTCGGACAAGGGTACCTTCAGAAGATGAAGAGTCGGATGCCGGTTCGGCAGTCGCATCTGACAACACAGTATCCAATAAGCGCGGAACAAGTGGCCAAGATGCTCGAAGAAGCCATGGCTAAACAACAGGAGGCCTTCAGGTTCGAAATGCAGATGGCCATGCAGAACATGAGAGAAATGCATGAGCAACAAATTCAGGCACTGACGAACCAGCAAGGCGAACCAAGCCATCGTAACCAGGTCGTTCAGGAAGAGGACCACACGGATACGGATGAATCTCACAATGCCAATAATCCTCCCGTCAATGCAGGGGGTGGTAATGAGGATGCTAGTCGTAATGCCACACTTCCGCCTCAGAATCGTGCTAACGAAAACACAGGCGAAAGTCTGAAGATCAAGAACCTCGAGAGCAAAATCAACACATTGATCTCCGCTCAAGAGACGAAGAAAACAGGCATTCCCTGTCCATACCCAAGAGAGTGGGAATCGATCCCATATCCGGCGAAGTTCAACCTAATTAACTTCACGCCGTTTAATGGGATGGGTTCACCTACCCAGCATTTGATTTACTTCAAATCGCACTTGGGGGTGATCTCTGGTAATGAGCCTCTGATGGTGCGGTCATTCGTCGGCACTCTTCGCGGAGCCGCCTTCGATTGGTATCGCCGCCTCAAGCCAAGAAGCATAAACAGCTGGGACGACATGGAGACGAAGTTCCTTACAAATTTCTTCGACGACGACACCGAGATCTCTATCGGATCGTTGCTCGACGAGAAACAAAAAGACGGGGAGTTAGTCGACACCTTCGTCAAAAGGTTCCGGAACAAGGCGATGAACCGTCGGGACCCGATCACCGAGGAATTCATTCTCCAGACCTACAACCGGCAACAAATCTTCCGAAGCAGAACTTTAACCAAAGAGGAAAAGGTAAAGCTCAGTTTAATGCTGTTGATGCTAACCAAACCTTTCAGTTGCAACCTCAGCAACAGCAGCAGCAACGGGCACCGCAACAGCCACAGCAGCAACGAGCGCCACAGCAATCCCAACCTCATTGGCAGCAGCGGTCCCAGAAGCAAAAGTCTTTGGAGCCAAGGTTTCCAAAGACATACTCCTTCAAAGACGACGAGGTGCCCGGCATTTTCAAATATTTGTTGGAGAACAACAAAATCCAGCTGCCAGCAATCGTGGATCAGGAGGGAGCAAACAAGGTGACGGACCCAAAGTACTGCGCGTATCACAGAGCGGTCCATCACCCTACGAGGTCGTGCTACCACCTCAAGGACAAAATCCAGGCACTCATTGACGTGGGCGTTATAACCCCGAAGCCTGCCAAGAACGTGGGAGCGAACGCCGTATCAATCAGTTTCGGATCGGTACCTACGACTTGGTTCGAGCCAAAGCACATCACCAAAGTCGGGATGAAGACGGTGAACGACGACCCGCATGGACAGCGCCAAAAAGGACTTGTGCCACACACAGCCCCAAACGACAAAATCCTCTGGGTTCATCCCGATCTAATCAAAGACGAGCAGTGGACAACTTCCTCGACCAAGAAGGGTAAAGGCAAGTCCTGCAATGGTACTTCCGCAATTTTCGAAGAAGATGGTGATGAAGCTCCTGTTTTCCCGCTTTCTGAAGAAGAACAAGAAGTTTTTGCCACTAGAAGCGGAAATCAGTACCACTTCAACTATCCGTCACCTAGTGAGCAGTTAGCTGAGCAGGGGGTGACTAAACAAAGACCAGCCAAAACTCTCACAGAGCTGGGGGTGATTACGGTTCCTAAACCGATTGAAGATGCTCGACGACAACCGGCGGATAAACAAAAACCCCAGAAAATACAGAATCCGAAGCAGTCTCGTTTCAGTAGTCCGATTGGAAGGGATAAACCGGAGAGTTCGAAAACTCCGCGCGTCTTCGATATCATGGCTCAATTAGCCAATATTCCAGCGTGGATAACGTTGTATGAGTTGCTGCGGTTGTCTAAGGAGACTAGGGAAGCCTTACGAGAAGCCTTGGCTGATTCTGAAGCATTCCTCACTCGGGTCAAACCGGCACCTGAAGAGCTAGAACTGTCAATGCAACACTGCAACATAGCGGCTAAGAACCTTCCCTGCATCACCTTCACCAAAGAGGATATGCAAACGAAAAATTCGAATCACGATCGGCCCCTATACTTCGTCGGATACATTGGTTCCAGCGAAGTCAACCGAATGCAAGTGGATCCGGGTTCCGCTGTGAGCATTATGCTGCTTCGCCTTATGCATAGCCTTGGTATTCCAGTCAGCAAATTGGCGTCTACAGGCACGGTCATTTACGGATTCAACACCAGCGGGTCAAGGCCTTTGGGAAAGATTCGGATAAAGTGCCAATGGGTGATCTGAAGACGGAGGTCACGTGTTACGTGATTGATGCTGAGACATCATATAACTTACTACTGGGTCGGCCTTGGATCCATAGTAATGTTATAGTTCCCTCCACCCTACATCAGTGTCTGAAATATGTCGACACTGGTGGAAGCGTCAGGACGGTGGTCGCGGATAAACAACCATTTAAAGGGTTTGAGAATTATTTCACTGATTCTCTCCTCTATGGTAACGAATCCGACACGGAACCATCGGTCCAGGGCACGGACAGCGGAGAAGAAGCTGATTCCGAAGCCGGATTCGATTACAATGGTGGTTTTGTTTTAAATGACATTGTACCCTTTGTAATCAATCTTGACGATGAACAATCGTTAGAGGTAAGTTGTAACTGGCAACTTACCGATGTTGAAATAAAAGATGATTTAGAGTACTCGTTGTCTCTTGATGATGCGACAAAAGGACTACACGATAATCCTGATTTACATATGCCGCTCCGATCATCTTATGTAACAAAGAAACGCCTCCAGCATTCCTTCGGAACAACCCTGGTCGTGCCTGCCAAAACAGGAGTCGAAAAAGAAGTGATTTATGGTAAAGGAGAGAATTTTCCATTACCAGATCATTTCCTAAGAGAAGATGAAGAAGAAGATAAACCTGGTCGACATTTGTCTAAGTATAGTCCTGAAGCGCGCAAGCTCATGGAAAAACAGGGATATGATGTCACACTCGGAGAAGGCTTGTACTTTGATCGAGGTTCCCGTATCCCAGCTAAAGCAGCATATGTGCCAAAAGGGAAACCGGATGATTATTACCGTCACAAAAGAGGCTTAGGCTATGTTTCCTCGTCTGATGATGAATGTGGTTGGCAAATTATCAATCAAATTGCTAACAAAACTAAGAACAGATACTCTTCTGATTCTTCAGCTGGGGATTCCGACGCAAGTTTGGGGGAGGTGTTCAAGAAACTGATGTCGCATATGACTACGGTCGATCCTGTGACGATAAAAGACGACGATCAAATGCCAACATGGGAAGATTCATGGGTTCATCACCTAAACATGCAGTACGGCGATAGGTTCGAACAAAGAGAACCGCCCACTGAAGATAAAATAGTCCAAGTTAACATGGGTGACGAGGCCAACCCAAAGCCCATATTCATCAGTGACAGCCTTCCCCCAAATGAGAAGGAGGAGTTAATTGCTCTCATCAGGGAGTATATTGACGTCTTCGCTTGGAACTATGAAGATATGCCAGGGCTCGACCCCAATGTGGCAATGCACCGCCTCGATATCAAGCCGGATGTCAAACCTGTCAAACAACAGCAAAGACGGTTTCATCCGTAGATTATGGAAGCCATTGAGACAAAGGTTAAGAAATTGATCGAATCAGGATTTATCCGAGAGGAGCAACATCCAGATTGGCTAGCCAATATCGTTCCAGTCATGAAGAAGAACGGTAAAATCAGGATTTGCATTGACTTCAGGGACCTGAATACGGCATGTCCAAAAGACGACTTTCCTCTCCCAATCACGGATGTCATTATCGACAATACATGCGGATTAGAGAGAATGTCTTTTATGGATGGTTTTTCAGGATATAACCAAATCAAGATGCACCCAGATGACGAGAAGCATACAACATTCAGAACGCCCCTCGGTGTATTCTGCTATACGGTGATGCCATTCGGTCTAAAGAATGCAGGCGCCACATATCAGCGAGCAATGACTAAGATTTTCCAAGAACATCTCAGGAAAACAGTCGAGTGCTACGTTGATGATTTGGTTGTAAAAAGCCGCAACAAAGAAGATCACATCAAGGACTTGAAGACGATGTTCGATCTCATGCGAAGTCATCAATTGAAGATGAACCCTACTAAATCCTTCCTGGGAATGTCTAGCGGAAAATTCCTTGGATTCGTCGTCACCACTAAAGGTATACATATTGATCCTGACAAAGTGAAGGCGATACACGAGCTGCAACCCCCTAGAAATCTGAGAGAGCTCATAGGACTGCAAGGGCGGTTAGCTTACATCTGGCGGTTCATCTCAAACCTTTCTGGGAAGTGCCAACCATTCTCCAAACTGAACAAGAAAGGGGTGTCATTTATTTGGGATGACGCCTGCCAAAAAGCATTCGAAGATATCAAAACATATCTGACGAATCCTCCTGTTCTTGTTGCACCAAAATCAGGTAGACCGTTCTTGATTTATCTCAAGGCGATGAACCACTCGATAAGTGCTTTACTAGCACAAGACGATAATAATGGTCACGAACAGGCAGTCTATTACCTAAGTCGGACCTTGATAGACGCCGAGTCTTGGTATCCGATAATTGAGAAAGAATGCCTCGCATTGGTATTTGCAATGCAAAAGATGCGGCATTACTTGGTTGGACAGACTAATAACCCCGGGAGGCTCTACAGTTTCCTCTGGGGTTGGAGTTGTCTTAATCTCCCCGGGAAAACATGTGATGCCTCGGTCTTATTCATTGACTAGTCCGTGCTCCAATAACGTAGCCGAGTACAACGCGCTTCTCATTGGACTCAGTTTCGCCAAAGAGCTGGGGGTCGAATATCTCGAAGCTTTTGGAGACTCTCAGTTGATAGTTAACCAAGTTCGTGGGGAATATGAAGTCAGGAACCAATACCTGATCCCGTACCACCAGGAGGCCATCAAAATAGCAGAATCTTTTGAAGAATTCTTTATTGAATACATCCCTCGTCTTCAGAACGCTTATGCAGATGCACTGGCAACATTAGCGGTATCACTTGCGCAGCCTCCCGAAACTGAGCTGTTAGTCACAGTGAGGACGCATCAGCTCTGCATACCCATATACGATATGGATATTGAAGAGGAAGATGATGGAAACATAAACGCCAAGGAGGTGAATTCAACTCAAATTGGGTCTGAGTCCCGAGATTGGTGTTTTCCCATCATTGACTACGTCCAGTATGGTATTTTGCCAGAGGACGTAAAAGAAAGAGAATCAATCCGCCGAAGAGCACCAAGATTCTTCTATAATACCGAGACCTATACATTATACCGTAGAGGATACGATGGTTTGTTACTCCGATGCCTTTCGAACAAAGAAGCAAAAGAAGTTCTTAAGGAAGCACACGAAGGAGAATGTGGTGCGCATCAGCTTGGTCCCAAATTGTATGATCGCATCAGGAGAATGGGATATTTTTGGCCAACAATGGTTCGTGACGCAATCGAATACGCCCGAGAGTGTCATGCTTGTCAAATACATGCAAATTATATGCATCAGCCGCTAGAGTAGTTGCACACGTCAACCACGTCTTGGCCGTTCGAGACATGGGGTATGGACATCGTTGGTCCTATTTTTCCCCCTTCAGTCAAAGGTGATCGATTCATCCTCGCAATCACAGATTACTTCTCAAAGTGGGCTGAAGCAATTCCGCTTAGAGAAGTGAAGACGAACAACATCATCAATTTCATCAAGCATCATGTCATATACCGACACGGCGTGCCAAGACGGATCATTCATGACAACGGTCCATAATTCATAAGCAACGCCTTCGTCAGGTTTTATGACAAGTTCAAAATTGAAGATATTTCGTCAACAGCCTACTATCCCGCTGCGAATGGATTAGCTGAGGCGTTCAACAAGATGATCATTAAGATCCTGTCAAAGCTCGTGAAGACCAATAAACGAGACTGGGACGATAAACTCGGTGAAGCACTCTGGGCTTATCGCACCACCATACGCACACCTACACGAGCCACCCCGTATTCGTTGGTATACGGATGTGAAGCTGTGCTACCTTTGGAGATTCAAATCCCATCCCTTCGGATCGCTCTCGCAACCGAGATGACGACAGAAGAACAACATCAAAAACGTCTCGAGGAACTCGAAAGGTTGGATGAAAAGCGCTTGGAGGCTCAACAACACATTGAGTTTTATCAAGCCAGAATATCTAGGGTTTTTAACAAAAGAGTCCGACAGAAAAGCTTCAAGGAAGGAGATCTGGTCCTCGCTGCTCGTCGACCGATAATCCTCAACTCCAAGAAGAAAGGTAAATTCGAACCCAAATGGGAAGGGCCATTTGTGATAGACACGGTCTACTCAAACGGCGCGTATCGCCTGATTACCCAAGAAGGCACCAGGCAATTAATGCCAATAAATGGGAAGTTCCTGAAAAAATACTATCCCTAGTACATTCAGGATAACCCATTTACCGGGAAGTTCCTTGAAGAATATTACACTTAATATTCTAGAGGATAACCCAGAATTATTTTTCACCACCAAAATCCCTCACTGATCAATTTTAATTGACAGTGGGTCCACCAAAAATGTCTTTCTGGCCCTCTTGACTCTCTCTCCATGAACAAGAGGTCCACCTTCAGTTCGGAGCCACCTTTCGATAAACGAAAGAACTCCCTTCTTCTTCTCTTTGGTTAAGCCCTCTCATGGCTATAACCAAAGTTGAAGTTTCACTTCGATAAACGAAGAACTCATTTTTCAGTTTAGATAACCAGTCCTATAAAAAGCAAGTTTATCTAGATTTTCCAGATTCTCGGAGTGGAGATCCCA
Organism: Asparagus officinalis; assembly: GCF_001876935.1. Classification (NCBI taxonomy): domain Eukaryota; kingdom Viridiplantae; phylum Streptophyta; class Magnoliopsida; order Asparagales; family Asparagaceae; genus Asparagus; species Asparagus officinalis. Next base: position 44,773,213 of record NC_033803.1, on the reverse strand, counting down.
CTTCTAGTTTCTTTTTCGCTGAAAATAGAATATAAAATTCTTCCTTTCCAGAATCAAGGAATAGAATATAAAATTCTTCCTTCCTTGTATTCGGGTTCGCCTTCACCCTAAAAGAAGACCGGGAAATAGAATATAAAATTCTTCCTTTCTCGCACCGATCTTTTTCAAAATTTATCAATCTAGGGTTCACCCTAGGAAGTTTATCCCGAATCCTAAGCAGGAATAAGTCTGCGCCTAACACGCGCTGCCGGTTTAGTCTTTCTCCATAGAAAAAGACACCAGAATTCGATTCTGGGGTATTCTATCCTGAAACCTAAGTAAGGATAAGTCTACGCCTAACACGCGCCGCCGGTTAGTTCTTAACAGTTAAAAAGAACACTCGCCCACATATTCAACATTGTGGCAGGTTGTTATTAATAACACCATAATCCATGCCTTACACGCATGGGGAATTTCATCCTGAATCCTAAGAAAGGATATGCCGACGCCTAACACGCGTCGCCGGTTTAGTCTTTCTGTTCGATTCTGGGGTATTCTATCCTGAAACCTAAGCAAGGATAAGTCTGCGCCTAACCCGCGCTGCCGTTTAGTTCTTAACCGTTAAAAAGAACACCCGTCCGCATATCCAACATTGTGGCAGGTTGTTATTAATAACACCATAATCCATGCCTTACACGCATGGGGAATTTCATCCCGAATCCTAAGAAAGGATATGCCGATGCCTAACACGCGTCGCCAGTTTAGTCTTTTTCCGTGGAAAAAGACACCAGAGTTCGATTCTGGGGTATTTTATCCCGAAGCCTAAGTAGGGATAAGTCAGCGTCTAATACACGTTGCTGGGTAGCCTATTCCCATAACAATGGCGAAGTCTACGTATTCGAAGTCGTAGCAGCAAAGTCTAAGAGAATTCACTCTCTCAGCACAACGTTACATGCGGAACGGATTTAGACAATTTGCATGCTAGCCCGACTCAAACGGTAGTCGGTAAAGGCTAATCAAATCCGTTGAAGGCTGGGGGTTAGCCAAAAACCCTAAAGTCAACGCCTAACACGCGTCGCCGGGTAGTCTATTCCCGTGAGAAAGACGAAGTCTACGTATTCAATATCGTAGCACTAAAAGGGTTAACTCTTTTAGCTTAACGTCACATGCGGAACGGACTTGAACAATCCGCATGCTAGCCCGACTCAAACGGTAGTCGGTAAAGGCGCATCAAACCCGTTGATGGCTGAGGATTTGCCAAAAATCCTATAAATACGAAAGTCACTGACGCATCAGCTCCATTAGTTGGTCTCGTGACTTGAGCATCCAACGACGTTCGAAACCCTAAGGTCAACGCCGGACAACGCGTAACCCTAGGTCAACGCCAGTCAACGCGTTGCGAGCAAAAATTCAACGTACGACGTTCGAAACCGTTTAGTCTTTTCACAGGAGAAAGACGAAGTCTACGTATTCAATATCGTAGCACTAAAAGGGTTAACTCTTTTAGCTTAACGTCACATGCGGAACGGACTTGAACAATCCGCATGCTAGCCCGACTCAAACGGTAGTCGGTAAAGGCTCATCAAACCCGTTGATGGCTGAGAATTTGCCAAAAATTCTATAAATACGAGTCATAGATGTATCAACTCCGTAAATTGGTCTCGTGACTCGAGTATCCGCCACGCTCCAATTCCTTAAGAGCTTAAACTGTGTATACTCCAACTTGGACGCCGGACAACGCGTTGCAATGAAGCTTAGACGCCGGACAACGCGTCACAAGGAAGCTCAAACGCCGGACAACGCGTTGTAAATGAAGATTCAACGCCGATGACCGATGGTCAGTTCTATGTTGAAATAACCAACTCGAGCTAAAAGTCAGAAAATCGAGAATCGACTTCAAATTCAAAATTCCGACAGACGGTCAGACAATAAATGCAGCACCGGAACCCTTACAGACATTCGACAAAGCACCGAACAGCCTGGGGGACTGAAGGAATCAAGAACGGAAGCCACTCCAAATATCCCGTCGTAACCAATCGAAGAATGGGACAATCATATCCAAAGTATTCCAGACTCTTCTATAAAAGAACGAGACTGAAATACTTTGGAGGGGGTATCTGTAGGCGTATAAAATTGCTTATCGGTCCCTTAGCACAGCTCGGCAGCGTCAGTCCACAACGCCAAAGCCAAGTGACACACAACGAAGCGGATTAACGAGGCTACGAAGCTGACGAACCGCACTCAAACAACGGAATAAATCCACTCACGTGCGGAATCAAGCTAACGGGTTGAGGAATCAACGAGTCATCCAACCAAGAGCGGACTCGGACGAATCACAATCGAATCAAGATCAGTTTCGGACTCGAACTCAAAAGCGGATTTACTGCCTAATCAGGATCCGGATTTACTGCTAAATCAGGTCAACGAGTCAAGTCCGGATAAATCAACCATAGAACCGGATCACGGATAGAAGCGAAAAGCGGATACAACGACAAAACGACGAAACCCAACACCAAGGGGGGGCTCGGCCGAAACCCACCTAATGGCTCGGCCAAAGCGCAGACACCTTGAGGGGCTCGGCTAAGGCCGAGCCACCCTGAGGTGGCTAGGCGTAGGTCGCCACGGCACAGTGAGGGTAGCCTATAAATAGGCCCCCCTTGGTTCATTTTCAAAGGTTGGATTTTTTGGAGGCGAAGCCCTGCTGGATTCAAGACTCAGAACTTAAAAAGATCCAAGCTTTGGGACTTCGAGGACTTGTTCATCCAGATCCGGTGCTCGGCGATCGTCAACGCCAAATAAGGCAAGAGTTTGAGAGGAACCGGATCTCAAATCGGATCTCAGATCTACGCAGGCATACTCCGGATCAAAGCTTGGTCTTTGATCCCGAGATTTGGGCGATTATTTCCTTGGTGAACTAATCCTCCCCGGCTATTATTTCCTTCGTGAAATAATACCCGTCGTACTGCGTAAATCCGACCGGATCTAGATCTCGTGGTGGTCCACGGATAAACCCCGGCACAGGCAAACAACCCACACAAGCGAGCGACCGCAAAACAGGAGCTCGTGATTTGTTCGACACAAAAGGAGAAAGTTGTAATCTTTTTTTATTTTTCTTTGATTTTATTATAACCGGATCTTACAAAAAGACCGGATCTTTGTAACTCAAAAAGCTGTTATCTAAGATGACAATGGAATCAACAATGAAGAAAGCAATGATTTTTCCCGCGAACAGTCCCAAGCCATTGAAAAACCAGAGATTTTCTTTTACCGAGAGCCAAAAATTTCAAACATGTTTTTCTGTGTTTTCCTGTGTTCACATCCCAGCTTCAGTGTAATCTTTCTTCTTGCTATAGGGACATTGTAAAGAGAGAGTTTTTACACCATTACTACTGTTAAGAGCTTGATCTTGTGAAGATCAACTGTGTGGGAGTGTGATCTTGTGGTGATCAACTGTGTAGTTGTAAGATCTTGTGGAGATTGTTGTGTAGAAGAAGTTCCGGCTTCCAAACCGGGTTGTGTAGTGGATTCTCCTCGAGAGTGGGGAGCGGGGACGTAGGTCAGCGGGCCGAACCTCGTTAACACATCGCGCGTCACTTGGATAATGATTTCTCACTCTATCTCCTTTACATTTGTTATTCATTATTGTGGTGTATTGTTTGCCTTATTTTTATTGCACAATTATAGCAACCCCCAAACCCCCCCCCCCCCCCTCTAGGGTCCAACAATTGGTATCAGAGCTGGGTCTCTATATTAGTTTTTGGTCTAACCACCTTAGAGAAAAGATCTTATGGAGGCTTCAATGAATGTACATATGCTAGAGGGACAATCCACCACTAGACCACCACTTTTCACCGGTAGTAATTTTTCTTATTGGAAGGCTAGGATGAGGATTTACCTTCGTTGCATTGATCTTGACATCCTAGAACTCATAGAGAAGAAATATGTAGAAAAGCCCAAAGTCAGGACTATGACCGATTGAGAAAGGCACCAAGCCAATCTCAATGCAAAGGCTATGAATGCCTTAATTTACGGTCTTTCCCCCAATGAGTATAATAGGGTTTCCACGTGTGCAACCGCATACGAAATATGGGTGAATTATGTATTACACATGAAGGAACCCCCCAAGTTAAGGAATCCAAAATTAGTGGGCTTATGTATGAATATGAGTTATTTAAGATGCTTCCAAATGAATCCATTGATGCTATGTTTTCTCGCTTCACTAACATAATCAATGAATTGCATGGTCTTGACAAGAAATTAACTATCCAAGAGACGAACTACAAGATCCTTTGTTCATTAACTCCGATATGGGAATCCAAAGCTACGGCCATAGAGGAAGCTCATGATCTCACCACTCTAGCTCTTGATGGCCTCATCGGCAAGCTTAAGTTTCATGAGAAAAAGCTCAAGGGAAAGGAAAAGGAGGAAGTGCCCCCACGGGAAGTTAAGGAGCCATCACCAAAGATGAAGACCATAGCTCTCAAAGGAGCTAGTGACAACTCCTCATCATCATCATCGGAGAGTGAAGTTAATTTTTCTAGAGAAGTGGCTCACCTCTCTAGAAGAATTTCTAGACTCATTAAAATGAACAAGAAGTTTAATCCCCGATCTAACAATAAATTTTCTTCACGTGTAGGAAAATATTTTGAATGTAATGAACCGGATCATATCGCCAAAGATTACCCCAAGCTCCAGGAGAAATATATGAAGTACAAGAAGAAGAAAGCCATGTATGCCGGATGGGAAGAATCTGAACCAAGTGATTCGGATAGCAATGAAGAAGGAGCTAAATTTGCTCTTCATGATCCCAACATTTGCTTCATGGCCTATGAAAAGGAGGTAGTTTCCGACATCGAAAGTAAATCCTTTTATATGCAATGTGATCTAGCTACGTCTTTAGAAGAATTGAATGTTAAGTTTAAAAGGATGTCAAAAGAATTTTCTTCCTTTAAAAAGTTGCATGCTTCTTGTGATGCCCAACTAGAACAACTACAAACCTCTCTTACATGAAAAGATGAATTTCTAGGGGATCTTGATTTTGAAAATAAACAATTAAGATCCAAGATTGAAAAACTAGAAATTAAGAGTGGTAAGATTAGACCCACTCATGCTTATGCTAATCATCATCACCATGGTAGAAATAGATTTCATAGATCTTATGCTCCTACACACATGAGAAATTTTGTGTGCACATATTGCATGAAACATGGTCATATTTCTACTCATTGTGGGATCAAAGATAATCATGATTTTTATGGTATGACATGGGTACCCAAAGGTACCAAGATTACTAACCACCAAGGACCCAAGATTTGGGTACCTAAAGTTACTACACCTTCATCTCTTGTAGGGAACATCACGACAATGACGTAGAGAGATGTGGTACCTTGATAGTGGTTGCTCACATCATATGACGGGTAACAAAGAGCTATTTGCAACCCTATCAAGGATTGAAGGAGGTAGCGTCTCCTTCGGTGGTGGAGAGAAAGGTAAAATCATTGGTATTGGATGTATTGGTAAGACACCCTCTCCCGTTATAGAAGATGTTTATCTGGTTTATGGTTTGAATCATAATCTTCTTAGCATTAGCCAATTGAGTGATAAAGGTTTTGATATTTCCTTTAAACCGGACAAATGCATTATTAGTATGAATGGAAAAATTATTTTTGTTGCTAATCGAAAATCTAATGTGTACATTTTTGAGAAGAATGAATTAGTGAATCAAGATGTGAAGTGCGTTGCGGCAATTAATGAAAACCCTTGGATTTGACATAAAAGACGTGGACATGCAAACATGGAATTGATATCCAAATTGTCCAAGAGGAAACTTGTTAAAGGGTTACCAAACTTGCATTTCATCAAAGATACCATATGCGAAGAATGTGCTAAAGGTAAATCTTGTTAAAGGGTTACCAAACTTGCATTTCATCAAAGATACCATATGCGAAGAATGTGCTAAAGGTAAACAAACTAAGTCTACCTTCAAATCCATCAATAAGGTATCAACTTCTAAACCTTTACAATTACTTCATCTTGATTTATTTGGTCCTATGCGTTGTTTTTGTTATCATTGATGATTTTTTTTCATTTTACATGGACAATCTTTCTTGCTAGTAAAGATGAATGTTTTGATGAGTTTTCAAATCATGTTAAGAGAATTGAAAATGAAAAAGATTTGAAAGTTGTTAAAATAAGAAGTGATCATGGTGGTGAATTTCAAAATATCACTTTTTATGATTTTTGTGCGCATCGTGGTATAACTCATGTGTTTTCCGCTCCAAGAACACCACAACAAAAATAGTGTTGTTGAACGAAAAAATCGACCCATACAAGAGATGGCACGAACTATGTTAAACTCCTTTGATTTACCTAAATATTTTTGGGCGGAAGCCGTCAATACAGCTTGCCATGTTTTAAATCGTGTTTTGATTAGACCAAAGCTTAAGAAAACTCCTTATGAACTATTTTATGAAAAAACTCCATTTATTGGTTATTTTCGTATCTTTGGTTATAAATGTTTTATTTTAAATACAAAAGATCACCATGATAAATTTGATTCCAAAATTGATGTTGGCATTTTCTTAGGGTATGTACCTCGAAGTAAGGCTTATAGGGTCTTCAACAAACGAACTCTTGTTATTGAAGAATCTATAAATGTTATTTTTGATGAGACTAATATTGGTTCATAAGTTACTTTGCCTAGGAAAGATGATGATAATGTTGAGGAAGGATTGGAACTTTTGCAACCGAAAAATACACCCTCAATAGAAGCACAAAAAGATGTGGAAAACACCAATACTCATGTACAAGAAGAACTCCCCAAAGCATGGAAATTCGCATCAAATTATCCAAAGGAGCAAATTATTGGGATTCCTTCACAAGGGGTTGTTACTCGCTCAAAGGCTTTGAGTGAGTGTGGTAATGTTGCTTTTCTATCTCAATTAGAACCTAAGAAGATTAATGATGCTTTAAATGATGAATTTTGGGTTTACTATGCATGATGAACTAAACAATTTTCGAAGAAATGATGTTTGGAAACTAGTTCCTAGACCTAACAATGCTAGTGTAATTGGAACAAAATGGGTTTTTAGAAACAAACATGATGAACATGGTATTGTTACTAGAAATAAAGCTCGTTTAGTTGCCCAAGGATACAATCAAGAGGAGGGCGTAGACTATGACGAAACCTTTGCACCGGTTGCAATGTTAGAATCAATTAGGATGTTTTTGGCATTTGCTAGCTTTAAAGATTTCAAATTGTTTCAAATGGATATTAAAAGTGCATTTTTAAATGGTTTTATTAAAGAGGAATTATATGTTGAGCAACCCCCTGGTTTTATGGATCATGTTTTTCCTAATCATGTTTATCGGGTTTAAAAAGCTTTATATGGGTTGAAACAAGCTCCTAGAGCTTGGTATGCTCGCCTCTCTAGTTTTCTTCTTGAAAATGGTTTCTCTAAAGAAAAAATTGATAATACTCTTTTTGTGAGAAAAAGGAAAAATGATTTTATTTTAGTGCAAATATATGTTGATGACATCATTTTCGGTGCTACTAATGAATCTCTTTACAAGGATTTTTCTAAAGTTATGCAAGATCATTTTGAGATGAGCATGATGGGAGAGCTCACATTCTTTCTCGGGATCCAAGTCAAGCAAACTAAGGATGGGATATTTATTTCTCAAAGCAAGTATGCTAGAGAATTGGTAAAGAAATTTAATTTGGAGAACTCCAAGCATGTACCAACTCTCATGAGTACAAGTGTCAAGCTTGATGCGGATGATAGTGGTGAGGATGTTGACCAAAAACTATACCGAGGTATGATAGGTAGTCTTCTTTATCTCACCGCTAGTAGACCCGATATCATGTTTAGTGTGTGTGCATGTGCACGTTTTCAAGCTTCTCCTAAAGCATCTCATTTGATTGTCGTTAAGAGAATTATTAAATATGTTCATGGAACAATTGATCTTGGTTTGTTTTATCCAAAGAGCACCTCTTTTGATTTATATGGTTTTTGTGATGCCGACTTTGCCGGATGTAAGGTAGATGTAAAACCCTAAAAATTTGAATATAGTGTGATAAATAATTATAAATATGTTATATGGTGAAAATAATGTATTTTGATGTTTGAGTATGATAAGAATTGATTTGAGATCAATTCAATGTATATTTGCGAATATATGAGTGTAAATAAACAAAACATGCACAAAGGCAAAGAGTAAAAATCTGAGAATTTTGACCAGTTAAGAGTTTCTATATTTTTCATGCTGATTCAGTTAGAATCTGAAAAAGTGTATAATACCAAAGTTGTAGGTATCTTCAAGATCTTTCCAACAAATCTTATATCACCTTATTCTGAGGTCGTATGAGAATGTTATAGCCAAAATAACGAAGAGAATGTTCCTAGTCAGAATGAATTTCCAGTTTCGGGTTTCGGGTTTCGGGTTTCGGGTTTCGGGTTTACTGCCATATATATACATGTTATATCACGAAAATCATCTCTTTTCTTCTGTTTTACAAACCCTAGCAGCCCCCTTTCTTCTCTCCCAAACCCTAGATCCATTTTTGGCATTTTGGGGGAGTTTCGAAGGATTCTCGGCAGATTTTCTGAGGGATTCAACAGGGGATCATCCTCCTACAGATCAATGAGCTTTCTTCACATCAGAGGCGAGTAACATCTCACCCAACTTCTTCCCCTTTTGTTTTTCATGCTTTGTTTGAGTTTTATTGGGTTTTATTGGGCCAAATTCGTATTTAATGAATAGCTAATAGATCATTATAGCATATATTATGAGATTCAGGTGTTTCATATTTTAAAAGCTCACCAGCATATATTATGAGATTCAGGTGTTTCATATTTTAAAAGCTCACCAATGAATTCTATTAAAGAGATCTAGATCTGAATATGTTTTTTCAGGTGTTTCATATTTTAAAAGCTCACCAATGAATTCTATTAAAGAGATCTAGATCTGAATATGTTTTAAAAGGAGTAAACTTCTTTATTGTTTTAACAATATATAGATCATGTTTAAATATGTTTGGGATCTTGGTAATGTTTTCTAAATGTGAAAAATTTCATTTTTATCTATTATATGACATTTTAAGAATGCTATGTTGCTGTAAACTCAAAGAGAGAATGGAATATACAGGTTTCGAAGCTGACAGAAAAACCCAGATCTGGGCCTCTGTCTGCCTTGCGGTCGACCGCACCGGTTGACCGCTGGGCGCGCAGAAGAGGCAGAACTCAACCGGGTCGGTCGACCGCGATGTCTTGGCGGTCGACCGTACGCCGCGGCGGTCGACCATGAGGTTTTCTGCTGCATAGTGAGTTTCTGCTCCGTATGCGGTCGACCGCCGCACAGTTTTGGTGCACAGTTGTTTTTGTTGTGTATTTTCGTGTATTCGAGGGATTGCCTCGATTATCTAATATTTAGATTTCAGTTTTACTATGTATCCATGCATGATAGATGACCTGAGGACGCCAGTTTAGGAATCATATACCGAGACGCGTGTGAAATTTGTATAAGTGTACCTTTTCACATATCTCATCGATATTTACTATTTGGTTCATGTGTTGGGCAAACTATATTATTTCAGTCCTCGTGTTGGACTATAATCCATTAAAGTCCTCGTGTTGGACTATAATCCTTTAAAGTCCTCGTGTTGGACTATAATCCATTTCAGTCCTTGTGTTGGACATTTACCTATTAGAACATATGTGGACATTTGTTAAGCTATGAGTATGACACTTATCTGAATCAGGACATGACATGATTACATGAGATTTGGACATGATGGCTACCTAGGCTGGACATGACACTTATGTAATTTTGACCTTTGATACTTATTTGGTTATGACATGACATAGTATTTACGTTCTGAAACGGGTTGTATTTCTCTTTATTATTGTTCCTGTATTAGATTTTGGGTTTGGTGTTTAGGGAGTTACAACTTGAGATACAAGGTATATACATGAGGGTTTCCTTGTTTGGATTATTTTGCTCGACGTACCTATGCTCGTGTTGTAAATCACTAAATACTAAAATCCTCTTTTGTTAGGATCTATGATTTTAGACTATTATATATTAAATGTATTTTTCTTATACAACGAGCCCTATTCCCTTGGGGTTGGTTGTGATGTTGCTCGCTAGCGCTTTGACGCTCGTTGCCCCCCCCCATTTCAGGTAACGAGCCAGGAGCCCGGAGAGTCGCAGGTTGATGGCGACACACTTTAGTGTTCAGCTGACTATTTTTAGATATATTTTATTTTGGAGCTCCACTGTAAACTTTGTTTAGACATTTGAGGACTTTATTCTAGATGTGTAAAGGCTGTGTGCCTTATTTCCTTTACTCAGACTTGTTGTATTTGAGATTTGTTAAGAACTCCAGTTTATTCATTTCAAACATTGACTTTGTATTCCTGTACGTTGGATGATGATATATTATTTTGATCTCTATCATTTCATCAGTTATCTCTTGTAGTATCTGTTACTTGCTTTTGTACCTACACCTATTATTGACTCTACTAGAGTGATAGAATTGTGATGGTGAAACATGTTATTGCACGGTGTGGTGCATGGCAGGTTTGACATCCTTGGTTTCACCTTGGACTGCAGCCTTGTGTGAATCTAGGGGCATCACAGTAGATCGCAAGAGTACGAGTGGAACTTGCCAATTCTTGGGAAATTCTCTTGTTTCTTGGGCTTACAAGAAACAAAATTATGTTGCATTGTCCACTACGGAAGCGGAATACATTACCGCTGGTTTATGTTGTGCCCAAGTTTTGTGGATGAAACAAAGCTTAGTTGACTATGATTTGAATTTTCAAAATATAAAAATCTTTTGTGATAACACTAGTGCTATCAATATTTCAAAAAATTCGGTTTTGCATTTTAGAACCAAGCATATTGATGTGCGCCATCATTTCTTACGCGGTCATATAGAGAGACAAGATGTATCCCTTGTGTTTGTTGACACAAAATCTCAATTAGCGGATATCTTTACCAAGCCTCTTGGTGAAGATGATTTTTGTCGCATAAGAAATGGTGGGTTTATTCACTATGTGAAAGTTCTATTTGCTTACTTGATTAATTGCATTTGACATGCATTTTTGTTTATTTTTTACCCTATTTTGATGGTGACAAAGGGGGAGAGAACTCTCCTCATTTGTGCACATAGTAAGGGGGAGCTCATAGATAGGGGGAGCTACTATCTATAAGCTATATTTATTTTGCTCCTATATAATGGTTGGTTGTCATCATAAAAAAGGGGGAGATTGTTAGCCCTTATGTTTTGATGATGTTTTACAACCACCATTATCGGTACTAATTGCTTGTTGAGTGATAATGTAGTTAATATATATATATCAAGCATGTTAGTACCATACACGGAGGATTGGATGGAATATGCGCTACAACGATGATATCCAAAGGAGGAGGAGGCATAGTGATGAAGCAACGTTTATTCAAGAACACCAAATGCAATAAGAAGCTTTATCAAACTCAAGCTATATCAAGACTTAAAGAATTGTATTCTATGTAAGGATATTAGCTAGTTTTTATTTTCTCTCTAGTGCTAGAATGTAGGCAAGTAGTTTAGATTTCATTTGAAGTTATTGGGATATCACACACACGTTTTCATATTCATAGTTTTGAGCGTTTTTACAAAATATCATTTTTCACAAGTATGAGGACCTATTCGCAAAATTCATTTTCCAAACAATTTGTTTTTAGTGTTAAAAATATTTTACAAAGTTTCACAATTTTTGGAAGTCAATTAAATATTTTACAGAATTTTAAAGAGAGTCAAAATCAGTTTTTTCATATGTATCAGTTTGCGGTCGACCGCCATGGTAGACCGCGCCTGAGTTCTTTTCTGAGTGGGCAGCATAAACTTTCACGGTCGACCGCTACGGTCGATCGTGAGCTCAAAAATTCCCACGGTCGACCGCAGAACTATCTAGAAATTTTCCAAGTTTTAAAGCTGGCTCGCGGTCGACCGCGAGAATTGTACGGTCGACCGCCGCTTATTCAAACGGTCTTTTTGGGTACAGATTTTAGAGCTAATTTTTCCTGGATTTGGGGGATTAGGGTATGGGTTTAAACAGCTGTATTTTCTCCTATTTAAACCCCCTATACTCCTTCTTCCTCGAGTGTCCCAAGCCATTGAAAAATCAGAGATTTTCTTTTACTGAGAGCCAAAAATTTCAAACCTGTTTTTCTGTGTTTTCCTGTGTTCACATCCCAGCTTCAGTGTAATCTTTCTCCTTGCTATAGGGACATTGTAAAGAGAGAGTTTTTACACCATTACTACTGTTGAGAGCTTGATCTTGTGAAGATCAACTGTGTGGGAGTGTGATCTTGTGGTGATCAACTGTGTAGTTGTGAGATCTTGTGGAGATTGTTGTGTAGAAGAAGTTCCAGCTTCCAAACCGGGTTGTGTAGTGGATTCTCCTCGAGAGTGGGGAACGGGGAAGTAGGTCAGCGGGCCGAACCTCGTTAACACATCACGCGTCACTTGGATAACGATTTCTCACTCTATCTCCTTTACATTTGTTGTTCATTATTGTGATGTTGCTTGCCTTATTTTTATTGCACAATTATAGCCTTAAGACCCTAATCACCCCCCCCTCTAAGGTCCAACAATTGGTATCATAGCTTGGTCTTGTAGGCATTGAAAATTGCCTATAGGTCTCCACGAACGGTTCAGTGTTAAAGAGCGACGATGAACGTCACTATCCGAGACACAGGAGTCCAATTGACATCGACGAACGACTGAAGTGAATCGACGAGCTACGTGAGCTTATAGGATTTCGAAACAACCAAGACCCGGACCAATCGGAAACCCGGCGGTGTTCACAAAAAGGACAAGGCCCTTCGTGCCTCGACCACTCTACAAATAATCCAACCACCAGAGCGGATCGAACTCTTCGTCAAGCATCCAACGCACCTGGAATCACTTCACAGGCAAAAGACCCACGCAAGCAAGAGACCGCAAAACAGGATCTTGCGTTTGTTTTGACAAGAGTTGTAACCCTTTTGTTTTCATTATGTAAAAGGTCTTATAAAAAGACAACCTTTTTATTTTTCATTGTAACGATTAAAGTTGTGATGGATACAGCAATGAATACAACAACTTTTGATGCAAACAAGCTGGCGACCACAGTGGGAGCCAATGGCATCGCTACCGACGCCGTCGTGACGTAACCGGCATTCAAGATCCGGGTGAATGAAGAGATCGAATACGAATTCGATCAACAAAAGTTCGAAGAGTACCTCTCTTCCTCCTCCTCCAGATCCGCCTCTCCGAGCAGGCGTAGGAAGGCATCCTCCTCCAGAGTCGTTCGCAGGACCCTCGGCTCAAAGACCCAAGAGCCCCTTGCCATCGCTGCACTCGCACCACGTGGCGTCTCCGCGTCGCCCAACGTGGTCGAAATCGCAGATCTGGGCTTCTCCTCCGCCAAGAAGATGGCTACTGAAGGTGCTCCAGTTGTATCAAAGAGGATGCGCCAAAGACAGCGTCAACGCCTTGCTCGTCAAATGGCCAAGGCTTTTGAGCCTATGGACGGGGTCCGTTACAACGAAGGTCTCAAATCGAGACAGCGCCTGGAGCAACAACGGTACGTGACTAACTCCTCCTTCAAAGCAGAAACGCACGAATGGGTTCGTGTCACGAGGACTCGCTCAACCCTCGAAGAGCGAATCAAGAAGCGTCGCACACTGCTTGCGCATGCCCGAGCTCTCCTACAGAAAGCGGAGGAGATGCAGAAAGAAGAGGCGGTCAAGACCCCGTCAAAGCTCAAGCAGGTATGGATGCTGAAGGCGAAACCAACGCCTAAGACAAGAGCTGAAGATGTTGCTGCCCAACCTTCACCAAATCCAGGTCTCGTTCCCCTTGCCCACGCACCTCCGGTGGAGTCAGGTAAGAACACGGATCCTTCAACACCCAGGGTCCCTGTGAAAGGTCGCCTCGGTCCCTTACCAGGGAATCGAGGTAAAGTACCTATCAAGGAGCGATTGGGTCCGTTGAAAGGTCCCCAAGTGATAAACCCAACTGGGGGTTGTTCTAGATCCCCCCAGGAGAATATCAAAGGGAAAACCCCTATTGCCGACCGCATCGGGTTGCATGTCGAAACTCAAGAGCCCGTTAAGTTTTTACGCTCCCAAAAGCGTAGACTGGAACGGGCAACTTTTGAGAACACTAATAGTGCGTCCTATCCCCAGAGGGAAACACATTCGTCTGATGATGATTGTGTTATACATAGGAAATCGTGCCAACACTCTATAGGTTGCTCCAGTTATCAAACTGATGAGTTGTACTATAGAGCTGGGGGTGCGAATAAGTCTTGGAAGCGAAACGCACGAGACACGGAGCCTCACTGTCCGTGTGCCAACATCATCAAGGTGGTGTTATCAGAATGCTGTTGCTCTGAAGCCCCAAGGAGAGTTTCGGTGTTCAAGAGAATTTCCACCGGAGCGTCCGAGACTAAGCCTAGGCATTTCCATCGAAGAAGAAGGATAGTTAAAGACGGAGAATTCCCGAAGGTCACTACCAACATGGCCAGCAAAGGAGCATCGACGGGGGATAATCCCGAGTCAATCCCGCTAGTGCCCTGGTATTTAACTCATCTGCAGTCCGGAACCATTACACGAGGAACTTATAGTAGGGTTCGGACGAGACTACCGTCAGAAGACGAAGGATCAGATGCCGGCTCCGCAATTGCATCGGACAACACGGTATCTAGCGAGGGACAACACGGAGGTGGTCCTGTAGATGATAATGCAAAAGAGGACCACGTTACCTCTCCCCAAAGCCACTCGAAGACAAGAAGATGAAGGACTTGGAGAGCAAAATCAATGCATTGATGAATGCTCAAGAGGTAAAAAGGTCCGGCATACCATGTCCATACCCAAGGGAGTGGGAATCAATTCCATATCCGGCAAAGTTCAATTTAATCAACTTTACGCCGTTTGATGGAAAGGGTTCCCCTACCCAACACTTAATATATTTTAAGTCTCACTTAGGAATAATCTCCGGCAATGAACCCTTGATGGTACGGTCATTCGTTGGCACTCTTCGCGGAGCGGCCTTCGATTGGTATCGTCGCCTCAAACCGGGGAGTATCAGCAGTTGGGACGACATGGAGGACATGTTTCTGACGAACTTCTTCGACGACGACACTGAGGTCTCAATCAGCACTCTGTTTGAGGAGAAGCAGAAGAATGGTGAGACAGTCGAAAACTTTGTGAAGAGGTTTCGAAATAAAGCAATGAATTGTAGGGATCCGGTCAGCGAAGACTTCATCCTCGAGACCTGTCACAACAATCTGTCCTTGGACATCCTCGAAGCTATGGGAATGGCGCCACCAAAGACCTGGAAGGATCTGAAGGTGCGAGGAGAACGAGCTGAACGATTCCTCAAAAGGAAGAAGGCAGAAAGGGGTCAAATAACTAATAATGCCCCGCAACCAAACTTTGCCCCTAAGGGAAAAGGAAAAACGCATGCAAATGCCGTGAACGCAAATCAGACGTTCGAGGTACAAGCGCAGCCGCAACAGCAGCAGCAAAAGGCGCCTCAACAATCAAGGTGGCAACAGCAGACCCCGAAGCCAAAAGCCTCAGAGCCGAAGTTCCCAAAAGTCTATTCGTTCAGAGAGGATGAAGTTCCTGGTATCTTCAAATACCTTATTGAAAATAACAAGATCAAATTACCTCCAATCCAGGATCAAGAAGATGCCAAGAGAGTCAATGATCCAAAATACTGCGCATTTCATAGAGCGGTGCACCATCCTACCAAGGTGTGCTATGCTCTTAAGGACAAGATCCAAGCTCTCATCGATGTCGGGGTCATCACAATGAAGCAGCCGAAGGAGAAGGGAGTGGGAGTAAATACAGTATCGATCAGCTTCGGTTCTGTTCCCTTAAACTGGTTCCAACATGAACCAGTAATAAATGCAGCTGTGAAGACGGTGAACAATGATCCTCACAAGCAGCGCCAGAAGGGACTTGTGCCACACACAGCTCCTAATGGTGAGATTCTTTGGGTTCATCCAGACTTGATCGGAGATGAACAATGGACTGGAACCTCTTCCAAGAAAAAGTCAAAAGGGAAAGGTAAGTCTTGTTACGGAGCTTCTGCTATTCCGGGAAAAGATGACGACAGAATTCCAGCCTTCCCACTTTCTGAAGATGAGCAGGAAACCTTCGCCACCCGGAGCGGGAATGAGTATCACTACAAGTACCCAGATGCTTCCGAGCAATTAGGTACCAAAACCCCTCCTACCAAGACATTGGCAGAACTGGGAATAGCAGCAATTCCCCCAGCGCCTGTAGCTACGGAGAAAGTCCAGCAGAAGGAGAAGGGGAAAGAGCCTTTGCGCCAAGAAGCCCAAAACCCGAGGCAGTCTTGATTCAATCATCCGATTGGGAAAGACAAACCGGGAAATGCGAGCTCTCCACCCCATTTCGACATCATGGCGCAGTTGGCCAATATCCCGGCTAGGATAACCCTATACGAGTTATTACGTCTGTCCAAAGATACAAGGAAAGCATTACAAGAGGCCTTGAGCGATTCTGAAGCTTTTCTAACTCGAATCAAGCCATCTTCTGAAGGACCAGAGCCGTCAGCTCAGCATTGCAATCTCGCGGCGCATCATTTTCCATGCATCTCTTTCACCAAGGAAGACATGCAGACGAAGAACTCCAAGCATGATCGGCCCTTGTATTTCACCGGGCACATTGGCTCCAGCATGGTCAACCGGATCCAAGTTGATCCGGGTTCTGCTGTTAGCATCATGCCATTCCGACTGATGCATCATCTCGGAATACCAACGAGCAAGCTAGCGTCCACGGGCACTACAATCTACGGGCACTACGATTTATGGATTCAACACCAGCGGGTCTAGGCCCTTGGGGAAGATCCGAGTCAAGTGCCAGATTGGGGATTTGAGGTCGGAGGTCACTTGTTATGTGATTGATGCAGAAACGTCCTATAACTTGCTGTTGGGTCGACCTTGGATCCACGGTAACCTTATAGTTCCGTCAACTTTGCATCAATGCCTCAAGTACGTGGACTCAAATAATGAAGTCAAGACGGTGGTCGCGGATAAGCAACCGTTTAAGGGATTGGAGAATTATTTCACTGATTCCCTTCTTTACGGCACTGAATTCGATACTGAATCACCGGCCCAAGGAACGGACAGCGGAGATGAAGCTGATACCGAAACTGGGTTTGATTATGATGGTGGTTTTGTTCTTAACGACATTGTACCCATTGTAATCAATCTTGACGATGATAAATCATCGGAAAATAGTTGTAATTGGCAACTTGCCGAAGAACTATCAATAAACGATGATTTAGAGTATTCGATGTGTCTTGATGACGTCACTAAAGAGCTTTGTGATAATCCTGACCTGCATATGCCTCTTCAGTCATTTTGTCTGACGAAAAAGCAAGTACAAGATCCATGCGGAGCGACGCTTGTCATCCCCGCGGGAAAATGGAGTGGAAAAGAAGTCGTCTACGACAAAGGAAAAGAAGCTCCGATACCCGATCACTTCTTAGAAGAAGAAGAAGATGAAGATAAACCTGCTCCTCATCTATTCAGATATGACGCAAAAGCGCGCGATATGATGGAAAAGTATGGGTATGACTTCACACTCGGAGAAGGTCTTTTCTTTGGTCGAGGCCCACGAGTTCCACCTCGAATGGCCTATGTACCGAAGGGAAAACCCGATGATTATTATCGCTATAAAAGAGGTCTCGGCTACGTCTCCTCATCCGACGACGAATGTTGCTGGCAAATCATTGATCAGATCGCTAACAAAGCTAGAAAAGGATACTCTTCCGACTCTTCGGCTGGGGGTTCCGACGCTAGCCTTGGCGAGACGTTCAAAAGGTTGATGTCAAACATGGTCACGGTCGATCCTACCGCAATAGAGGAAGACGACCAGATGCCGACATGGGAAGATCCTTGGGTTCACCACCTAAACATGCAGTATGGTGATAGGTTCGAGCAAAGAGAGCCTCCTACCGAAGATCAAGTACTCCAGGTGAATATGGGAACTGAGGAAAATCCTAAACCGATATTCATTAGCGATAGTCTTCTACCCGATGAGAAAGAAGAGTTAATCTCTCTTATCAAGGAGTACATTGACGTGTTCGCCTGGAATTATGAAGACATGCCAGGACTCGACCCGAACGTAGCAGTACATCGTCTCAATATCAAGATGGATGCCAAACCAGTCAAACAACAACAAAGACGGTTTCGTCCGCAAATGATGGAGGCGATCGAATCCGAGGTCAAGAAGCTTATTGACTCGGGCTTCGTTCGAGAGGAGCAACATCCAGAATGGCTAGCCAATATTGTCCCAGTCCTTAAGAAGAACGGGAAAGTCAGGATTTGTATCGACTTTCGGGATCTCAACACTGCTTGCCCAAAAGATGATTTTCCCCTCCCCATCACGGATGTCATCATCGACAATACGTGTGGGTTCGAGAGGATGTCTTTCATGGATGGTTTCTCTGGTTATAACCAGATAAAGATGCATCCGGATGATGAAAAGCACACCGCATTCAGAACGCCCCTAAAGATGATTTTCCCCTTCCCATCACGGATGTTATCATCGACAATACGTGCGGGTTCGAGAGGATGTCTTTCATGGATGGTTTCTCTGGTTACAACCAAATAAAGATGCATCCAGACGATGAAAAGCATACCGCATTTAGAGCACCTCTCGGCGTCTTCTGCTACACGGTTATGCCCTTTGGCTTGAAGAATGCAGGTGCTACATATCAGCGAGCCATGTCAAAGATCTTTCAGGAGCATCTCCGCAAGACTGTTGAGTGCTACGTAGATGACTTGGTCGTGAAAAGTCGTGATAAAAAAGATCACATTAAGGACTTGAAGACCATGTTCGACTTGATGCGAGCCCATCAATTGAAAATGAATCCTACTAAGTCTTTCCTCGGAATGTCGAGTGGCAAGTTCCTGGGATTCGTTGTCACCACCAAAGGTATTCACATCGATCCTGATAAGGTAAAGGCGATCAATGAATTACAACCTCTGAGGAACCTCAGGGAGCTCAGAGGATTGCAAGGACGATTAGCCTATATTCGTCGGTTTATCTCGAACCTCTCAGGAAAATGCCAACCATTCTCCAAGCTCGCAAAGAAGGGCGTATCCTTTGTATGGGATGACGCTTGTCAAAAGGCATTCGAGAGTATTAAAGAATATCTCTCAAAACCTCCTGTGCTCGTTGCACCGAAATCGGGCAAACCGTTCTTGATTTATGTCAAGGCGACGA
>NC_033803.1:44746709-44752660 GCF_001876935.1 Asparagus officinalis | reverse complement strand
GCGTTAGCAGCATTGGCCGTATCTCTGGCACAACCTCCCGAAGCAGAGCAGTTTGTTACGGTAAGAACTCACCAACTCTTAGTGCCGCTTTACAATGAAGATGCCAAGGAAGAAGAAGTTCAAGAGGTGCACGCTACTCAAATCGAGTTCGAACCACGAGATTGGCGTTTCCCCATCATCGACTACGTCTTGCATGGAATCTTGCCAGAAGATGTGAAGGAAAGAGAGTCAATCCGGCGAAGAGCACCAAGATTCTACTACAATACGGAGAATCGAACGCTATACCGCAGGGGGTACGATGGGTTGCTATTGCGTTGCCTATCAACCAAAGAAGCTGAAGAGGTCCTTAGGGAGGCGCATGAAGGAGAATGTGGCGCACACCAACCTGGTCCCAAGCTTTATGATCGCATCAGAAGAATGGGGTATTTTTGGCCTTCCATGATGAGTGATGCAATTGCATATGCCCGAAAGTGTAATGCATGTCAAATACACGGGAATTATGTGCACCAACCTCCGGAGCATCTGCATGCATCAACCTCCGGAGCATCTGCATCCTTCGGTTACGTCATGGCCGTTCGAGACTTGGGGAATGGACATTGTTGGCCCTATAAATCCCCCATCAGTCAAAGGCGACCGGTTCATCTTAGCGATTACCGATTACTTCTCCAAATGGGCTGAAGCAGTTCCACTCAGAGAAGTTAAAACGAGCAAAGTCATTGCATTCATCAAGCACCACATCATCTACAGGTATAGTGTTCCAAGACGAATCATACATGACAACGGTCCTCAGTTTGTCAGCAACGCCTTCATAAGGTTCTGCGAAAAGTTTAAAATTCAGGATATCTCGTCGACGGCTTATAATCCTACAGCGAATGGATTAGCTGAAGCCTTCAACAAGACTATCATCAAACTCTTGTCAAAAATCGTGAAAACTAATAAACGAGACTGGGATGACAAGCTTGGCGCGGCTCTATGGGCCTATCGGACCACGTTGCGCATACCAACGGGAGCAACCCCGTATTCACTGGTGTACGGATGTGAAGCTGTTCTTCCATTGGAGATCCAAATCCCATCTCTTCGGATCGCTCTTTCAGCCCAGATGACGACCGAAGAACAACATCAGAAACGCCTCGAAGAACTCGAGAAGCTCGATGAAGAGCGCCTGGTAGCTCAACAGCATATTGAGTTTTACCAAGCTAGAATTTCTCGAGCCTTTGACAAAAAGGTTCGACAGAGAAGTTTCAAAGAAGGAGATCTGGTCCTCACCGCTCGCCGACCGATGATCCTTAACTCCAAAAAGAAGGGTAAATTTGAACCCAAATGGGAGGGACCATTCGTAGTGGAGACAGTCTACTCGAGTGGCGCATATCGCCTTGTCACCAAGGACGGCGACCGGCTTATGATGCCGATAAACGGCAAGTTCCTGAAAAAATACTATCCTTAGTATCTTCAGGATAACCAATGCATCGGGAAGTTCCCGGAAGAATACCACATGGGTATTCTTAGGGATAACCCAGTCATTGTAGCTGAAGGTCAGAATATCTCTTATGTCAGAATGTTTCTTATGAGTTATTTTCCTGAGATGAGATCTAATCCTCTGATAGGTTAATCTTTCCTCACCAAACCATCCGCTGATCAAATTAAACGACAGTGGATCCACCAACATTTCCATCTGCCAGTCATTGGCATTTCTCAGACTTAACGTGTTAGGTCAGAATCACCTAGCATTAAAAGTCTCCCTGTGAGTGATAATACGAGTTGGCACTGTTCTTGCTACCCGTATTCCACTGTCTTTGCTTTCTGGTCAAACCTATAAAAGTTAGGGCCAAAGCCAAAATCCCCTCTCGATTCCTCCAATGAACGAGAGGTCCACTTTCAAATCGAGTGACCAATCCTATAAAAGTTAGGGTCGTTCGAATCTTTCCGATTCTCGGAGTGGAGATCCCACTCTTAGTTTCATCCTTCCGGATTCTGGGGGTGGAGATCCCACCTCGAGTTTCCTTTCCAGCTGTAGATAGAATATAAAATTCTTCCTCTTCAGCACCGGGAGATAGAATATAAAATTCTTCCTCTCCTCGGACCTTTCCGATGCTCGGAGTGGAGAACCCACTCCCAGTTCATCATTCCGGATTCTGGGGGTGGGGGATCCCACCTCAAGTTCCCTTTCCGGCCGAAGATAGAATATAAAATTCTTCCTCTTTGGCACCAGGAGATAGAATATAAAATTCTCCCTCTCCTGTTTCCTTTCCAGTTGAAGATAGAATATAAAATTCTTCCTCTTCAACACCGGGAGATAGAATATAAAATTCTTCCTCTCCCGCTTCTCAATCTGTCTTTTCTTTTAGAAAAGACACGATTCTCAATCCGGGCACTCGATGCACGGGGAATTTCATCCCGAAGCCTAAGTAGGGATAAGTCAACGCCTAACACGCGTTGCCGGGTAGTCTATTCCCGTGAGAAAGATGAAACCTATGTATTCAAAATCATAGCACAAAGCCTCAGAGAGTTTACTCTCTTAGCACAACGTTACATGTGAGACGGGTTTTATAATTCACATGCTAGTCCGATTTCAAACGGTAATCGGTAAAGACATATCAAACCCGTTGAGGGCTGGGGGTTTGCCAAAAATCCCATAAATCTGTCATTCAGAATAAATAAAAAAAAATCAAGAAAGAAGCAGATGCGGAGTTTCTATTAATAGACCGAGTCAAAAGCATACAACAAAAAGCTCATTAGCCCGAAGGCAGCTGGCGGCTGAGAATATGAGACTTTAAGGTAAAAAGTCTATCTACATAACTCCGCTCAAGTCCCGCCTGCAGGTCAGCTCGAGCAGATTCCTCAGAACTGCTTAAAATCTCCGCGGCTTCACTCTTCAGTTTCATCAGTCTCTCCTGAGTGGATCCGAGCTCCTCGAGTACCCGGTCACGAGCACGCTCTAGTCCAACCAGGTCATCTGCAATAAGAACGGCGGATTCCTCGGCACGCTTCAAGGCCTCTTTCAACCTAATCGTTTCCTCACGGTTCGAGTCCAAAGAGCGGAGTAGCTCAGCTCTCTCCGTATCTTTCCTCGCCACGTTAGCCATTAGCTGCGTAATGGAGCTCTCGTATGACTGAAGCTCACACCCGATGGAAGATCTCAGATCACGCCACTGTGCCATCCTATGCACCAACTGAGAGGACACGAAAGAAGAAGCCCCGGTAACCTCCAACTCCTTCAACTCTCGTATCTCTGACTCCAGGGCAGCGAAATCAGTAGTGAAGGAATCGGCCAATTCCGGGTATCCTTCTTCCCTCATCATCATCATGTGGCGAGAAAAGGAACGCCTGAACTGATCAAAGCCGCATCCTCTATGAAGAAGTTTCTCGATCAGGCCGTTATAAAAGGCAGTGAAGAAGCCGAGGTCCGTACGAAAAGCCTCTCTGTCAGGATCAGTGTCGACCAAAAGGACGTGGACACGCTCGTATAGGGAAGATCGAGATCCTACAATCAACAACATAGAAGTTTAGCGGATTATCGAATACGATAAGGAAATTCAAAAGGCAAGTTCTGAGCATACCAACGCCAACGGACGTCCCCTCAGGTTGAGGTCCGACAGGCTCTGAGACAGTGGCAGAAGTAGTCATGGAGGGTATATCAACCCCTGCAGGCAGATTGCTCATACCACTCGGCAAGGGCGGGGAGGCGTCACTTCTATGCAGGCTTTCAGCCCCGGGAACTGTAGTAGTATCAGGCCCAACGGCCGGTCCTATAGTTACACTCCTAGATTAGCCAAATGGAAACTTGGACAAATAAGGAGAACCGGGACAAGAAGATCGTATGCATACCTGCAATCCCCCCATCCTCAGATGCAGCCGGAATGCCAAGAGTCATAAGAGTATCGGCCCAAGCGGCTGGTCCTATGGTGGCACCCTCTTATTAGTCAAAATGAAAATTTAGACAAATAAGGAGGATCGGGATAATAAAACCATCTGCATACCTGTAGATCCATCATCCGTAGGCATCTGAGGAATGCCAGGAGTCATAAGAGAATCAGTCCCGGTGGCTGGTCCTATGATTGCACTCGTATGTTAGTCAACAGTCAGATGAACATAGAGAAGTACGATATCCCTAAATCGTATGCGTACCTACGAGTCCGTCACCCCGAGGCAAGCTAGATATGCCAGGAATTGATATCGGACTGATCCCAATGGTTGGCGCTGTAATAGTAATCCTTCATTAGTCAGATAAAAGATCAGGCAAAATGAAGGGAACCAGATATATACCGATGGGTGAATCATTCCCAAAGAATGGTCTCTCGGTTCCTCTGGTAGTCTGCTCAGCCAGCATGTCAGCTAATAAGCCAGCATCGGGTTTCGAGAAGCTTGGACTTGCAGCAAGAACGGAAGATCTTCCTTCCCCGTGCTTGAGGAAAGTAACATTGGATGTAGATATACCTGAATATGGGACTGCGGGCTCGACATTATTCATCTGCTCAAGATCGATGTTTAGATTGATGCCCAGAGACCCGTCATGAAGGGCGTCGCACATTTGCTGCATAAAGCAATCCATGTTATCAACACCAGGAGATTCCGAACCCGGTGGGAGTTCGCCCTCTTCGAAGAACCCTGGAGCATAAAACATGGTCACAAATCCCAAAAGGTAAATCACCTTAAAGCAATGGCAATAAAATGTTACCTTCCCCTCCATCGGCGGTGCTTCCTAAGTCTACTCCGTAAGGGCGCTGACCGTCGTGGGGCTTATGTGCGGTCTTCTTCCGCTTCGGAGCGCCAACCCTCCTAGGACCAACGGGTCGATCATGCACATGCCTATCACACGTTTCAGCGTGCGTGGAAGCTGGCGGCTCGTGATCGTCAATTGTCCTACCTAAAGTGACAAGGATCATTAAACGAACAAGAGCTGTCGTTTATACCAATTAGAATGGAGAAGGAAAATCGAAGAAACGGGACAAACCGGTATCGAGATCCCCTCCGTCGGTATCTGCATCCACATATTCTCCCTCGGAGGTCTCGTCTTCGTCACCCGTGGGGAGGAGCTCTTCATCATCTGTGAGAAGAGATTTGGCATGCCCTTTTCTCCGCTTCTGAGCAAGCTCAGCCCTGCGACCAGCCATCATAGCAGCCCGGACTGAGTACTCGGACTGTAACTCTGAGAGGCTCTTAACACTGATGGATTCATAGGCGGAAAGAAACCACTTGCAACTAAGGAAAGTGGTCAGCGGCTTACGCCTATATGAAGGAAGAGCAAAACGGGCTCCAGTGCAGCCCACCATTGTCCATAGCCATGCTCGTACGCCATCAATAAGTCCTCCCTCAACCTGCAGGCTACGGCTCGGATTCCCGACATACAGTTGGTCATAGCCGAACTGGCGAGCAAAGCGGCAAGGGAGATAAGGCTCTATGTGGCATCGGTTCTTCACCCGGAGGACAAGATACCCAATGCGGATGTTCACTAGCCACCGGAAGCAACCAGCGTCGAGAACGGTCCGATCACTTCTAGGTTTCTCCTCATCAATCAGCACGTCGCCATAGCGACCTGAAAAGTGAGGGAAACACTTAAAGAACTCCAAGTTCTTGCAGACTCGAAGCTCTCGTTGAACATCGCTAAACTTATTCCCGAGCCATCTGCTCTTCTCCAACAGCTGCATGAAAGGGACGGGGATGTCAACAACGCTGGGCGCCGACATCAAGTCGGGACGGTGGAGAACGAGCCTAAAGAACTCCCAGCTCTTGCGGACTCGAAGCTCTCGTTGAACATCGCAAAACTTATTCCCGAGCCATCTGCTCTTCTCCAACAGCTGCATGAAAGGGACGGGGATGTCAACAACGCTGGGCGCCGACATCAAGTCGGGACGGTGAAGAACGAGCCACGCCATCAAATATGCGTAAGGGAGCTCAACCTTTGGGCAAACCAGCTCAGCTGATGGTTCAGAACCCATATGTGTGAAACTGCT
>NC_033803.1:44678650-44745709 GCF_001876935.1 Asparagus officinalis | reverse complement strand
TAAGTAATTATACCTTGGTTTATTTATTCAAGCACTTGTTATCAAGATCAAATATGTGTGAAGTACGTGTAACCTTTAGGCTAATAGCTTAAATACCTTATTGTTTCACCTACTTCGCATTTACATAACCCATGTTGTGAAACATATCAATCAAATACCCCAACTTGTTTAAACATGACACCTTAATATCATCCATTACTTAAAGTGAGAATATCTCCAAGAATATTCTCTATGTGTTGGTCACATGTCCGTTATAGATTTTTTTTTACCCCCATTGATTGTTGCATTTATAAATAGGGAACATTTTATTCTGGTATATAATTGAAAAATAGGTGAAAATAAAAGGTGATTAAGTGCTATTTAGCCTAATTTCTATGCAAAAGATCTAGTCAGCACAATAATTCATTATATCACTCGGTTTATAGCTTTTCCTTCACTATGGACTTCTTATGGGGGTGATTTTCCCTTACCTAGTCGTTTCCTCTTTCTTGTAATTACTTTCAAGCATAAAAACTCACTATTTGATTATAAAAAATGTATAATATAATGCTATACTTACATGAATAATACATTATCATGATTAAGCATGCTAGGTAGCGTAAATGAGTAATGATAAGTGTACTATAATTATCATATTATTTTGGCACTATTACAAACAAAAGAGTGGGGTAAATGATGAGTCACCACTTCTTTTTTTAATAATTTTTACGGAATGACTCCACTCTTTTATTTGTGGTAGAACCAAAATAGTATCAAAAGTGTAGTAAGCTTATCATTTTTCGGCATAAACATGATCTGCATTAAAAGGGTTAGATCTTCAATATATATATATGAGTGGATTCAATTACCGCAAGCATAACGTACAACTAGTTTCAACTTAGAGCCTTACGTTAGATTCAGAAAGATATTTTGAAGACTCAAATTTATTAGATTCAAACCCTAACACTTCAATTTTACGCATTAATGAGTGACAATTAGACCTGTCCATCCGGGCCGACCCCGCTCGGAAATCCGGGCCCGGGCCGGACGCCAGGCTGGCCCGATTTTTTTAATTTTTTTCTTTTCTTTTTTTGATAAAAAAATACTAGAAATTAGTTTAAAATTATTATATTTTATATAATTATGTATTAGTATATACTTACAAATTATTATGTAACTATATATTATATATACATATATTATATGTAAATATATTGTATATATTTATAAGTTATAACTTGAGAGAGAGAGAATCACATAAGTAGCCATTGCCCGTTGAGCCAATGAAGAAGAAATAGCCGTTGTAATATACTATACTTATATATACTTATATACTAAGAGAGAGAGTATACACACACACACACACATACATATTATACATATATAAGAGAGAGTATACTTATATAAGAAAGAGAATACTTAT
This sequence comes from Asparagus officinalis, assembly GCF_001876935.1. Lineage (NCBI taxonomy): Eukaryota > Viridiplantae > Streptophyta > Magnoliopsida > Asparagales > Asparagaceae > Asparagus > Asparagus officinalis. Next base: position 44,744,307 of record NC_033803.1, on the reverse strand, counting down.
ATATACATATATACTAAGAGAGAGAGAGTATACACACACACACACACACACACACACACACATATATTATACATATATAAGAGAGTGTATACTTATATATACCTATATAAGAGAGAGTATACATATATAAGAGAGAGTATACATATATAAGAGAGAGTATACTTATATATACATATATACCAAGAGAGAGAGTATACACACACACATATTATACATATATAAGAGAGAGTATACTTATATATACATATATACTAAAAGAGAGAGTATATATATATATACACACATATATTATACATATATAAGAGAGTGTATACTTATATATACTTATATAAGAGAGACTATACATATATAAGAGAGAGTATACTTATATATACATATATACTAAGAGAGAGAGAGTACACACACACACACACACATATTATACATATATAAGAGAGAGTATACTTATATATACATATATACTAAGAGAGAGAGTATATATATACACACACATATATTATACATATATAAGAGAGTGTATACCTATATATACTTATATAAGAAAGAGTATACATATATAAGAGAGAGTATATTTATATATACATATATACTAAGAGAGAGAGAGTATACTTATATATACATGTATAGTATAAGAAAGAGTATATATATACATACATACATTATACATATATAAGAGAGAGTATATATACACACACATATTATACATATATAGAAATATATTATATATACATATATTATATATATATAATACATATAAAAAATAAAAAAATAAAAAATACTATTCCGGGCCGGGCCGGGCACCAAAAAGGCGGCCCGGGCCCGGCCCGGAGCCCAGACTTGGCCCGGGTTTCCGGGCCGGGCCGGGCCGGGCTCCGGGCCGGCGGGCTTTTTGGACACCCCTAAAATTTGATATACTATTTGAAGTATTTATTTCCACCAAGTTTGATGCATAACTTGTGCAACTTGATTATCTTATTTCTAAATTATCTTCGAACTACAATATTAGTTTATAGATTTAGAATTTTACTAGTTGGTAAACAAGTCAATTGAAAATTTCAAAATGAAAATTCTAAAGTTTGCCAAACATGAATTTGAAATTGAATTCTGGAATTTAAATTTGGATGTTTCCAAACGAATGAATTGAGTTTGAAATACTGGATTTTAAATTTTAGAATTCAATTCTGGAATTTGAAATTAATTACTTGAATCCAAACGCAACCTAATAAAAATTGATTTATTCGCTTAACGGGTTGATCCTACCACATGGATTTAATTGGGTTATCGGGTTCCCTCTTTCATGTCCAAATCCGATAATTCTTCAACTGAACGATCAACCGCGCATACAAATCCCTATGGGGTTAGCTCAACCGCAGTCAACGGCTAACCTCGCGGCAAGCAAAGATGTTCATGCACCACGTGTCACAATCTCATTCGCTGTTGGGTTACGTTGGATCCTCCATGTGATAACCCTATCCCCTCTCCCACTCCCCCATTGGGCTTTCCCACTGCCACGTGACTTCTCTCCATGCTCTCCTCTCCTCAAACACAACAAGGGAGTGGGAAGCAACAAGAGAGAAATTAGAGAAGGAACCTAGGAAGAGAAAGAGACAGAGAACTCTGGAGAAAGAAAAAGCTCCTTCTCTTCTCCCTCTCTCTCCTGCTGTTGATTTATTATTAAGAGTACGTCTCTCTCTCTCTCTCTCTCTCTCTCTAAAACTTCTATTGAATTGATAAGAGTTGAGTGGTTCTCAACTTTTGTAAGCTAGAGGTTTGAGTACATTCCCTAGAATAAACTTTGTGGGCTTTTTCTGGGTCTCTCCTCTCTCTCTCTCTCTCTCTCTCTCTCTCTCTCTCTCTCTCTCTGTTATGTTAAAACTGCAAGCCTTCATCAATGGTTTGAACAAAACAGAGGACTCTTAATTAGTCTCCTCTGCTCTCAGAGCAAGAATTTCGAGGTTCTAGCAAATGGGCTTTTGTTTTTAGTCTTTTTACTCTTGTTCTCTTCTGTTGAAAGTGCAATCTCCCGTTACCAGTTACTCTGTTCTCAGATTACTTGTTGTGTATCTTCGTACACAGAAAGAGCAAGAGTTTTCAAGATTCCGACAAATGGGTTTTAGTTTTATGTCTTTATATTTTATGCCCCGTTAAAATTTCCCATCAATTTTGGATTTTTTTCAGGGTACCTACTGTCGGGGAGGCGGAGAGAGAGAGAGAGAGACCTCCCAATTGAAAAATATCATCATTTTACAAAATAGTCCAAAACATGAAAATATGAGATACTTGAATTTTGATGTTTTGACATAAACCAACTTTTGAAACTTTGTGAAATGTTTTTATGGACTTAGTAAAACATGTATAAACTGATATTGAAGTCTATAAACTAATAAAACAATATTTTCACAAAATTGCATATTCTATGCAATGTTTTCAAAAACACAATAGAAAATATGAAATGTATAATTTCATATATATAATCATAAAAACTCAAAACACATGTAAGTCTATAAACTAATAAAACAATATTTTCACAAAATTGCATATTCTATGCAATGTTTTCAAAAACACAATAGAAAATATGAAATGTATAATTTCATATATATAATCATAAAAACTCAAAACACATGTATGTATATATATAACTATATATATGCATAGAAACCAAAACTTATGTATATATATATATAACTATATATATATATACAAGGAAATAAAATGTGTGTGTATAGATATTGAGCTTAACGTATTAAACACACATAATATAAACATATACTAAATTACCCAAGCTTGATCTTGATCTTCATTGTAGCTCAACTTGGTAATCTTGCGGATGAAGCTTGAACTTGGATCTTCAACTTGAATTTGCATAAGCTTCACCGACATTCCGCCAACCTCCTTTGGATATGATCGTTGAAGCTCTATTCCATCCATCCTCAAACTACGTTGTTTGTCTACAAAACATAGGAATGCACGAACACTAGACAAATAACATTAGTAGTAAATTATTTGTAAATCATCATCAAAACAAGAAGGCCAACAATCTCCCCCTTTTTGATGATGACAAACAATTTACAAAAAGAAACATATGCATGAAGTAAATGAATATATAATTTATAATTCACATGCATATAAACAAGAAAGAATATACATATACTAACAATATTGTTAGACCCTAGAGGGGGGGTGATTAGGGTCTTATGCTAATCTAATCCGATTTAAATGCCAATTAAAATTAATTAACAAATATATTCTTGCAAGATAGATATACAAAGAGTTATGTGCAAGAATATGCAATATACATAATGTGATATATCCTAAATGATAGAAATATATGCAAGGCTATATAAACAACACAAGGGTAAATAATCTAAATAGGATAGTGGATGAAATAAATGAGTAATGCACAATTGGTGATATAAGATAAATGCAAAAACAAATACGCCAAAGACAAACTCAAACAAGCAATATGATCACGGAGTTCGGACCTTCCGTCCTACGTCTCCGCTCCCCACTCCCGGGGAGAAATCCACTAACTCAACCGGGTTTTCTACGTTCACCCGAATAACGTTTACACCTCACAGTATCGGTTTTCAACGCTCACCGATCAACGTCACTCCTCACAATCGGTTTTCTAGTTCACCGAAAACTTCACAACACACTCGGTTTCTAGCTCACCGAAAACCTAACAATCTCACAATGTAACACATATAAATTATTCTCTAATATGGATGAGAACAGAATAAAAGCCCACACTCAATGTTACAACTCTCACAACCCTAATATATTATGAATGCAAATACAAAAAGCTCAAGTGGGTGTGTGTAAACAATGAGTGAAATCAAAATCAAAACTAAACTCAATTAAAATCTAGCATATAGAAATTATAAACAAAATAATAAATAGCTAGAAATGAGTTTAGAGATTCTTCTCTGAATAACAAGATGGAGGGATGGAGATTGAAGCCCAAACAAGAAGATGATCTCCTCCACTTGTGAAAACTTCTTCACAAACAAAACAAACCCTTAAACACACTTAAACTCTTGTTTAAAACTCGTTTAAAAACTTCTTTAAAACATTCTTGATCCCATGAAAAGAGATCAGCAATTGGGTATTTATACCCACTCAAGATCTCAACAAAAACCCCAAACAAAAAGACAAAACAGCCCCAGCAAACGCTCAGAAAATAGCCGTTGAAAAAAGCAACGGTCATATAGTCAGTCGACCGGAAATTTCGTCGGTCGACCGACAGAGAGCAAAAACACGAAGAAGCAATTCAGGACCATCGTCGGTCAACCGGTGCGGTCGACCGATGGAGCTTTCGGTCAACCGGACCGGTCGACCGACCAACTCTCTGTCGCATGGTAAGAAATGAATAAATGATCGGTCGACCGGTGCGGTCGACCGAAATCTGACACATGAAAAACCTGTTTTGCTGATTTTAAAAAGCTGTTTAAAAATATCAAATAAATTCCAAAAAATGTAAAACTTTGGGGAATGATTATAGACATGATAATAAACATGCTACAATGACTGGTTTCGAAAAAGGACTTCCCAAATGAAAAATATCATCATTTTGCAAAATAGTCCAAAAACACGAAAATGTAAACATGTGAATTTTGACATTTTGGCTAAACCAACTTTTGAAACTTTACAAAATGATTTTATAGACTTGAAGAAAGATGTAAACTATTGTTATGAAGTCTATAAACAATGAATGTAGTATTTTATCAAAATACACATATAATGCACTAAAACATGATTTCATTTAACTAACTAAAATTGATATTGATGAAATCATATATATGCATATGAGTATGAAACAAAAATATGTTTATGCATAGAAACCAAAACTTATGTATATATATATAACTATATATATATACGAAGAAACTAATAAAATGTGTGTGTATAGATATTGAGCTTAACGTATTAAACACACATAATATAAACCTATACTAAATTACCCAAGCTTGATCTTGATCTTCATTATAGCTCAACTTGGTAATCTTGCGGATGAAGCTTGAACTTGGATCTTCAACTTGAATTTGCATAAGCTTCACCGACATTCCGCCAACCTCCTTTGGATATGATCGTTGAAGCTCTATCCATCCATCCTCCAACTACGTTGTTTGTCTAACAAAACATAGGAATGCACAAACACTAGACAAACAACATTAGTAATAAATTGTTTGTTTTAGTGGTAAATTGTTTGTTAAACATCATCAAAACAAGAAGGCCAACAATCTCCCCCTTTTTGATGATGACAAACAATTTACAAAAAAAGGATATATGCATGAAAGGAAATGGATATATAAAATATAATTCGCATGCATATAAATAAGGAAATGTATACTCACAATATTTCTCCCCCTTTGACAACATCAAAAAGGGAACAAAAGAATAAGAGAGCGAAAGCTCCCCCTATCATAAAGCATAGGTGAGTATCAAACAAGTATAGGGATTGCTCCCCCTATCAAAAAGCCATATAGAATATAGATAAAGAAAGATCATGGCAAATATGTGAGCGAGCATAAATGAAAAGATATGCTAAGCATCACTCACATACAAACAAGATACAATGAGGACACATAATGATATGACATTATAAAGATAGTGTCTCATTATAAAAAATCATGAGTAAGAATAGATTTATAAAATCAAAAGAAGAGGAACATGAGAATCATGCAAAAAGTTTTCAAATGAAAACAAATCAACCAAAAGAATTCATAAATCAAAGTTTATATTCAAAAACAATGTTTGATCAATAAAGAAAAATTTTCTTTACATAACTTGATCAAACCACTCATAGAATACATATAAAGCACGAATAGATGATTCATTAGCACAAACACATAATTAAATTTGTTTTGGTACCCAAGAACTCTTGGTACCAAAAGATTTAGGGACATGACCCCTATCATTTAAGCTCAAAGCCCTTGGGTTATGAACCCATTTGGGCGCATTTAGTGCGCGGGTCCGGTCATAGCAATAATTATGCAAATGACCCATTCGATTGCAATAAGTGCAATGAAGAGGATGCATTTGGTTATGTTGACCATGTGGATGTGCACGAGAAACATTTGAAACATTTGCAAACATGGATGATCTTTTAAAATTATTTTGCAAATGTGAAACTCTCTTTAAATCAAAACAAAATTTGGCCAAATGACCAAATCTACCACAATGATCACATCTATACACATGAGCATGCTTATGATGAGCAATGGGTGCATGTGTGTGTACATGTGATGAAGAAACTACATGAGATGCACAATGAGCATTAGTCTTTGTTGGTTTATGTGCATCATAGCAAAATTTAGCTAAATGGCCTTTTCGGCCGCAAATAGAGCATTTGTAAACTTTGCTATACATATGTGCATAGTGAGTGCTTGGTTTTGAAGAGTTAGCACGAGACTTTGCACATAAGTCCATAAGTTTCTTGTTATTAACAATGCATGTGTTAAGAGTTGAATCTAAAGATGAAATGCGATTTTTAATATTGTTCAACTCATCATTAGGCATAGAAGCATTGTCAATAGAAGTAGAGCAAATATGATCATTTTTAAATGATGTAAATTTACTTCTAATAGTCTCTACTTCTAGCATGGCATTTTCTTTTTCATGAGTTAAAATAGCAAAGTTTGAAAGCAATGAATCATGATCCGATTTTAATTTATCATTCTTTTCTTTGAGGATCACATTCTCATTAGAAACATTATCAAACTTAGAAATCAACAACTCATGATCGGATTTTAAATCCTCATGCTTGCATTTTAAATCAATGAAATCATTTTGTAATTTCTTGTAGGCATGCAATAATCTTTTACTAGCACAAGCAAGTTCATCATTAGGTAAATTATTAATAGATTCGAACTCGCAAACCTCACTAGGGCTATCGCCTAGTGGTCGTGTGCATGATAGCGCTATCAAAAGAATCAAGCTTGTTAGACATAAATGAATCAAATGCATTTAATAAAAATTCTAACATAAGCTTGTTCATAATAAACATCTTTTTATCATGTTTGCTCCACTTGGATTTCTCCAACGTGGGCACAATATAAGCACAATCAATGATTTCGCATAAATCGATATTTTTAGATTGAACAAATATTTTGAATCTAAAACACCATTGAGCATAGGGGAAAGCATTGAATTTTGGAGCAATACTAGAATCATAGCCTAAACAAGATGCATCATTCATATCCATAATTTGTAAAAATATGCAAACAAGATACAAATGCAATCAAAACAAGATTAGCACAAAAAGATAACTTGGATCTTTAACTCAAGGCGATTAGACCTTAAATCAAAGAGCACCAAGCTCTGATACCAATTGTTAGAACCTAGAGGGGGATAATTAGGGTCTTATGCTAATCTAATCCGATTAAATGCCAATTTCGGCAGCACCTCCGGTGCGCAAGGTGCACAACAAGAGATTAGATCGTAAGAATTCCTATTTCACCAAGGAAACAAGAATCTGAAGCGGATATTTGTTAGAACCTAGAGGGGGATAATTAGGGTCTTATGCTAATCTAATCCGATTAAATGCCAATTAAAATTAATTAATGAGTTATCCTAGCAAGAATAAAATACCATAAGATATATGAGCTAGGATAAGCAATGTAAACAATGAGATATATCCTATATGTATATGATGAAATATATATATATATGCAAGGATATATAAACTGACACAAGGGTAAACAATATGAACTAGATAGTGGATCATATAAATAATGAGCTAATGACAATGGCGACAAGAAATATAAACACAAGTATAAATGAACGCCAAAGCACACTCAAACAAGCAATATGATCACGGAGTTCGGACCTTCCGTCCTACGTCTCCGCTCCCCACTCCCGGGGAGAAATCCACTATCACAACCGGGTTTTCTACGTTCACCCGAATAACGTTTACACCTCACAGTATCGGTTTTCAACGCCCGAAAACTTTACAATCAACACTCTTACAATCACACTCTACACCCTCACAAGTGTTGGACCTAGCCGTGTCTCCCTCAAGTGCTCGGTCACAACCTCTATGGATGAGAACACAATAAAAGCCCACACTCAATGTTACAACTCTCACAACCCTAATATATTATGAATGCAAATACAATAAGCTCAAGTGGGTGTGTGTAAACAATGAGTGAAATCAAAATCAAAACTAAACTCAATTAAAATCTAGCATATAGAAATTATAATCAAAATAATAAATAGATAGAAATGAGTTAAGAGATTCTTCTCTGAATAACAAGATGGAGAGATGGAGATTGAAGCCCAAACAAGAAGATGATCTCCTCCACTTGTGAAAACTTCTTCACAAACAAAACAAACCCTTAAACACACTTTAAACCCTTGTTTAAAACTTGTTTTAAAAACTTCTTAGATTAGTTGAAAAACAACAGAAAAAAGAGTATTTATATCCTCCAAAAACCCCAGCTAAAAATCCCAAGTCAAAAGACAAAAACAGCCCCAGACAAATCAGCTCAGAAATAGCCGTTTGGAACAGTCAGAAGGAACGGAACGTCGACCGACGAATCATTCGGTCGACCGAAAATCCCGTCGGTCGACCGATGAGAGCAAAAACACGAGGAAAACATTCTGGACCATCGTCGGTCGACCGGTGCGGTCGACCGATGGAGCTTTCGGTCGACCAGACCGGTCGACCGACCAACTCTCTATCGCATGGTAAGAAATGAACAAATGATCGGTTGACCGGTGCGGTCGACCAAAATTTGACACATGAAAAACCTGTTTTGCTGGTTTTAAAAAGCTATTTAAAAATATAAAATAAATTCCAAAAAATATAAAACTTTGGGGAATGATTGTAGACATGATAATAAACATGCTACAATGACTGGTTTCGAAAAAGGACTTCCCAAATAAAAAATATCATCATTTTACAAAATAGTCCAAAACACAAAAATGTAAACATGTGAATTTTTGATGTTTTGACATAAACCAACTTTTGAAACTTTGTGAAATGTTTTTATAGACTTAGTAAAACATGTATAAACTAATATTGAAGTCTATAAACTAATAAAATAATATTTTCACAAAATTGCATATTCTATGCAATGTTTTCAAAAACACAATAGAAAATATGAAATGTATAATTTCATATATATAATCATAAAAACTCAAAACACATGTATGTATATATATATAACTATATATATATGCATAGAAACCAAAACTTATGTATATATATCTAACTATATATATATACGAAGAAACCAATCAAATGTGTGTGTATAGATATTGAGCTTAACGTATTAAACACACATAATATAAACCTATACTAAATTACCCAAGCTTGATCTTGATCTTCATTGAGCTCAACTTGGTACACGTTGCGGATGAAGCTTGAACTTGATCTTTAACTTGAATTGCACGATGCTTCACCGACATTCCGCCAACCTCCATTGGATATGATCGTTGAAGCTCGATTCCATCCATCCTCCAACTCGTTGTTTGCCTAGAATAAATACAAAAAACACAAACACTAGACAAACAACATTAGTAGTAAATTGTTTGTAAATCATCATCAAAACAAGAAGGCCAACAATCTCCCCCTTTTTGATGATGACAAACAATTTACAAAAAGGATATATGCATGAAAGGAAATGAACATACAATGTATAATATATCATGCATATAAACAAGAAAGAATATACTCACAATATTTCTCCCCCTTTGACAACATCAAACCCCTCCCCTCCCCTCTCGGCAGCCCCTCCCCCTCCGCACAGTGTCCGTTCTTTCATCTGCCTAAAAGGTATGTTTTTTCTACCGAGCTTTAGAATTTTTATATTATTATTATTTATTGTCGAATTTAGTTTAGAAACCCTAATTTATGATAAAAAATAAACGAGTTCAATTCTGAGAACAACACTAGTTATCATTATTGAGTTTTAAACACTTATAAACCCTAACTCATTTAAGTTTCATTCGTGCTATAAGTATGTGTGATTATTTAAGTTTGTGATGTGAAAATATGTGAAATAATTTTTTTTAAAAAATAGAGTGATATATAACACATTATAAATTTTTATAATGTGTTATAATCCAATTTAGGTGAATAAAAAAATAACGTTATCCCTAGACTTTCGTCCAATAATTACATCCAATTATTTGGACTTATAATATATGATATACGACTCAGATTTGGGTAGGAGACGAAGTTTTCTCCCAAAAATGAGCGTTTATTTTATATTATAGGAATAAAAAATTGGTACTGAAATTCGTAATTATTGGATCTGTCCTTCTCGGACGGGTTAGGAATATAGTAGTGCATACATCCAACTTTGTATACTTTGTATATTTTCATTCTTGAAAGTTTTGGCAGCACGTATTCGTTGTTCTCCGTGTACCTATTTGTTGTTCTCCGTGTACAATAAGCGTATGTTGTTCTGCGTTTCGGGTTATTACTGATACGCATAATAACATCCGCACAGTCTACAGGGAGAACATCGGGTAGGTGCTGTCGAAATTTTTAAGAAATAAAAATATACAAAGTATATGAAGTTGGATGTAGGCACTACTATATTCTTAATGGATAGAAGCATTCCTATGACAACCGCAAGAATAGTGTAATTAGTTTCTACGTACGTTTTATATATATATTATGTAGATAAATATTCATATTGTTAAATGATATATGAACGTACGTTTGATGTGTGTTGAATGTATAAGAATAATGGATGTATTAGTAGTTGTGAGACTAATCGTATTTAATAATTATATATAATTTACAGATGAGGATAATTCCTAACAAATCATGGATAGATATCCCTAGGCATCGCAGATTTCATGACACACGATACAAGGAGGGATGTGAAGCCTTCATGCGTTATGCGGAAATGAATCCGAGAAATTTAAGAAGCGGTGCTATGTATTGTCCTTGTTGTAGGTGTAGGAATTTGAAGCTGCTGAATAAAAATAATTACGGATTCACCTAATAAAATCAGGTTTTGATGAGAAATATAAATACTGGAACTGGCATGGGGAAAGTATCACTGAAGATGAGGATCCAAATATGCATGTTGGTACGTCCGGTGGCCAACGAATAGATGACACAGAAACATTGTTGAATGATATTTTTCCTCGACCTACAGAACATGATGTTGATGATAATGTCGAGGATGATATTGGAGACAAAAGTGAAGATGATAACGAAGTTGAAGCTGAAGAGGTAGGAGGTGTCGCGAGTGTCGAAAATATTGATGATATGCATTCCTCCGCAGAAATAAAGCGAATAATGGAGCTACTAGAAGATAGTGAAAAGGACTTATATGAGGGATGTACCGAGTACTCTAGATTTTCATTTATGCTGAAACTCCTTCATATTAAGACACTTAGTGGTATGTCAGATAATTATTTTGAAATGCTTCTTGATTTGCTTCGGACTGTAATCCCTGGAGGAGAGAATAGCATACCCCAAACAACTTATCTAGCTGAGAAGATTATCTCTGCTCTGGGTCTTGATTATAATAAGATTGATGCATGTTCGAATAATTGTATTTTGTACCACAAAGCCAATAAAGACCTTCAAGAGTGTCCGACATGTGGAGTTTCTAGGTGGAAACAGCACACAAATTCTTCAACAAGGATTACACCGGAGACAGGGATAACACAGAAGAAAATTCCAGTCAAAGTGCTTCGACATTTTCCATTGGCTTCTAGATTGCGAAGATTAAATTATTATCCATGCACAACGTCCTTATCACGAAGTGAGACGTTATAATGAGCATTTGGTGAATGAATATAAATTTCGAACGTTAGAGACCGATGATAGGAGGGTAACTCAGAACAGTGGGGTCATGGGCTTGTTTGCTCAAGAATGTTTTTCAAGTATAAGAGATCAGAATCCAATTCTAGCTGACATATTATATTATGGCCAATTAGAAGATATTGTTGAGGTAATTTACGGGTTTGGTAAACCAAAACAATGTACTTACACGATGTTCAAGGTTCGGTGGTGTCCTGCAAAAAAGCAAAAGGATCATTATGGATTTACACTAGTCAATCTTCACCGAGAAAAATATACGGATGAGAAATTCATTTTCGCAGAACAAGTTGATCAGTGCTTCTTTGTGAAAGATTCGAATGTCATGTCTGATTGGGTGGTTTTGTACAAGGAGCCAAGATCTGTTATTCTTCCTAATAACAATGAAAAAAATATTGAAGAAAGTGAAGATAATTATAGTGAACCAATCGGTTCATCTGATGATGTTTGGCAAGAATTCTCTTACGCACAGAATGTGGCGTTGGATGTAGGTATGTAATATATATGTTACACTGCATTAAAGTTTTTTAGCTAATCATAATAAGAACAATGCATTTCATAATAACTTATCTCATGAGCATGTATATATTAAATTTGCAGATGAGGAGGAGGATTAGGAGGCTCTTTGACCAGTCGGCTGATCGATCACGGAGTATCACCCCAGGTAGTGGTGCTGATGATACACTACCATCTCCGGATGCAGGTATAAAAATTAATTAATACTTTAATAAATTTTAGTTATCTAGCTCATAGTGCTCATTTGTTGCAGATGCGGGATATTCATCACCCAGCGGTTCTGACGCAGCACCAGAACCATCCCCCGACACAGGTATTAAATATCTAATAATTGATAATGGTCAATTAAAATTTAATATTAATGATTCTTCTTTCTTATGTAGGTGCTACTTGGACCCCGACATATCCATCATATACATTCCATACCGACTTGCGGCCAAAGACACAGGACTATCTCAGTTTACCCTTACCTCCGGACTCTCATAAGTCCAAAGCTGACTCAAGGAAGTACCACCCACGTGCTGCGAGAAAGTTACAGGAAATGCTTCCTATGTTAGAGACTAGGAAAGCTGATGCACTCGCAGCAAAAGATAGAGAGATAGCGAATGGTAAATTGTATAAATACTTTTAATTTTTACATTTGTATATTATATGATATATTATCATGTTGTTATTATTGTAGGTGCTAAGTCAGATCGCATAGAGGGACGACGTGGCGGAGGTAAGCCTGATTCTAAACAACCGCCAAGAGGAATGAAGGCCATTATTAGGTGGAATAGTTCTAATTTGCCCGTTGGTCCTTGGTCGACACGATTGAATGCATATATTGGGGTTCTCGTGCGTAGAACGATCATTATCAACCCTTATTTTCATTTTTGAGAATTACCATGGACCGCATACGAGACGATATGGACTGCGCTTATGGTAAGTGCATATTTTTTTAGATTTTCATTTATTAGTAATTAGTAACTGATATTAAATTATCCTTACTAAATGTGTATGTAAATCTACAGGACTGCTTCTGCCTTGAGCACTTTGAGGGGGCTTGGAATTATGTGTTTAATGTCAAGGTTGAAGCAGTCCTCAAACAATGAAGGCATGAGATCAAACATGAAACCTATGACAGGTATGAGGAGGACTGACAGAGGTTTTTAAACCTCGATGACCGAGTTGACGAGATTCATTTCACGGCTCTCCTCATGTATTGCGACAGCGATGCCGCCAATGTTAGTTTCATGAAATTTAGTTTATAATTTTAAGATATTATTTCATTTTATATTTACAGATTTTTTTTAAAGAATAAATCCACGAAGGGGTCAGAAAATAGAAGAAAGAAGCTGCATGACCATCACTTGGGCTCACACTCCTACGACAATCTTGAGGATGTTTATTGTCAGGATACAGTATATGTCATTTAAAGTTTAAAGATTTAAAAGATCTTAATGTTTAGTGTGATTATGAAATCTCAAAATTTATAATATGACAGGGGAAATCATTAATGTCGATACACTTGAGGGCAAAAGTGGCATATGGTACTTTCCGTGAACAATATAGGGGTGATGAGAAGAATCGGGATAAGATCACGGCAAATCTCGAGTTAGTGGTGAGACTTATACATATCTTGAGTAGTATTATTAATTCTATTTTGTTAACATTACGAGGAAACGAGAACACAAATAATATGGTCATTATCTTGAATTAACTATAAATTTATGCTTTAGGAGGGATTTGAGACTGCATCCAAGGAGGCTGCATCTGTGTACATTTCGCAGGAGGAGGAACAAACCGAGCCGGACCCTCACATGCTTTCTGCAGAGGAGAACATCAATCTCACACAGAACCTGATGGGTCATAATAGGTAAGGATGGTGAAAAATCGAATCAATTTGAATACTACATACTATTTATATTTGTTTACCATTATTGAATTTGAGAGCAAAGTTTAATATTTATTTCTCCCTAATAATAGGAGAGGAAGATATCCTCTGCATGGTGTCGGAGCTTCACGAGGTATAAGCATTAGATCGTCCACAGCATCATCCACACCATCTACATCGACGAGAGCAGCCACAAGCAGTTTCCAGGCTATGCCATTTGTCGCACGTATCTCTGCTTATCTGATTGACAAAATTGACCCGGAGCTGCATATTCAGGTGACTAATGAGATGACTAGAGTTGCGCTGACGGCGAACTCGATGGACGATCTCATGGGGTATGTTATACAATATTTAGGCAGTGCTATTCCTTATAGCGCGTATGGTGGTACCATACAGATCATTAGCTCGATTGGCGATAATTACGGTGCTAGACAGAGTAGTGCTCAGGTACCTTATTTTTTCTTATATTTATAAATTCATTTTTATCTAATATGTTATCAAACACCACATAATGATTATTCAATTAAACATTCAGAGTGGAGATAATGGAGAGAGCAGTACTCGTTCTCGTAATCGGGATAGAGATACCCCCGCCGCCGACGATGGATGATGTTTTTTTATTTTTAATGTAATAAACAGTTTTATTTGTTATAACACTATATGTATTCATGTCGTGTATCCTATCTTAGTCATGTGCATTGTTAGTATATATGTTGTTGGATGTGTATTAGACGGAACTGATTGATGTATATTTTGAAGTGGATGGTTGGATTTGTACAATGTGTTGGATTTGGTTATATAGATGTTTTTCTATATATTATATATACATATATTATATGTAAATATATTGTATATATTTATAAATAAGTTATAACTTGAGAGAGAGAGAATCGCATAAGTAGTCGTTGTCCGTTGGGCCAATGGGTAAGAAGTAGCCGTTGTAATATACTATATTTATATATACTTATATACTAAGAGAGAGTATACACACACACATATTATACATATATAAGAGAGAGTATACTTATATAAGAGGGAGTATACCTATATATATATATATATATATATACTAAGAGAGAGAGTATATATATATACACACATATATTATACATATATAAGAGAGTGTATACTTATATATACTTATATAAGAGAGAGTATACATATATAAGAGAGAGTATACTTATATATACATCTGTCAAACTAGACGGAATTCTTTATTCCGTCTAGGTTGACTTCCGTCTAGGTTGATCAACCTAGACGAAATTCCGTCTAGTTTGATTCAATCTAGACAGAAGCAAAATAAACCACCCAAACTAGACGAAATTCCGTCTATATGAACTAATCTAGACGGAATTTGGATCAACCTAGACGAAAATTTCCGTCTAGGTTGATCAGTTTTCTACTAGTGATACATATATTATATATATACATATAGTATACATATATAAAAATATATTATATATACATATATTATACATATATAAAAATATATTATATATACATATATTATACATATATATATATATACACACATATGACATATTATACATATATAGAAATATATTATATATACATATATTATATATATACATATAGTATACATATATAAAAGTATATTATATATACATATATTATACATATTATATATATTTATATATACATATATTATACATATATAAAAATATATTATATATACATATATTATACATATTATATATATTTATATATACATATATTATACATATATAATACATATAAAAAATAAAAAATAAAAATAATAAGAAAATTCCGAGCCTGACCGAGCCCGGGTCGGGCACCAAAGAGGCGGCCCGGGCCCGGCCCGGAGCCCAGACTTGGCCCGGGTTTCCGGGCCGGCGGGCTTTTTGGACACCCCTAGTAAGAATAGAATGATAATTCCCACTTCTCATTCATTTGTATATACTAGTTTTTACACACGTGCAATGCACGTGATTTAATACCATGATTAAGTATTTTTGACAGTTTGTGCTCATTTTCGTCATCCATCTCAACTATCCGAGTTATATTGTTTAGATCCTACTAAGTCATTCCATGGAGGTACAAACAAGTAGCCTCGTCTGTAGGAATGAGAAGCGGATTCATCGAGACAGTTAGGAAAGTTAAGCTCCACCAGAGCGAGAAAGGGAACCTGGCCTGGTCAAGCAAATAACCAGTCAACTACAAACGGGGCGACGTGGGACTGCCTCTATCATAATCAACGAATCCTCAGCTGAAGAACGACCAAATTTTAGGAACCAATAGCATCACTCGGGTTGTACTCCTAGTTGAAGCCAAAGAAGGCAAGAGCAAATGAGCAGTTGTCTTTCAAAGAGGACCAACATGAGGTCGACTTACCCCATTGTGGAGCATGATTCCACTCAAGCTGGCAGAATGACACTATCCGTAACCCTCTTAACTCATCCCCAGTGCAGAAAGGAGACGGTGAATTTTTCGTCATAGAGTATGCATGTAATGGCATATAATCGGGAGACTCTCCTTGAACAAGCGGTGGTGTCACCTCTGCACCAAATGGTCAAGATCTCCCCCAGAAGATCTTGATGTAGGGAGATTTTCAGTGTCCCAGAATCTTTCTATAAAGAAGAGACTGGAACTGTTGCTGGAGGTTTCTTCCTGTTGCAGTAGTTGCTGTTGTTATGGGAATTAAAGATCACAATGACTGGTTGTTAAAGGATTTAAGAAAGGAAAGAAGACTGAAGCTGTGGTCAGCAATATCCGTTAGCTCATAAACTGTATGATTAGTTTATATACTATTATGACACATAAGAGTCTGTATTATATTAAAAGACAGGTACAATGTGAGAATCTAATACAAGTGAAACTCAAGTAATCTAACAAGTGAAGGGAAATATCAAAGTGAAATACCTGCTCTCACTGGATAATATGTTACAAGAGATTCCATATATCACCACACCCAAATTGTGAAGTTTGAATACCAAATACAAACCATCCCAAACTGCTGAATCATGGAGCTAAAGAAGACTTAGAAGAGTAGCTTTCTGTCAGTTCAAATGCTTGTTTCTTCCTTCATCAAAAAACTGCGCAAAAGTTCAGGTTGGAGAAGACAACATATCAAAAGACTTCCCTGAAACACAATCACATTATGGACGCAAAGAAAGAGAATATACTATTATACCACATGATCACCTGATAATGAGTAAACTATAAATAGGATAAAACAAATGATTTTACCAAATCATATGCTTCTACCTTAACAGTATTCTTCTCATGCGGTCATATTGCAATAAATTATGCCCAAAAGAGATTAACTATAAATAAGAAGTAAGGTATCAAATTTTATATGGAAAAACTAAAATAAGAAGTAAGGTATCAAATTCAAGAATGAATGCTTACATATGCTTCCATATTAAGCGCTCTAGTAACTAGCCTTATTCAGTGTTTTAATAATAAAAATTATGGTCAGAAGAGCTTATCTCAATGCAAAACTTTTAAAAAAATTGCAAGGTATAAAATTCAAGAATGAAAATTAAATCAAAATTAACATGATTACAATTGCTAGAAAGCATGATAACTTCCACACAAACTAATGAGTGTTTAAGAAGCTATTTATCGTTGTGTCTCAGTCATCTAAGATGACAGTCATACCCAAACTAAAGGGAACTTTGTTTGCATGACTAGCGAGCTTTCTGTCATCTTTAAAACAAAAATATGAAGATATCACTAAAAAACTCAGCATGTTGTAGCCGGGAAAAAAGGAGGAATTTAAACAATTGTAGAATTCAGAGTTCATCTTATCCTAAAAAGCTTATAAATCCACCTAAAATGAATCCATATTTAGATCTTCAAATGACCACACGAAGTTCAATAACTGAAGATATCTTCGTATGAGCAACACCAAGAAGCTGTTGGTATTATACAACTGATTCTGGACTGAATATTGTATACATGACCTAGACTCAGTGAAAGAACTAGCAATAAACATTATATGAACAAAAGTTTTGCTACAAATTATGTTCTAGTAGCAGAGGTTAATTATTTTAATCTTCCATGATATCATCAACACTTCGTATCATAGGAAGGCAACCCCTCTCAATAAGTACCTTCACATCCAAAGAAGTACTAGCATTTCCATACAGCCTAAGCGCAATTTTTCTCATTAGCCTCAAGCTCTTCGGACCATTATTAAGAAGGCCACCATTCTTAATAACCTCTTTCAAAAGCTCAAGAGCTTTGACTGCATTCCCTTTCAAAGCTAAAGAATCAATTAGCAATAAATAGATGAAAGTATCAGGTTCATGTCCACAATTCTTCATCTGCTGTAAATAGAATGTGGCAGAATCTACTTTGCCACACTTACACAATCCATGGATAAGACAAGTATAGGAAATCCTGTTTGGAGCACATCCTTTCTCCCTCATTTGATTCCAAATATCAATGGCATCTTCAGCTCTTCCAGCATTAAAGAAACCATCTATTAAACTCGTATAGGAGACGATCGAAGGTTGCTTTTGATCACCAACCATTGTACTAAAGCAAGTGACTGCTTCATCGATCATGCCATTTTTGCACCATCCATCTATCATCAAGTTATAAGTGACAACAGAAGGAACAAGTCCCTTCTCTAGCATTTCTTTCAAAATCCCCTGTGCTTCTTGTAATCTTCCAACCTTACAAAATCCATTTATTAGAATGTTATGTGCCACCACATCTAAAACATAATAATTTGAAGAAATTCGACGAAAGAGTTCCAATGCTTCATCCACATCTCCTGTCTTGCACATTCCATCAATAACCACAGAATATGGAATCATATCTGGAAGAAA
Organism: Asparagus officinalis; assembly: GCF_001876935.1. Taxonomy (NCBI): domain Eukaryota; kingdom Viridiplantae; phylum Streptophyta; class Magnoliopsida; order Asparagales; family Asparagaceae; genus Asparagus; species Asparagus officinalis. The sequence goes on along the minus strand of NC_033803.1, from coordinate 44,725,307 downwards.
ACCCACTTGAATCATGTCATCAAGGAAACAAGAGGCTTCTTTTATTTTCCCATTTTTGCAGAGTCCTTGTGCCATTATAGTGCAATATTTGATCCATGGCACATGACCCTGGGATCTCACCTCCTTGAGCAATTCAATGGCAGCAGTCAAATCCCCTCTTTTGCAGAGGCAATAGAATATCGAATTGTATGTGAACTCAGTAGGAACAAACCCAAATTCCTTCATTGTTTTCAGTAACTCATAGCTTTCAATCAACCTGTCCATGTTGCTGAGTGCATTAATCAGGTCATTATACATTAACAATTTCCCTTTACAACCCATTTTAATCATATCGTTCAGAAGAACTAAAGCCTTATCCAACTTTTCAGTCTTGCACAAGCCACAGATTACAGTACTGAATGAATCATCATTTGGCTTAACAGCTCTCTTGATTCTAACCAAATTATCTTCGTCGCCCTCATACACTCTCTCTTGCGAGGAATCCATCATTGCCCTTAGCAGACAAAGGGCTCTTTCAACGTCACCATGCTTTACAACTCCATTGAGCATTGCATTATAAAGCAAAACCAAAGAGCCCAAATCCAACTTCTCCCCTTCTTCCTCAAGAAACCAATTTGCAGTGGTCAAGTCTCCTTCACTACAAAATGCTGAGATCAAATTCTTGATCACCCGAACATCCGGAGATATATCATCCTTTTTCATTTCCAAGTACAAATCCATCGCTGTTCGAAGCTCCTTCTCTTCACACAATCCCTCAATCAGGACACTGAAGAGTGACAAAGTCCCACGAAAACCATAAATTTTCATTTTACCGAACATTACTAATGATTTGTCCACTCTCCTATGTCTAATAAACCCAGGAATCAACACAGAGAATGTCTTCTCGCTTATCTTCATCCCCATTTTCTCCATCCTCTCAACCAACTCGCAAGCTCGATCAATCTTCCCCCACTTACAAAACGAGACAATGAGAATCGTGAAAACATGCTCATCAGCCCACCCTCTATCACTGATCCTATTGAAAACATCCAACACTTTGTCCAATTTCTCTGAATTACAATAACATTGCAACATTGAGGTTAGAGTATACTTATCGGGCTCTCTTCTTGAATCTCCTACCATCTCCCTAAACCTTGATTCCATCAGTTCAACTTTGCCATCTTTAGCAAACGCCTCAAGCAAACAATTATATGTATAAGAATTGGGCACACAGTTCAAATCACCAGCATGCTCAAACACAAAATTCGCCTCATCAGTCAGTCTCTGATTGCCAAGGCACCGAATTAAGAACCCCAATGCTCCCGGGCTGACTGGGCATCGTTGGGCCACCAGTTCCTTCACAAGGGGTCGAAGACGAGACCTCTGTTGGGCCCAAGAGAGGATCGAGGCCATGGCATTGTAAGTATAGCAATTGTGACGAAATCCATCTTGCCATGAGGCCCATCGAAAGAAATCATGGGCCGCTTTCCACTCCTTGAGGTCTTTAAGGACGGCCTCAACGGTCTCAGGGCGGAGGCTACGGCCAAGGTTTTGGAGCTCATCAGGGTTGCGGAGAGAAGCTGGTTGAGAGAATAGATCGAACAGTTTGTGGGCAAGTCGGTCGCCGGTGACGGAAGAAGCTATTGAGGATGAGATTGAGAGGGTGTTGAGAGAAAAGGGTTTGAGAGGAGAATGAGGTGGTTTGACTGCTGCTCGCAGGGCCATTAGAGGGGATTAAGAATGAGGAGAAAAGATTGGATGTCTTTGTGTAGAGAGATGATGGGAGTAGTAATGGAGTTTGGGAGAGGAGAGTGGAGGGGAGCAGGAATTGGGTAGAAAACTGCTGTCTCATTGGAATTGTAATTGCAGTTGCATATGAGCGGGCGGTGCAGAGCCATGGAATGGTTTCCTCGGCATATAGCCGTTGATGTTTTGCGGCACTACTCCTCAGGGTTTAGGATTCATGTTAGAAACAGGGTACGGAAAATAATTAAGTGTTTGGCAACCGTGGTATTTTCGCCGTTTCTGTTTTTTTAACAAAAACAAAAAAACTTGTTTGGCAACAGGGTGTTTTTTTTAACTTGTCCCTTTATAAAATCTAAAAATTAAACACTTTTCTCAAAACATCAAAAATGTGTTTTAATATTCCGTATTATCATATAAGCCGCCCAGCCCGCTCGCCCGCTTACTGCGGTCCACCGCACCACGCGTCGCTGCCGACCACCGCCGCGCCCGCCGCCCCTTGGACCCGCCGCCACCCCTGCCACCGCCCGCCTGTCGTCGGTCGCGGGTTGCCGGCCGCCTGTCAGTCGGCCGCCAGGGCCACCTCACCCCACCGCTACCACCATCACCGTCTCTGCCGCCGTCGGTCGGCAACGCCGGCCACCGCCACCGTCTCCTCGCGCTCGGTGGGCCGTCGGCGGCGCCCCCCTCCGATCCCGCAGGCGTGCATCCCGGCAACGTACCAACCACCTTCGTCTCCCACCGCCGGCCGTCTGTTCCGCTCGGCCATCGGCCAGCCGGTCCGGGGCTCCACTCCCGTGCTAGCCCGCCGGTCGCCGGACAGTCGTTGTTCAACCCCTCCGCCCCTGTCGCAGCGCGCTACCATCCCTCCAGTCGTACCGCTCACCGGCCCTGCCCGCCCCACGCTGGCCGCAATATATATGGCAAAACTAGTTTGCACAAAATGTGTTCGTTAAAACACATTTGAAAAAAAATATACACATGGCATGTGTTTTTTACAGAAAATCACAACATAAAAAACACTTTGATTACCAAATTCATATAAAGTTATTGTTAATGTTACTCTCAAATTGCACGCAAGAAAAGACGCTGCTTCATCCGTCCAACCGAACTGGCATCCCAGCGCCATTTTAGGGTGAAGCTATAGTGCTGCGCCAGATTTGGCGCAGCACTGTAGCTTTGGTGCAGTGACTTTTTTTTTAATTTTTAACCTTTTTTTAGGCATAGAGTTTATTATTTTGTTGGTTTTTAATGTTTCTCTTTTTATTCATGATCAAAATATTTCATTGAAGTTATGAAAGTAATATTTTAATTTGATTTAGCATTTAATTTTTATATTTTTATTTTATTCATAAAATATATTATTATAATTAATTATATGTATTATATAATTAAATAATTATATAATTTGTTAAATATTTTAACTTTCAAAAAATGTTAAAAGATAAGAATAATAAAAGGAATATTCTTTTTGGTGTAACATTTGGTGTAATGGGTTGGAGATAGAATAATAATTTGGTGTAAAAACTACACCAACTTGGTGTAAAAACTACACCATTTTGAGTTTTATGGTTGGAGATGCTCTAAGCGAAAAACTATCTTACGCTATGTAGGGTATTTCATAAAAATATCATGCAATGTCATTAAATTTTTATTGGTGCAAAATATCGTTATATATCTGATTTATTGATAGGGTTATTTGCATATGTACCATTTACATCATGGGTATTTGCAAAGCTACCCCTCAAAGAATGGACTTTGTGAAAAATACCCCTAAAATCAAAAAATAATCAACTTGGTGCTAAAAATTTGACCATTTGGTTGATAACTTTTAAGCTGTGATTATAAGTTAGCTTATTAATGTTGATGATTAGTTACTCTGAGGATATTTTTTTTCAAAATCGATGATTTGATGGGTAGTTTTGTAAATACTGAGATTTAAAAGGTATATTTGCAAATACTCATAATTTAAGGAGTATATATATGCAAATATGATAATAACTTGTAAGGTCAATGCAGTTAGTTGACAATGACGTAAATTTCATGACAGTTAAGTCACTTCACCCCAATTTGTATTTTGTGACGCAAATAGAATTCATGGTATCGTGCACACTTAGGGCATGTTTGTTCGCACGGAAATAATTATGAAGTAGCTGAAGTAAAAGAAGTAGAGACTATTTCTACTACTTCCAAACAAAAAAATGTGTTTGGTTTTCTGAAAAACTTACTTTCAATACTTCCATAAACGCTTATGTGACGCCTACGTATCATCCTTACTTCCAAAATATTTTTCCAATCCTCAACACTCAGAAGTAGCTCGGAAGTAGTTGAAATGCATATTAATTAGGAAATAATAATTTTTTATTAATATTTTCTTTATTGGTTACTTCTAACAACTTTTCATTGATAAAATTACTTTCTAGAAATATTTCCAAATGTTATCCAAACAAAAAAAAAGTAAATGAAGAGGAAGAAATTCTACTTCTATTACTTCTAAAAATATATGAAACAAACAAAAAAGATGATATTTCAACTACTTCCTACTTTATAGTTTTGAAAGTTACTTCTATAAACTACTTCTTACTTCCAATACTTCCATTATCCAAACGGACCCTTAGGTTTTTTTCCCAGAAAATTTGTCGTATTTTTAGTAAATTCAATGGAAAAATTATGTCAATGCCCTAAATTTCAAAACTCAATGTGCCACAGCCCCTCATATGTTTTTACAATATGTTGCAGCCCCCAAAATTTGAAAAAAATTATGGGCCGATCCCTCCAGCTCATGATTAGCCCATATTTAACCTAAAAACCCAATTTTACCCCTCTTCCTCTTCTCATTCTCCTTCTCCTTCCTCATCCTCCTTCCTCCTTCCTTCCCGTCAATCCTTTAATCCGTCGCCGACTCTACATGGGCTCCACCGACGATCCTCTTCCTCTTGTCTCGTTCTCCTTTCTGTTGGATTTAAATCTAATTAAATCTAATTGTGGGCACATATGATTAATCAATGTGTATTGCTATCTTTAAGGATAACCCACTTAAAGTAATCAATCAATTTGGGTTAATGTGTATTTAAATAAATCATGGGGTTATATGTACAGATACCAGGTTGTAATTATAATTTGATGAGGGGCCAAATTACAAATGTACAACACCTATATATATGGGGTTATGGTGCCTAATCTAGGGTTAGCCACTCTCATTCTCTTATCCCCATCTAAAGAGATCCATAAGGGAGAAACCCTAAGGTTAGAAGATCATCAAAACCCTAATCAGGTTTTCCTCAATGGATTCAAGTATATTCTTCTGCACCTTTTGATTCTTGTTAATCTCTTTGAATTAATCATGGCGTTAATGTTTAGATATTAAATTTTTAGATCCAACAAGTGGTATCAGAGCCACCGTGATTTGTTCTAAAAGATTAAGATTAAAATTAGGGTTCTTTGATCTTAATTTGTGTTTTTTAAGAACTGTTCACGGATGAACAGTAACGTTTTTTTATTTGTTACTATTCGGATGAACAGTAAAAATTTCCTTTTTGTTTGGTTTTTCTTTCAATTTTGGATCTGTAGCACTTATGAACTCTAAAGTTCATTTCTTTTGTGTTTGATTCAATTTTTGAGGTTTGGATCTGAATGATTGAGTTCGAAAAAAAATTTAGGGCTTGAGGACTTACCCGTTCTCAGGTGAGCCTCGTGCTCGATTCAGACGAACCTCACATTCGTTCTCAGGTGAGTTTCTCGCTCGATTCAAACGAACCTCGCGTTCGTTCTCAAAGTTGAACATCACGTTCATTCTCAGGTCGAACTTCGCGTTCGTTTTCAGACGAACATTGCGTTCGTTCTCAAGTTGAACATTGTGTTCATTCTCAGGTCGAACTTCGCATTCGTTTTCAGACGAACATTGCGTTCGTTCTCAAGTTGAACATCACGTTCATCCTCAGGTCGAACTTCGCGTTCGTTTTCAGACGAATATTGCGTTCGTTCTCAAGTCGAACCTTGCGTTCATTTTCAAAACGAACCTTTCGTTCGTTCTTAAGTTGAACATCACGTTCATTTTCAGACGAACATTGTGTTCGTTCTTAGGTGAGTCTCGTACTCAAAACAGACGAACCGCGCATTCGAAGTCAAGCGAACTTCGTGTTCACTATGGTTAAGCCTCAGCTTTTCATATTAAATTATGGGTCCACTTTGGTATACTTAATTTATTCAATTAAGTTATGGGCCCTAATTAAGCTATGAAAAATTCTTTTAATTCAAATTAAGTTGTTTAATTTGAATTAATTTTGGTAGTTAATCAATTATTTAATTCAAATAATATGATACTAAGATATTAAGTTGTCTCTCATTCCAAATGATTAATTGAAACAAGATGTTGCCAAAGTAACATCTCTTGTGTAGATTGTTCATGAAGGATGTCGATGTTTGTGTATATGTTTTCGTGTAAATATTTAATCGGCCCAAAGAAAGGTTAATATTTATTTAGACTGTAATACACATCTGCGATGATAAACGTGTGACAATTATAAGGTTTACATGTGAATAATGAATCGATCCAAAGATAGTTTCATTATTTAACATAAGTTATTGTCAATGTTTGATCATTACAATAAGGTATCACTTACAAGTTAATATTACTGTCCAAAGACTTGATATTAATATTGTACCAGATATCTTAAGATGGGATTTGTCATTATTTGAATTTTATTGATTACAGTTAATAATGTGAGTATCTTTTGTTTATTTCAGCTAATGCATCTGCTGTAATAATTTCTGCTAACATCAACTTAATTCTCATGCCCAATGGGACAAATTTCAAGGTTTGGAAAGAGAACATATTAATTGTTCTTGGCTGCATGGATCTAGACCTTGCATTAAGAACTGAGCAACCCCAACCTCTCAATGCGGATAGCACTCCTGATGTTAAGAAGGAGTATGAGAAGTGGGAGCGTTCAAATCGCATGAGTCTTATGATCATTAAGCGTGGCGTTTCGGAAGCCTTCAGGGGCATAGAATCCGAAGGGATTACTAAGGCTAAAGATTTCCTTGCCGAAATTGAGAAACGTTTTGTAAAAAACGATAGAAACAAGCACGCTTTTAGCTCACTTGATCCAATGAAGTATAATGGCAAAGGAAATATCAGGGAGTACATTATGGAAATGTCTCATATTGCTTCAAAGCTTAAGGCACTTAAAGTCAATCTTTGTGATGAGTTATTGGTGCATCTGGTTCTGTTGTCTCTTCCTGCATACTTCAATCAGTTTAAGGTCAGTTATAACTGTCAAAAGGAGAAATGGTCTCTAAATAAACTCATTTCATATTGTGTACAAGAAGAAGACAGGTCGAAGCAAGATAAGACTGAAAATGCTCATTTGGCCTATGCCTCTAAGGATAAGGGCAAGAAAAGAAAGAATGATAATGAAGCTGCTAAGGGTCCAGTTCAGAAGAAACAACATAAGGATAATCAGGGTTGTTTCTTCTATAACAAACCTGGACATGTAAAGAAGGATTGTACCAAATATCACACCTGGCGTGCTAATAAGGGTACGTTCCTTACTTTGGTCTGTTCTGAGGTTAATTTAGCTTTAGTACCTAGAAACACTTGGTGGTTAGACTCTGGTGCTACTACTCACCTAAGTGTTTCTATGCAGGATTGTCTAAACTACCGAAAGCCAAGTGATGTTGAAAGACACATCTTTGTGGGTGACGGTCAGTCGGTAGATGTGGAAGCAATTGGGCACTTTAGGTTGCTACTAGGAACTGGTTCATATTTGGATTTAAAAGAGACTTTTGTAGTAAGCAATTGGGCACTTTAGGTTGCTACTAGGAACTGGTTCATATTTGGATTTAAAAGAGACTTTTGTAGTACCATCTTTTAGACGAAATTTGATTTTTAGGAACTGGTTCATATTTGGATTTAAAAGAGACTTTTGTAGTACCATCTTTTAGACGAAATTTGATTTCAGTTTCTGTATTGGACAAATCAGGTCATTCTTGTTTATTTGGAAACAATCAATTCAGTTTATCTTTTAATTCAAATATTATGGGAACTGGTAATTACTTGAGTACTTATGACAACCTATATTTGCTCGATACAATTGCTTCTTATAATGAATCCTTGCATGTGGAATCACGTGGTACTAAGCGTAAATTAAATAAGGAAAATTCGGCGATATTATGACATAAGCGCTTGGGTCATATCTCAGAAGGTAGATTTGAGCGTCTTGTGTCTGATGGCATTTTGGATTCCCTTGATTTTTCGGACTTCGACGTATGTATTGAATGTATCAAGGGAAAACAGACCAAAATAAAGAGATTAGGTGCCAACAGATCTTTGGATGTCTTAGAATTGATACATACGGATATTTGTGGGCCATTCGATTAGGTGCCAACAGATCTTTGGATGTCTTAGAATTGATACATACGGATATTTGTGGGCCATTCCCTATGACATCCTGGAATGGTCAATAATATTTTATATCATTCATAGACGATTACTCACGTTATGGGTACCTATATCTCATTCATGAAAAATCTGAGTCTCTAGACATGTTCAAAGCTTTTAAAGCTGAAGTTGAGAATCAACTCAACAAAAATATTAAAACTGTCAGATCTGATCGTGGTGGTGAGTACTACGGCAGATATGATGGTTCAGGTGAACAACGTCTAGGATCATTTGCTAGATACTTAGAGGAATATGATATCATCCCACAGTACACAATGCCGGGTTCACCTAGCATGAATGGTGTAGCTGAAAGACGAAACAGGACTTTTAAGGATATGGTAAGAAGTATGATTGCTCATTCTTCTTTACCAGAGTCACTCTGGGGAGAAGCACTAAAGACAGTAGCTTACATTCTGAATGGAGTACCAAGTAAAGCAGTTGCTAAAACACTTTATGAGCTTTGGACTAGTTGAAAGCCCAGTTTAAAGCACTTACACATTTAGGGATGTCTAGCTGAGGCAAGGCCTTATAGGCCAAATGAAAAGAAATTGGACTCCAAAATAGTTAGCAGCTACTTTATTGGGTACTCTGAACGCTCTAGGGGCTATAAGTTCTATGATCCCACACTAAGGAATATTTTTGAGATGAGAACAGCAACATTCTTTGAGGATGTTGAGTTTGGGGGGAGAAATAAGGTCAGAGACATTGTTTTTGAGAAGGAATTGGCTTCAGATCCAATCCATACAGTTACTTTTGACAATATTTAGGTTCATATACCTGTTATTGCTTAAGAAGTAAATTTGAAACCTCAAGATGATAATGTTGAACAACTCCCTATTCCAGAAGGACAAACTCAACAATCTCAAGAACCAGTGCCATTAAGGCGATCCACGAGAGAAAGGAAAAATGCTAATTAGGATAATTATATTGTATTTCTCTAAGAACATGAGGAAAGTAATAGAATGTTGGAAGATGATCCAATCAACTTCCTTCAAGCCATGAAAAGTTCTAACTCTCAATAGTGGATTGATGTCATGAATGAAGAATACAAGTCTATGTAAGACAATAAGGTTTGAGAACTTGTCTCATTGCCAGAAGGTGCAAAACCAATTGGTTGTAAATAGATATTTAAAACCAAGCGGGATGCAAATGGTAATGTGGAGAGGTATAAGACACGTCTTGTAGCTAAAGGCTTTACTCAAAAGGAATGCATTGATTATACAGAGACATTCTCTCCGGTTTCATCGAAAGACTCTTTTAGAACAATCATGACACTTGTTGCTCATTATGATATTGAGTTACATCAGATGGATGTTAAGACAGCATTTCTTAATGGCGACATTAATGAGATGATTTATATGGTGCAACCAGAAAACTTTGTATCAGGAGACCCAAAGAATATGGTTTATAAATTAAGAAAATCCATCTATGGACTCAAGCAAGCTCATCGTCAGTGGTCAATGGTATTACAAGTTTCAACAAATAATTATCTCGTTCGGTTTTGAGATGAATATTATTGATGACTATGTATATCACAAGTTCAGTGGGAGTAAGTATATTTTTCTGGTTCTGTATGTCGATGACATATTGCTTGCCACTAATGATATAGGCATGTTGCACGAAACCAAGAGATTTCTATCAAAGAATTTTGAGATGAAAGATCTTGGGGACGCCTCTTTTATATTAGGAATCCAGATACATCGAGATCGCTCTCGAGGTATACTTGTATTATCACAAAAGAGCTATATCGATAAAGTACTTAAAAGGTTTGGCATGCAAGATTGCAGACCAGGAGATACCCCTGTTGCTAAAGGAGACAAGTTTAGTCTCAATCAGTGCCCTAAAAATAACCTTGAAATTCAGGAAATGCAGAAGATTCCTTATGCTTCGGCTGTAGGAAGTCTAATGTATGCTCAGGTATGTATGCGTCCGGATATTACGTACATTATTGGGATGTTAGGCAGATACTTAAGCAACCCTAGTATGGATCATTGGATAGCAGTCAAAAGGGTTATGAGGTATCTTCAGAAAACAAAAGATTATATGCTCACATACAGAAAATCAGAAAAGCTGGAGGTCATTGGGTACTCTGATTCTGATTTTGCTGGATGCCAAGATAGCAGAAAGTCTACATCAGGCTATATTTATATGTTAGCAAGATGAGCTATATCATAGAAAAGTGTCAAACAAACACTTATAGCTTCCTCCACTATGGTAGTAGAATTTGTAGCTTGCTATGAGGCATCCAATCAGGGAATATGGCTGCGAAATTTTGTCACGGGACTTGTAGCTTGCTATGAGGCATCCAATCAGGGAATATGGCTGCGAAATTTTGTCACGGGACTGCGCATTCTGGAAAATATGGAAAGACCAATAAGGTTATATTGTAAAAATAAATCTGCAGTAATGTATTCTAATAACAACATGAGCTCAACTAAGTCAAAACATATTGACATTAAGTTCCTGGTTGTGAAAGAAAGGGTACAGAGTGGACAGATATCCATAGAGCACATTGAAACAAACTCCATGATAGCAAATCCTCTTACTAAGGGATTGCCACCCAAGGTCTTTCATGAGCACACCGCTCATATGGGTGTGGTGATACTCGAGGATATCATGATTTAGTGGGAGTTTGTAATTTTTTGTGCTTTGTGTTTGATTGTATTGTCTGATCAGAATAAAGTATTCAGTTAAGACACTCTGTTACATTATGTTTGGTTTTGACCTCACTAAAGTAGGACCAGTTGAAAATAAACATGTACTGATCACATTGCATGTAATTTTTATGCTGCACATCCATGATTGATCTATGTCATTTGATTGTATTGGTATATATGACCATTGATGCGTCGAGTCACGATAAATGTGATGAAGGCCGCTTTGATCCTATATTGATATAGTCAATGGACGAGATTGTTCGGAAATACCTTTTCAATGATAGCAATTATGAGCTCATAAGGTTATACACAATTTAAGGAACCATATGGTGCCCAAGTGGGAGATTGTTGGATTTAAATCTAATTAAATCTAATTGTGGGCACATATGATTAATCAATGTGTATTATTATCTTTAATGATAACCCACTTAAAATGATCAATCAATTTGGATTAATGGGTATTTAAACAAATTATGGGGTTATATGTGCAGATATCAGGTTATAATTGTAATTTGATGATGGGCCAAATTACAAATGTACAACACCTATATATATATGGTTATGGTCCCTAATCTAGGGTTAGCCACTCTCATTCTCTTATCCCCATCTAAAGAGATCCATAAGGGAGAAACCCTAAGGTTAGAAGATCATCAAAACCCTAATCATGTTTTCCTCAATGGATTTAGGTTTATGCTTCCGCACCTTTTGATTCTTGTTAATCTCTTTGAATTAATCATGGCTTTAAGGTTTAGATCATAAATTTTTAGATCCAACACTTTCTCATTCTCTCCTCCCTCATCCTCCTTCCTCCTTCCTTCTTCCTTCTTCCTCCCCGGCGATCCAACCCCTTCGTCTCCACCGCTCTCTTCTTTCCTCCCTCATATTATGCTTGGGTCACGATGTCACCAAATTTTATTTGAAGACTTTCTCCACTCTGATCTTCGCTACTCCTTTTGATGTCCTTTGTGAGATGGTGGAGCTTTAAGTCCAAGATGGAACAACTAACCCAGCTTGTGCGTATGGCTACTTCAATATAAATTTATTTCCAATTCAGAAAAGAAGATTAACCCTAGAACACAAGCTCAAATGTTAAGTCACACATACACAAGCTCAAATGTATGCATACAGTCAATGTCATATTTATTTATATGGTTTCTTAAAGCTGAGTGCTAAAAACTTGCCAATGATTATAAGAACTGAATATTTGTACACAAAGACCCGATATGACTTTCATTTTTTTTTTTGGGCTTCGTGGCAAGCCACTTTTTGTATGGCAATGAACACACCTGTTTCTGTGTAAATAGTACAGCTCTTTAAGGTTTATGCAGCAGACGATTAAGATGACGAGAATTAGTATTAAAATATAGGCTAAATATCAAAACTCCAATGTTTATTTTATTTTGAGTTGGATTTGTCAACACATGCAAAATACTGTAACAAAAATGAAAATTTACATTACAGTCATAATTTGCTCATTCATAACTTAAACAAAGTTTGGACTTGTTAATCAAATATAATGAATTGCAAACTTTTATTCAAGGATTGATACGAGTCGCCAAGCGAACACCTTCTCTAAATTATGAAGACTAAAATATTACAAAATATATCCTCACAATCTCTCTAAAATAAAGAACAATCTCTCTATGCTCTTTAAAATCCAATCTGATGTTTATGTAATACCCCAACCCTTGAGAGGGTGATGTGATTAGTATTGATAGATTTGATTGGAATACTCATACCACCAAGATGCATATTCTTTTTGGGAACCTAACTCTTAGAAACTCCAAAGTTAAGCGTGCTTGGCCTGGAGAAATTCTAGGATGGGTGACCCCCCTGGGATGTTTTCCAGGGAGCGCGTGAGTGAGGACAAAACGTGCTGAAAAGACATGTGGTGGTTTGTGAGGCCAGTCCATCAGATCTAATAGCGTACCGACTCCGGGATTTCGGGGCGGGGCGTTACAGTTTAGAAACCCTAAACAATCCCTATTTATATGTCTAACAAAGTGAATGTCAATCTCGTAAATAACCAAGCCCAATAGAACTTGGAATCTGCGCCAAATAGAGTCCAAGTCAATCTAGGAAACACGATCCAATCGACCGACTTGCTTGGTCCGGTCGACTGGCCAGAGAAAGGGTTTTTAACCCTGTAAGATTTTCTGATATCGGTCGACTGATGCTGATTTCAGTCGACTGATCGGTCGACCGATGATGGTTCCTGGTTGACCGGCCAGAACACATGACTCTCGCCTGTAGCGTGCACGTTTCCGGTCAACCGACACTGAACATGCGGTCGGCCGGCCAGAGCCCAAATGCCAGTTTTTCCGAGTTTGGCTATTTTCCTGCTTTTGACTACATTTGCTGCCTTCGACGACTCCGCTCACGCTTCTATTCTCAAGCTACCCTGAGAATCGTCTATCCTCAAGCTCCCATGAGGATCTCTAATCTCCTGATGCAATGAAGAAGATGCATCTGTATCATGGCTCCCCCCTTTAGGAAATTGAAGTCCCGTTTAAGTTAAGAACTTCAGCTGAGGAAACTCGCGAGCCCCTCCTGTGGCGCCCCTGGGTTCACACAAGGCTACAGTCCAAGGTGAAACTAGAGATGTCAAACCTGCCATGCACCCACACTGTGCATAAACATGTTTCACCAATCACAGTAATATCCTCTAGTAGAACCAAATAGAAGTGCAGGTACAAACAGGTAAAGTAAAGGGAATAAATATAATAGACATGATATAGAAGAGATATCTCATAAATGAAAAGAATCATGTCTCAACTATAATACATCTGATATCTGAATAATGAAAATATCTCAACATGAATCAACTAAGAATTGTACTAAGGCACACTGCCTTTACAATATGAATATGAAACTCTAATGTCTGGATAAAACTCAAAACTACAGTGAAGTCTCTACAAGTAAAAATACGCGACGACGACTATGCCAGAACTCCGTCACCCTGCGGCTCTCCGAAACTCCGAGCTACCTGAAAGGGTATTTTTAAAAGAAAAAGAAACAACAACAAGAGCGTCAGAGTGCTACAGCAAGATTACCTCCATCCGCCCCTAGGGAAAGGGCTGCTAGATGGAGTGGAGGCTCTATCTATTGAGCATAGTCTACCTAGATTTATTTTTCCCGTATCTAAGTGGGATTAACATTTAGAAACCTACAACACGAGACGTAGTACGTCGAGCGAAATAATCCAAACAAGGAAACCCTCATGTATATACCATAAGTCTCAAGTTGTAGATATCTAAACATTAATACCGAACTAAGAAAAGACAATCTAATAAAACCAATAATTAGAAATCCATAACACGAGACTAGTACGTCGAGCGAAATAATCCAAACAAGGAAACCCTCATGTATATACCATAAGTCTCAAATTATGAATCTCTAATCATTGATCCCAACTAAGAAGTAAAAAAGACAGTAAAAAAAATAAGATATCAACACATCGTATTTATAATATATTCTACTATCACTGGAGAGATAGAATAAAATATCAACACATAATTTTGTATAATTTCAAAAGTAACGTATCTCAGTTATATAGTTAACTGATAGGTCGTATTTATAATCGGTATCTGTCATACTTAGGCTATCAAGTAATTGTCTCAGTGTGACGGACTACCCTATAGGTATCCTGAACTGTGCACACGGCTCATTAGTCTCATCGCGATCTCAGTGCATAACATGAGTGCGAGACGAACTACCAAATCGGCATCCTAGAAATACGGCTCACGAGCCTCATCGCACCCTAGTACGGGACGGACGGCTAGATCAAGCCTCGAGCCTCATCGCACCCTAGTACGGGACGGACGGCTAGATCAAGCCTCCTAAAATCCGACTCAATGGCCAGTACATATGGAATATCGACGCACTACCTCATGTAGTACTGAACTGAGCTCATCAACGATATCCACCTCATATAAATCTTTGTATCTCAGGTATGTCGACGCACTATCTCATATAGTACTAAGCTATGCTCATCAACAACATTCATCTCATGTATAAACCATGTATATTTGGTATGTCGACGCACTATCTCATATAGTACTGAATTGTGCTCATCTACGACATCCAACATGTATGTGAACTATATCTAATTCAAATATGATCAAATCAAAATTCATCATAATCTCCTTAGTATTCTTAAATGTATAACATAACATATTTATGACTATACATATAACATCAAGCGGCTCAAAACTCCGCGAACGCACCTCAAAACGGCGCAACACAGCTCCACAAAACAAGCAGGAAAAACAGACGTGACATCTGTTAGTAAAACAAGTATATATTTCTCTAGGAAAACTATTTTTACAAATAGTTTTTAATTTTGAAAACTAGATTCACGTATCTTTTAAATGACATAAGTTTGGTTCAGTTTGGAGTTCATTTGTTATCCCAAATCTCTAGTTAAACATTATATATGTGTAGCTACTTTTTCTACAAGACATGTTGTTAGTAAAAAGATCATATCTTTCTCTATACAAATTATTTTTAAGAATGGTTTTCTGTTTTAGAAACTAGATACATATATATTTCATTTGGCACTAGTTTGGCTAAATTTGGAGTTTAGTTTCTATTTTGAAATCTCAGTTAAACATGATATAATTGTTGAAGTTTTCTGCAGAAAATATTTATTTAGTACATCTCTTAAATTTCTCATATATAAATAAAATTATAAAAAATTCTAATGATCATGATCATGATACTATCATAAACAGAAAGAAAAAAATTACTAATCTAGCATTGGTTTATATTTTAACATCAAAAATTTAACTTTTATCACATCATGTTAAGATTCAAGCATGAAAACACATATTCAATATCATATTAAACATCTAACTAGTTATTTAACCATGGGGAAGGGTTTGAATGAAGATAATCTTGCCTTAGACATCGTTCTAAGCTTTTGAAATAACCAGCAACCAAAAAGAAGTACAACCAAGCCATTTTCTCCTTGCTACACGATGATGATCTCGCCCTCGTGTCGATATTTGCTTCACAAAGCTCTCAAAATTCTCAACTTTAGGGCTAGGGATTCAGAGAGAGGAAGAGGGGCTACTAGGGTTTGAAACTCTAATGTAAAGATGTTAATTTTCATAAAAACACATGTTTATATATATGCAAACCCGAAATAAACCCGTTTGATCCGAACCAGGAATCCTAATCTGACTAGGAAAATGACCTTTGGTATTTTGGCCATAACGTTCACGTCTGACCTCAGAATGAGGTGATCTAAGACTTGTTGGAAAGATCTTGAAGATACCTACAACTTTTCTCTTTTAATTTTTTCCAAATTCTAACTACATATGTAAGAAAAAAATAAAATCTCTTCGCTAATCATAAATTTCCAGATTTATACATCGAGCATGAATTGTGCATTTGCTCTTATATATATACATATATACATTGAATTGATCTCAAACCAATTCCTAGCATACTCAAACATCATAATATGTATAATATATTATTTATAAATATATAACATATTTATTATTATTTATCAGAAAATATTCAAAATTTTGGGGTTTTACATTCTTCCCCCCTTAAAAGAATTTCGTCCTCGAAATTCAGAAATCATACTTAAGCAAATATTAATACTAGAAAAGCACGTAGAGAGTCTAATTTAACCCGCAAATATAAATATCTCCGAATATTTGCTCTTGATAAGCATATAGGGATATTTATATTTAACAATCCAGAATGACTATATTCCCACTCAACCCTTAATCGAATGGAACTAATACGTCGGGCAAAAAATCTAAACAAGGAACCCCCAATATATATATCATGTGTTCCAAAAGATTAAGAATTGAGTGGAAATATCCTCATTCTAGCGTTAAATCTAAATATAACCACACAAATAATTGCACACATAAATCAATCCACTTCCTCAATAGGTGCAGAAAATCGCGCGACATAACATATTTGCGCTCCCGAAAATCATCTTCGATGTCTACACTTAACCATCTAAAATATAAATACCCCTACTTAACACCTAACTAAATGGAACAAGTACATCAAGCGAAAAATTCAAACAAGGAACCCCTCATATATATACCATATGTTCCAAGTACTTCGAAGATAAGTGGTAATACTCTCATTTTAGTGTTAAGTATAAACATCGCCATACATGCAACCATAAGCCATAAACAAGTCATACAAAAATTTAATTTACTAGATCAAAGAGGTGTGGGTAGTCGCGATGTATACCCTCCTCGCGCTCCCAAGAAACCTCCTCAACTCCTTTCCGGTTTCGCTGAATTGTCACAAAGGAAAAACATCTTATTTCTAAATTTCTTGTCTTCTCTAGTAAGCATACAAACTTGGATTTCAATCGTAGTCAGATCATTCTAAAGCTAAATCTTCAGTGCGTTCATCATTCGCTGCTGCTCTACATCATGAAAGTGCTTCCTAAGCATAGAAACATGAAATGCATTGTGTATACTAGACATCGATGCTGGAAGATCTAGTCTGTATGACACAGCTTCAATGCTCTCCAAAATCTGATACGGTCCAATGTATCTCAGCGTAAGCTTTTTCTGTCTCCCGAATTGCTAAACAGCCGAAATCCGATGTCGACGTTTCTTACTCAAGTCATCTGCTACGACATTTTCCTTCCCCAGATGATACTGAATCGCGGACTCGTAGTCCTTGATAAACTCAATTCACCTCCTTTGTCTCTGGTTGAGTTCCTTCTGAGAGAAAAGATACTTAAGACTCTGATGTCTGTGAATAATTCAAACTGTACTTCATATAAGTAAAGTCTCCATGACTTCAGTGCAAAAACCACTGCTGCTAACTCCAAGTCATAAGTGGAAATAGATCTGCTCATGTACTCTTAATTGTTGTGAGACATATGTTACTACTCTCAGAGTCTGCATCAAAACGTCTCCTAACTCTGCTAATGATGTATTTGTGTAGACCACAAATATCCTGTCGTTGCTCGGAATAGTTAAAACTGGCGCTGTAGACAATTTAGCCTTTAAGGTATCAAAGGCCTTCTGGTATTCCATGCTCCAAATGAACTATACACCCTTTTTCGTAAGACGTATAAGTAGTGATGAAATCTTTGAGAAGTCCTAGACAAACTTCCAATAATGACCGGCTAAACCCAAAAAGCTATGAATCTCTATCTCCATCTTCGGCGGATTCTAAATCAAGAACTGTTAAAATCTTAGCCGGATCTATTGCTATGCCCTTTTTGCTGATGACGTGACCGAGAAATCTGATTTCTAAAAGTCAAAACTCACATTCGCTGAACTTGACATATAACTGATGCTCCTGTAGAGTCTGCAAAGCTAACCGGAGATGATGCTCGTGCTCTACCTCCGATCTCGAATAAATGAGGATGTCGTCGATAAAAACTATCACGAACCGATCCAAGAAGAGACGGAAAACCCGGTTCATCAAATCCATGAATACAGCGGGTGCATTGGTCAACCCAAATGGTATGACTAGAAACTCAAAAGATTCATATCGAATCAGGAAAACACGGCTTTGGGAAAATTCCTCTCCCGAACTTGCAACTACAATAACCCAAAACGAAGATCAGCCTTCGCAAAACATGCGCTTCGTGTAGCTGATCGAACGAGTCATAAATCCTAGATAATGGGTACCTATTCCAGATAGTGACCTTGTTCAACTCTTTATAATCAATACACAAACGCATGCTGTCATCCTTCTTCTTCACGAAGAGAACTGGCTCTCCCCACGGAGAATGACTCCGATGAATAAAACCCTGAGCTAACAACTCGTCCAACTAGGTCTGAAGCTCTCTCATCTCAGCTGGTGCCATGCGATAGGGTGCGCGGGATATCGGGGCTGTACCTGGCTGCAACTCAATACAGAACTCAACCTCAAACATAGGAGGTAATCCAGGTATGTCCTGAAAGACATCCTGATACTCTGAGACAACTCTAGTCTCTAATAAATCAATACCCTGATCCCATCGCATCACCTCCTCGATGTACGCCAGAAATGGCTCCGTAAAACGGTTGCCCTGGGAGGTTGCTACAATCATCTCGGACCCATCGGACGCTCGCAAATTGACCATCTACGCAAAGAAGTCAATACTATCATGGTAGGAAGATAACCAATCCGTACTAAAAATTTGATATCGACAACACGATCAACTCGATGTCTAACTCAGACTCATCTAGTTTGATGACACATCTCCTACAGATGGAAGGGACACCTCCCTAGAGGGGTAGGCACTGACAATGGAAAATCTAAGGAATACCATAAGCTAACACCCATCAACAAAGGTACGAAGGATAAAAGATAAATGAATTTCATAAATCAAACTAGATCCGAACTGAAAATGAAATCACGAATAAAGCTCCGCTCGTACCCTGATCATGCGGTACAGCTGAATAGACTTTGCTGGATAGTGCAAATCTCCTGGATAATAAAAATCTGGCCTGTTGGCCCCTAAATCTTCAGATTAACAAGTAGTACTTCTATTTCCTCACTGCTGGCCAAAATTACGACTCTGAGATTGCCGACTGCGACCTTTATCATGCTAGCTTCCTGCTGTGAACTGCTACAAGCCTTTTGCTATTTGTTCGACCTTGTTGTGATTGTAGCATGTTTCTCCGAATCTCTGTGCTACTTCGGCGCTTTCTAATCACATTGTGCTCCTTTCTTATCTTGTCCTTGTTGCTGGGATAAAATCATTCTCCCGTTGTTAGGTTTCTCTAGATTTCCGCAATAGTTATCTTGCCATTGTCATTGTCACTATTCTGGATTTTGATTTCTTCCTTCACTATGGGTATATCTCCCTGCTTCACTTAGACTAGCGCTAATTTTTTGATGAAGAAATGACCTAAATTCTCCCAAATAGGTGATAATTACTGTCTCGTCAAAAATCTGGATGTTGTTGCTATCCTCCAGCGATGGTCCTCAATGCTGAATATATATTTGACTTCTGCTTGGTTCCTAGCCGATGTTCAAGAAACTTTCATATACTCTTTCCCTTATAGGTTGCAATTGAAACTGGTGTGCCTTGAAATTTTGGTGCTCATACTGTCTGATATTTTTCTTATCCTTTCAGAGTTAAATCTCCTGCTCTGCGGCTCTATCAACAACTGATTGTGGTGGTGGTGTACTCATTGGTATTTCATCTTTACTTCCACGATGGGTACAATCGGTGGTGAATCTCTTGAAAGTGGTGTTGCTGACGGAAACGGATACACTTCTTGCTCCTCGATTGTTGTAAGATCTTGCTGCTAACGGCGCCATGAAGTCGATCAAATACTGTGGAGCCTGCTGCGGCTCGGCTCTGCATGCCCAGCTCTCCAGGTACGAGTTTTACCTCGACCACATCCTCGTTTCGATATTTATAATATCAAAAGGAGAGCTTAATTTTCACAGTAAGTGAGATAGAAAAAATACATATATATATATAACGTATCACAATACGAATTCATAACACATAGTATTCACGCAAATACCTTCAATCAACATAAAATAGTTGTCATAAAAAAAATCTCAATTTTTGAGATATATGCATATGTCGTCCTCACTCATACTAGGAAATCCTCACGCACTCTATACATGAATCCTAAGAAACTCTATCCTAGCTCCACGACTCGACATAAGATGATCCTAAGGATACTGGAACTAGAGCTCTGATACCAACTGTGGCGTCCTTGGGTTCACACAAGGCTGCAGTCCAAGGTGAAACCAGAGATATCAAACCTGCCATGCACCCACACTGTGCATAAACATGTTTCAACAATCACAGTAATATCCTCTAGTAGAACCAAATAGAAGTGTAGGTACAAACATGTAAAATATATAAAGGGAATAAATTAATAGACATGATATAGAAGAGATATCTCATAAATGAAAAGAATCATGTCTCAACTATAATACATCTGATATCTGAATAATGAAAATGTCTCAATATGAATCAACTAAGAATCATACTAAGGCACACTGCCTTTACAATATGAATATGAAACTCTAATGTCTGGATAAAACTCAAAACTACAGTGGAGTCTCTACAAGTAAAAATACGTGACGACGACTATGCCAGAACTCCGTCACCCTGCGGCTCTCCGGAACTCCGAGCTATCTAAAAGGGTATTTTTTAAAAAAAAAGAAACAACAACAAGAGCGTCAGAGCGCTACAGCAAGATTACCTCCATCCACCCCTAGGAAAAGGGCTGCTAGATGGAGTGGAGGCTCTATCTATTGAGCATAGTCTACCTAGATTTATTTTTCCCGTATCTAAGTGGGATTAACATTTAGAAACCTACAACACGAGACGTAGTACGTCGAGTGAAATAATCCAAATAAGGAAACCCTCATGTATATACCATAAGTCTCAAGTTGTAGATATCTAAACATTAATACCGAACTAAGAAAAGATAATCTAATGAAACCAATAATTAGAAATCCATAACACGAGACTGGTACGTCGAGCGAAATAATCCAAACAAGAAAACCCTCATGTATATACCATAAGTCTCAAATTGTGAATCTCTAATCATTGATCCCAACTAATAAGTAAAAAAGATAGTAAAAGAAATAAGATATCAACACATCGTATTTATAATATCTTCCACTATCACTGGTGAGATAGAATAAAATACCAACACATAATTTTGTATAATTTTAAAAGTAACATATCTCAGTTATATAGTTCACTGATAGGTCATATTTATAATCGGTATCTGTCATACTTAGGCTATCAAGTAATTGTCTCAGTGCGACGGACTACCCTATAGATATCCTGAACTGTGTACACGACTTATTAGTCTCATCGCGATCTTAGTGCATAACATGAGTGCGGGATGAACTACCAAATAGGCATCCTAGAAATACGGCTCACGAGCCTCATCGCACCCTAGTGTGGGACGGACGGCTAGATCAAGCCTCCTAAAATCCGACTCAATGGTCTGTACATATGGAATATCGACGCATCGCACTACCTCATGTAGTACTGAACTGAGCTCATCAACGATATCCACCTCATATAAATATTTGTATCTCAGGTATGTCGATACACTATCCCATATAGTACTAAGATATGCTCATTAACAACATTCAGCTCATGTATAAACCATGTATATTTGGTATGTCGACGTACTATTATCCCATATAGTACTGAGCTGTGCTCATCTACGACATCTAATATGTATATGAACTATATCTAATTCAAATATGATCAAATTAAAATTCATCACAATTCCCTTGGGATTCTTAAATATATAACATAACATATTCATGACTATAAGTATAACATCAAGCGGTTCAAAACTCTGCGAACGCACCTCAAAACGGCGCAACACAGCTCCACAAAATGAGCAGGAAAAACAGACGTGACATCTGTTAGTAAAACAAGCATATATTTCTATAGGAAAACTAATTTTACAAATAGTTTTCTTTTTTGAAAGCTTGATTCACACATCTTTCAAATGACATAAGTTTGGTTCAGTTTGGAGTTCATTTGTTATCCCAAATCTCTAGTTAAACATTATATATGTGTAGCCGTTTTTTCGACAGGATATGTTGTTAGTAAAAAGATCATATCTTTCTCTATGCAAATGATTTTTAAGAATGGTTTTCTGTTTTGGAAACTAGATACATATATCTTTCATTTGGCACTGGTTTGGTTAAATTTGGAGTTTTTTTATTTCAAAATCTTAGTTAAACATGATACAATTGCTATAGTTTTCTGCAGAAAATATTTATTTAGTACATCTCTTAAATTTCTCATATATAAATGAAATGATAAAAAATCCTAATGATCATGATCATGATACTATCATAAACAGTAAGAAAAAAATTACTAATCTAGCATTGGTTTATGTTTTAACATCAAAATTTTAACTTTTATCACATCATGTTAAGATTCAAACATGAAAACACATATTCAACATCATATTAAACATCTAACTAGTTATTTAACTATGGGGAAGGGTTTGGATGAAGATAATCTTACCTTAGATGTTGTTCTAAGCTTCTAAAATAACCAGCAACCAAAAAGAAGTACAACCAAGCCGTTTTCCCCTTGCTACATGTTGATGATCTCGCCCTCGTGTCGATATTGGCTTCACAAAGCTCTCAAAATTCTCAACTTTAGGGCTAGGGATTCAGAGAGAAGAAGAGGGGCTGTTAGGGTTTGAAACTCTGATGTAAGAATGTTAATTTTTATAAAAACACATGTTTATATATATGCAAACCCGAAATAAACCCGTTTGACCCGAACCAGGAATCCTAATCTGACTAGGAAAATGACCTTCGGTATTTTGGCCATAACGTTCACGTCTGACCTCGGAATGAGGTTATCTAAGAATTGTTGGAAATCTCTTGAAGATATCTACAACTTTTATCTTTTAAGTTTTTCCAAATTCCAATTACATCTATGATAAAAATACAAAATCTCTCCGCTGGTCATAAATTTTCAGATTTATACATCGAGCATGAATTGTGCATTTGCTCTTATATATATACATATATACGTTGAATTGATCTCAAACCAATTCCTAGCATATTCAAACATCATAATATGTTATTTATAAATATATAATATATTTATTATTATTTATCATAAAATATTCAAATTTTTGGGGTTTTACACCTCCTTCCCTATGGAACCACCTGACCTTGCTAGGAACCTGCCAATGACGTCCAATGGGAAACGACTCCTTCATCCCGCGTCTCGTTATAGTCATCTTCCATTCCAAAATACAATCCTCTTTCATCGGCTCTTCTCTATCAAACCACAAGTCTTCAATGTACGGTAAGATCACTTTGTCGTCACCCTCATCGTCCAACAATGGAGGCTCAAACAACTTCAAGTACTCGGCATTAATCACCGAATACATGCCTAAGTAAGGTGGCAAATCAAGCTTGAAGGCATTGTCACCAATTTGATCAAGAATCCAAAATAGACTATATCGTATAGGCTTTAACTTCTTCCCTTCTCTTTTTAGCCGCTCCTTACTTAACTACAGTCACACCATGCTACTTTTGCCAAAATTACCAAGGAACTCGATGTTGATCATGTTTTGCCTTGTACTTTGTTTGTGACTTCTTCAACTGAGCTTCAACCGTAGCGTGAATCTATGCAATCTTCTTTAGAAATCATTGAGCCCATTGTCTTTCGCTCCTTTTTTTTGTCATCGGCCGTAGCTTCACTAGAGAATACTAAGTCGAATGGACTTAGAGGTAAAAATCTATAACACGTCTCAAACGGTAACTTTTCCGAAGATCCATGAATAGCCCTATTGAAAGCAAACTAAAGGTATGGTAAGCTTTTATCCCAAGTCTTGGGATGCCTAGAATTATACCCCCCGCAACATGTGAACCATAGTCAGGTTGACTACTTATGTTTGCCAGTATGTTTGTGGATAAAAGGCTGTGTTCTTCTTCAATTTAGTGTCCATCAAACTCCACAAAGAATCTCAAAAGTGCCCGAGAAACTAGCTATCCCGATCCGTAATAATCGAACTCGGCAATCCAAAGTGCTTTTACACATGTTCAAAAAACAATTGCGCTGCACCCGCTCCTGTCACGGTCTTCTTATAAGGAATCAAGATCACTGTAGGCATCGAAAATTACCTATGGGTCTCCACAAACAGCTCAACGTTAAGGAAAGACGATGAACGTCACCATCTGGTTCACAGAAGCTTGATTAATGTCGACGAACGCTTGAAGTGAATCGGCAAACTATGTGAAGCAACGGAGTTTCAGAATAATAAAGATACGAACTGATCGGGAGCCCCGTGTCACTTACAAAAGACGAAATGCCCTTCGTGTCTCATTTATTCCATAGATGATCTAATCATTGGAACTTATAGAACTCCTCGTCGGCTTTCCAACGCACTTTGAATCGTTCAAATCCGAGTTCGGATGAAGAAGTTACGGCGAAAACGAACAAACAGGCATAACGGAACGTCTCAGGCTGAACTAGGACACCCGAGGTGTCTTGGCACTTGTGGAGCTATTTTGACCATGATTCGTTTTGAATCTGAAGAAACTCAAAACAGGAAAGTTGTATATCTATTTTGACCATGATTCGTTTTGAATCTGAAGAAACTCAAAACAGGAAAGTTGTATATATTTTTGTCATTTTTCCAACTCATCTGGAATCAGGTCATTTGGAGGTCATATGAGGAAGTTATGCCTAAAATAGCGCCGAGATACCCAAAGGTGTCTCGGACCTGGCCGAGACACCCAAAGGTGTCTTGGAACTTATAGAGCTTTTTTGACCATGATTCGTTTTGAATCTGAAGAAACTCAAAACAGTAAAGTTGTAGATATTTTTGTCAACTTTCCAACCTATCTAGAATCAGGTCATTTAGAGGTTATATGAGGAAGTTATGCCTAAAATAGCGCCGAGACACCCAAAGGTGTCTCGGACCTGGCCGAGACACTCAAAGGTATATTGGAACTTGTGGAGCTATTTTGACCATGATTAGTTTTGAATCTGAAGAAACTCAAAATAGAAAAGTTGTAGATATTTTTGTTAACTTTTTAACCCATCTAGAATCTGGTCATTTGGAGGTCATATGAGGAAGTTACGCCTAAAATAGCGCCGAGACACCCAAAGGTGTCTCGGACCTGGCCGAGACACCCAAAGGTGTCTCGAAACTTGTGGAGCTGTTTTGACCATGATCCTATTAGAATCTGAAGAAACTCAAAACATGAAAGTTGTAGATCTCTTTGTCAGTTTTCCAACACATCTTGAATCACTCAAATCCTAGTTCATATGAAAGAATTAGAGCCAAAATACTAAATAGGGTACAGACTGTCTCGCACAGGTGCGAGACACCCCGAGCTGTCTCGCACTTGGGACGTGTTTTTGACGGTTTTCGATCAGTTTTAACCACTCCGTTATCCCCTCAAGCCTATAAATACAAGACTTAGGCCTCATTTTTTGAAGAGCTGGAATTCTCGTGCCTCGGCGAAGCCCTGCCGGATTGAAGACTTAAAGTGCACAGATTTCAAGAGAGGAGGAGGAGAGATCGGATCTAGTTCTTCAACGCAAGAGAGTTCTTCGTCAGATCTATATCACCCGCACCCAATCCTTAGTATTATCCCGTTGTGGTAATACTAAGAAGAGCAAATATCTCGCGTTGTGGTAATACTAAGAAGAGCAAATATCTCGCTTTTATCGAGATAGGCGCTTCAAGTTTCTAGATCCCTTCGCGGATAGACGAAGCTCTGCCCAATTTTTCAGCAATCAGATCTGATCGACGGTGGTCCACGGATAAACCCCGGCACAGGCAAAGACATCCACGCAAGCAGAAGACCAATAAACGATCTCTGCGTTTGTTTGATAAGTTGTAAACTTTTTATTTTCATTGTGTAAGGAGATCTTATAAAAAGATCAACTTTTTATTTTATTTGAATTTATTGTAACGATTAAAGTTGTAATAGATTCGATAGCAATGAAAACAACAACTTTCGACAAAAACAATCTGGCGACCACAGTGGGAGCCACCGATCTCGCTGCCGAGATCGTCACGTCGCAGCCGCGGATCTCAATCCCGGTCGAGGAGGAGGTCAAGTATGAATTCGACCAGGCCAAGTTCGAGGAGTACCTTTCATCCTCGTCCGGATCTACCTCCCCCCGCAAGTCCAAGAAGTTCTCCTCCAGGAGAAAAGCTCGTTGGTTTGAAGAAGTTTAGAACGCCAACGAAGCTCTCACCCCGGCTGACGCCAAAGTTGCGTCGGGTGAAGTTCCACCGACCTCCAACGAGGTCAAACCTATTCTTGCCGACGCCTCTACTATTCAGGGCGTTGTGACTCTCTCAAAGAGAGCCCGCCAGAGGCGACGTCAACGCCTTGCGCGGCAACTCGCTAAGGCGATGGAGTCTACGGACGGAGTCCGCTACAACGCGGATCTGAAGAATAGGAGAGGCAAACAGCCTCAACAACTGAAGAATGGCAGCTCCTCCAAGCCGCTCGGCACTGAACGAATGGATCCTCGGGTCCAAACGGAACCGTTTCGATCACTTCGAAGATGGGCGGATTTCACAAACGCCCGGCCTTTGCGTTGGCACAAGCAAAAATGCCTTGCGTGGCAAAGGCCGAAGAAATTGAGGGAAGAAAAGTGGCCAAAAAACGCCCATCTAACCGACCAAGTCGTGGAGGCGCGAAGCAGCCTCCAACCAAAGTTCAGATCCCCGAGCGAAGCAACCCTATGCGCCGTATAATTCAGCAATCTACTCCGGGAGATCACTGCCCAGAATCATCACGAAAGAAAGGCCATGTTGGAGCGCCTCGGTCCACTTCCCGATGAGCGGGTCAAAGCTCCAGTTTTCAAGTAGAGCGTTTGGGCCCCGTGAAGAAGCCCAGCAACCGTAACTCAACACGCTGGCCATCACCTCACACGTTGAACAGCAAAGAAATCAGCGGCAGCCTACGCGCACCCATACTTGCGCATGTGAAGCTCAAGAAGCGCCGCTGAATGAACTGTCACGCCCCAAAAAGGCAATGTTTCGCAGGCGGTAACTTTGGAAAGCCCTAAGAAAGTAATTCCCCCTCAGGAACGGGAAACGTTATCGTCTGATGCTACGATAGCGTTATACCCTGCAGAAGTCGTGCCAAACACACGATAGGTACTCCGATCTGTCAAGCAGACGAGTTGTTATTATCGTGCTGGGGTACGCAGCTAATAACCAGAGAGGAGTCCCCGAGAACAGCGAAAAACTCGAATGCCCCCATGTTTCCAAACTCATTCTGTGCAGTATTGTCTGAGTGCGATTGCATCAAGGCGCGTTCCCCGAAAGTAGTTTCGGTTTTCAACAAACTTAAGCTACCGCAAACGCCAAAACTCAAGGCTAGGCCGTTTCTTCCGACGAAGAAGAACGGTGGCTGAAGAGGTGAGAGAATTTTTCGAGGGTCACACCAACATGACCAGCAGTAGGGACATCGGCCGCGCAGATAATCTCGAGTCAATCTGAAAGCATCCCGCCTAAGAATCTCGTCTGCAGTCCGCGTAACCATCAGCGAGCAACCTATGTATGGGGTTCGGACAAAGACTCCCCTTCAGAAGATTGAAGATCTTGATGCCGAGCTC
The DNA here is from genome assembly GCF_001876935.1 of Asparagus officinalis. NCBI lineage: Eukaryota > Viridiplantae > Streptophyta > Magnoliopsida > Asparagales > Asparagaceae > Asparagus > Asparagus officinalis. The sequence continues at coordinate 44,697,433 of NC_033803.1, read as the reverse complement.
CGCGTGTTGCATCAGATAATATCGGTGTTCCACGCGAGGGACAACCCCGAGCAGGCCATTTAATTGATAAGAGTGCGGAAGCAAGTGGCCAAAATGCTTCAAGACGCCCTTAGCTTTAAGCCAACAGGAAACCTTCAGGTTCGAAATGCAACGATGCATGCAAAAAATGAGACAAATGTACGACCAACAAATCCGAGCTTTGTCGAATCAGCTAGTTGAATCCAGTCGTCGTACCCAGAACGCCGCAGTTGACAGCGATCCAGAAGTGGACGAAATCATCATGGACGATGCACCTCCCAAAAATACTGGGTGTGGTTCAAATGCACCCCCTACAGATAACGACGCTGGGGGTGGACCCCACCAATAATGATAACACTAGGGGTGGTCGCATTATTCTTCTCGAAAATTGTCCAAAACAGGATATAGATGAGGCCGAAAAGATGAAGGATCTCGAGAGCAAAATTGATGCCCTGATGTCTGTTCGAGAGATAAAGAAGACCGGGATTCCATGTCCTTACCCAAGAGAATGGGAATCGATCCCGTATCCGGCGAAGTTCAACTTGATCAACTTCACGCCATTCGACGGGAATGGTTCCCCCACTCAGCATCTGATCTATTTCAAGTCCCACTTGGGGGTGATCTCTGGCAACGAGCCTTTGATGGTTCGGTCATTCGTCGGCACCCTTCGCGGGCCTGCCTTCGATTGGTATCGGCGTCTCAAGCCCGGAAGCATCAACAGCTGGGAGGACCTGGAGAGCATGTTCCTCGCTCATTTCTTCAATGATGACGCCGAAGTGTCGATCAGAACACTCTTCGATGAGAAACAAAAAGACGGAGAGTCGGTGGATACCTTTATCAAACGCTTCCGCAATCAGGCAATGAACTGCAAGGATCCCGTAACGGAGGAATTCGTCTTGCAGACCTGTCATAACAACTTGTCCATTAACATCTTGGACGTTATGAGAGTAGAGCCGCTCAATACCTGGAGAGAGTTGAAGGGGCGCGGAGAACAGGCCGAACGCTTCCTCAGAAGGAGGAAGGTCGAAAGAAACCAACCGATGGTTAACCCTCTGAATTCGAGTCTCGTGTCCCATGATGAAGGGAAGGCACCTACAACAGTTGTTGACGTTAATCAAACGTCACAACAGCAACTCCGAAGACAACAGAAGAATTCGGATCCGAGGCTCCAAAAAGAGTATTCATTCAAGGACGAGGACGTTCCAGCCATCTTCGAAACCCTTCTTGAAAACAACAAGATCAAGCTGCCGCCCATCACGAATCAGGAAGAAGCTGACAATACTGCGGATCCGAAGTACTGTGCGTACCACAGGAGGATCCTTTATCCCACCAAGGCTTGCTTTACTTTAAAGAATAGCATCCAAACCTTGGTTGAAGCCAGCGTCATAACGCTAGGATAAGCCAAATAAGAACGGCAATACTCCGAAGAGTATACGAGTATAAACTGCTTCTCAATACTCCGAAGAGTATACGAGTATAAACTACTTCTCAATACTCAATCCTCCGAAGAGTATACAAGTATAAACTGCTCCCTGATACTCCAATAGGTATAAGAGTCTAAACTGTTTCCTACCGTTGATGGGAAGTTCCTGGAGAATGTTACGCTAATATTCTTAAGGATAACCCGGACATATAACAGAGTACAAAGTCAGACCCAGTTCCAAGAAAGAAGCTGGGGGGTGGATGATTCATGTAATGGGAAGTTCCCAGAAGAACGCTATATGTAATTTTCTTAGGGATAACCCGATAATTACGAACAAGGTGATAAACACTAAACCCCCACTATGATTTGTACTCCCACTCTCACTGTATACCTGGTCAAACCTTCCTATAGTTAGGACCATAACCAAAGTCCCCTCTCGATTCTTTCCATGAACGAGAGGTCCACTTTCAATTCGGACAATCAAACCTATAAAAGTTAGGATTGTTCCCTTTACTTAGTCAAACCTGCAGATAGTTAGGACTAAGATTGAGTTATCCTTTTCGATAAACGAAAGACTTCCATCTTTTCCTTTTTCCACCAAACCTATAAAAGTTAGGGTCGAAATTGGGCTTTCTCCTCAATAAATGAGGGACTCTTTTTGGATCGAATGACCAATCCTATAAAAGTTAGGGTCGTTTGAATCTTTCCGATTCTCGGAGTGGAGATCCCACTCTTAGTTTCATCATTTCGGATTCTGGGGGTGGAGATCCCACCTTGAGTTTCCTTTCCAACTGGAGATAGAATATAAAATTCTTCCTCTTCAGTGCCGGGAGATAGAATATAAAATTCTTCCTTTTCCATTTTCCAGTCCGTCTTTACCCTGAGAAAAGACTTTCCTAACTTTCAATCCGTGCACTTTGTGCACGGGGAATTTTATCTCAACTCCTAAATAGAGATAAGCCTACGCCTAACACGCATTGCCGGTTTAGTCCTTCACCGATTGAAAAAGACACCAGAATCCAGTCTGGGAAATTTTATCCCGAAGCCTAAGCAGGATAAGTCAACGCTTAACCCGCGTTGCTGGGTGGTTCGTTCCCGTAAAAAACGACCGAGTCTACGTATTCAGCATCGTAGCAACAAAAATCCATGCCTTTTATGCATGGGGAATTTTATCCCGAAGCCTAAGTAGGGATAAGTCAAATGTCGCGAGTCTCGAGAGGTCGTTCTCCTGCTGCATCGGCTGATGGCGTGCTTCCCTCTGAGCTTTTTTTTTTTTTTTTTTTGCATATTCGCAAATTTACAAATTAGTCCTCTTTTTTCTGGATATTCGCAAATTGGTCCCTTTTACCCCCGTTGTTCTCCTTGGTAAGGCAACCGGGAAAAGCCTTGATTCTCCTTGGTGAGGATCGACGCTTTATGGAATTTTTTGCAAATTAACCCTCTTTTTTCTGAAAATTTGCAAATTAGTCCTTTTACCCCATTTTGCTCTCCTTGGTGAGGCGATCGGGAAAAGCCTTGATTCTCCTTGGTGAGGATCGACGCTTTAAGGATGGGTTTTGCTTGGTCAAAACCACATCTCATAATAAAGGGGGCGATTTGACACTACATTGCGTTTTATAAGGCAGGGATATGTTGTCGACATACCCTGTTTTGTGATTGCACAATGTTAAGATGAGTTCAATTTCCTTTTATATCTGATATTAACAAACACTTAACTGCTTGTTTTCAGTGGAATATCCTTCCGGAGCCTTTTCATCGCATGCGGTGAATGGACGTCGTGACGAATATTATTCGACGTCTGATGACTTTTCGCCCATTCCGCTTACTTCTCAGTTTGGTCCGGGCACGTCGCTGGAAGTTGCCCAAGTGGTGAAGGAAGGTGGACATCGAGCCCTTCGCCAGCTGATTACAGATGCGCCTCTCGTGAAGGATGCCGGTTCCGTTCAGTCTCTCAGGAAGACTGACTTCTTGTTTGGCGACTCTACCAGAGATCCCGCGGTTCCGTTCAGTCCCTTAGGAAGACTGACTTCTTGTTTGGCGACTCTACCAGAGATCCTGATGCAGCACTTATTGAAGCTGAGCAGTGGCTTTACAAGACTGGCATTCGTTTTATGTATTTGCCGAAGATTCCTCGACACCGTTCTTTGACTGAGCTCAGGCGCCAGGCTGTGAAACGGGAGATGTCGTAGCGTTTGACAGAGGAGCATGAGAGCGTCCACTGCGGCTATATTACTCATCAGGCAGTTCCTGGTTCGAGCAGGGATCACATTGTTGGACTGCGTCCTGGAGTACTGGGGCTAGATACTCCGCCTCGCAATGAGTTCCTCACCACTGCTTCTACTTTGAGGAATCGCCTCGCTATCTTAGGACGGGAGATGCCTGCACCGCGCCACAGATTCTATGGTTGGGTCCATTCTTTGGACAGGTTTTGGTGGGCTCGTATGACGAAGTACGTCTTGAGCCGATGGAGCGAGGAGTTACATGCTTCGGTCTTTATGCAGCCATTCGGGCCACCATGCATGGTTTGCCTACAAGCGCGAAGCATTTCTTTGCCCTATGCGAGCTTTATAATCCAGATTCCAACACTTTTCTGACCAGGCACGGAGAGTTGGGCTTGGCTCTTCATGAGATGCACAAGATTTCTGGCTTGCCCATGGGACAGATGCTATACCAGGAGTACTTTCCCTCCAACCATGAGTTGAGTCAGCTGAAGGATCGCATGCCCGACCGCTACGAGACCTTATGGGACCTCACTTGTCATTATCACATTGCTTTGGCGCAGTCTAAGCCCCTAGCGAAGAGGACCAAAGCAAATGTGAGCCTGAAGCAGTTCGCATCATATTTGTTCAGGAATCTGGAGAGCCATTCTGGCCAATCTATTTGTGAACTGGCACCGCTGACTCCTTCAGAGGTTAATGAGCTGCTGAAGAAGACTAACGCCCAATCCTATACCATTAGCAGTCCTGAGAGTGGCTTTCCTGCAGGGACTAAATTCAGATCGTTCTTATATCATGCGACCGCACCGATTCGTCCGATGACTCTCCTTGCCGGTTATCTCGCCATCTGGTTGAAGAAATGTGTGGTCCCGTATCAGTCTGGTGACGCTCTGCCACTGGAAGTGCTCTATCCTGCAGTTCAGCTTGCCTACAAGAAGGAACTTTCGCTTCTTCCGGTGATGGTTGCTAACATTCATCGAGGGCTTCGGCAGATTTCTGGTGCTTTTACACGGAGAGATGATGATAAACCGACTCAGATTCCTACCATTAAGGTGGAGCTTCCGTATATTTATTTGATGGCTTGGTTCGTCCTTCATCGTTCCGATGTGATGTCGGTACCGAATGCCATAGACCAGTCTGTTCCCTTTCTACAGCTGCTTGAGAATGGCGAGTGGGAGGGCCGAGGATTCCCCGATATCAGGCGTCAGCTACAAGTCCACAAGTGCTGGGCATTCTCCACTTGCTTCCCACAGTTCTCCAGCCGGTACGGCGAGTGTTTGATTGATGAGGAGAAGCCGAGGGAGTATAGGACTTATTTGGATATGGGCTGCTTTAATTGGCTAGTGAACATTAGGCCGGGTTACCTGACTTTCCGGGTGGGGAATCAGTGCTTCATAGAGCCGTATCTACCTTGCCGATTCGCCCGCCAGTTCGGTTATGACCAGCTTTATGTAGGGAACCCGCGCCAGCAGCTTCGGGCTCATGGAGGTCTGGTGGACGGTCTTCGTGCATGGTTGTGGACCGTGACTGGCTGCACTGGTGCTAGGTTCAGTCTCCCAGGTACTGAGCGGCAGTTGAACCTCACTTTCTTGAGCTGCAAGTGGTTGCTAGCAGCTAATAAGACTGTCCCTGTGAAGCCTATCGAAGAGTTGATGGCCGAAGAAGCCTCTCAGATTGATTCTCGTGCGATCCGGGACGGTGCTCGGTCACAGAGGGCTCAGGGCAAGACCCGCCGACTTGATGCAGAAGGTCACAGGGCCTTTAGTTCTGCTGGAGAGGCCTCAGGCGGAGACCCTGAAGACTACGAGGCAGATTTGGAGCAAGGTTAGTCACCTATCTTTCTTTTTCTCTGCATTTCCAAATTGCTATTCCTGACCACTATTCGATATTTCAGGGACAGCGACCAACAGTGACGACGAATTCCGTCCTTTTACCCGGGCAAGACCTTCGATTGCTGTCCGTGCTGATAGGCGGAAAAGATTAGCCCACAAGCCGCATGCAAATAAGAATTCTTACCACCTTGATGCAATACAGTCTTAATGGTCTCCTCCTCCTCGTCGGAATCTGAATCTACTCTTTCCACATCGGACTCAACAATTTTCTTCGAAGAAGGTTCACCTTGTTTGCCACCTCCATGGATAAGACTGACGAGTTGTGTGAGAGTCGAACCTATCGTCTCGATCTGCTTCTCCAATGCATCAATTCTCGCTGAATTGTCTCCTTCAGCCATCTTCTTCTTCCTTAAAACTCGGACTCCTTCTAATGAAATAAGGATCTCGCCAAGCTCCTTGTATTGGGATCGAGTAAGGACCATACACAGGATGCCCCTTCACCGGATCTGATGCTCTGATACCAACTTGATACGAGTTGCCGTGCGAGCACCCTTTGGTCGCGGAATTACCAAAAGGCGGATTGAGAAGAGGATGACCAAAACACAAGAACAATTCAGTATGGCGAAGGAAAATACCTTCTCTAGATTATGAAGAACAAAAGATTACAATCTCTCCCTCACAATCTCACTCTAGAATTGAAGAACAAGCTCTCCAAATCTCAATCTAGAATCTAATCTCTCTTTGAATTAAACTCTCTGACCTAAAAGATCTTTAGAAACCTAAAACATATATAGTATATTATCCACTTATTGATGTAGATCAAACAGTGGATGAACAGTATTGGAAATTACCAATATTAATTAAACGATAAAATCCAAAAGGAAAATACGCGCTACGATATACAGCAAACCTAACTAAAAACGAATCAGGAAACCATCGATGAGTCGACTCATGACTGAGATGAGTCGACTCGACACAGAAACTGGAGAAATCTTTAAATAAACAGCAGATGAATGAATATTTACGGTAACATACTAATGACAAGATCATTATGATCGACTTACAACCGAGTAATAGAATTACGAACTTTCACTAATTCATAGAGTACGAACTCCCAGGCTGAAACACTGAGTTATATATTCAGTTCTTGCTTTTAGCGTTCGGCGTCACCGGGGTCGACTTCTCGCTCGCTATCGTATCAACGTTTGGGAGTCAATCTGCACGCTTGCCATCCTGGTGTTCCCTAACCTGTTGTAGATTTCAGGCGGATCGACCCCTATTCCTCATAAGCACACATAAAGATTTCAGGAATTAATTCTATTCCTCCACAACTCCCATGAGTGATGAGTATTAAGTCCCAGGAAGAGAAGAGATACACGACCCGTCTCTGGATCGCTAAGATACGCTAATCAGGGACTCATCCATATACCTGTGTCGATAAAGGAGAAGCATATCCCTTGCACAAATACTATATAAATGCGAGTCTATGACGTACCAAGCAGAAAATATGTGAATTGTTAGAGTGCTTATGAGTGACTCTGAGCTATTTGTCATCCACAAGGAGGACCCTAATTTGGCAACTCACTGAGATAAGGTGTTCACAATGCATGCACTGAATCATTGACTCTCTAAATCAGTGGCTCTCACCTCTGAGCAAAAGGTACTCGGAGAGCAAAAGTTTATGGATATATCGTAGCGCATTTCCCCTTATAGATTCTCCAAACTCTTGAGATAGCATTAAAACTGTGTTAGATATGCACAAGGCTCCAGCGATAAATGAAATCACTGCAGCTTATAAAACTATGTACAAAGTGATGGACCGATCCGAAAACCCTCACAATATCAAAATCCCATATATAAGAGGTATATACAAATAACGTCACTAGTAGGTCTAACGCGAGTTAATAATACCCTAGTTCAACTAGCCACTATATATAATACAAATAGCGTTGTACGACAAAAAGATAGACAACATATAGGATACACATAGAGGAGTTTCATTAAAAGGTCACTCTCACATAGGACTCGGAACGACGTACAAATGCTCGAACTTAAAAGAAATTGATAAATCATTCATGTCTCAATTCATATCAATTATCTATTTTCAAATTTTATGCATTTTAACAACGTACAGCCTCAAACTCAACTCACTGGTGGTAGACTCGAGACTCCGACGACGGCCAGGCGATAAACGCAGCGCCGGAAGAACTTTGGTTATTCGTCAAAGCATCGAATAGACCGAAAATCGAAGGAGCCAAGAGTTGAAGCTAACTACAGGTCTTTTACGCCGACTGAAGGCTGGACTAATCACGTCCAAAGTATTCCAGCCTCTTCTATAAAAGAAACGAGTCTGGAACGCTTTGGAGGGGGTATCTGTAGGCATCGAAAATTACCTATGGGTCTCCACAAACAGCTCAACGTTAAGGAAAGACGATGAACATCACCATCTGGTTCACAGAAGCTTGATTGACGTCGACGAACGCTTGAAGTGAATTGGCAAACTATGTGAAGCAACGGAGTTTCAGAATAATAAAGATACGAACTGATCGGGAGCCCCGTGTCACTTACAAAAGACGAAATTCTCTTCGTGTCTCATTTATTCCACAGATGATCTAATCATTGGAACTTATAGAACTTCTTGTCGGTTTTCCAACGCACTTTGAATCGTTCAAATCCGAGTTCGGATGAAGAAGTTACGGCGAAAACGAACAAACAGGCATAACGGAACGTCTCAGGCTGAACTGGGACACCCGATGTGTCTTGGCACTTGTGGAGCTATTTTGACCATTATTCGTTTTGAACCTGAAGAAACTCAAAACAGGAAAGTTGTATATATTTCTATCATATTTCCAACTCATCTGGAATTAGGTCATTTGGAGGTCATATGAGGAAGTTATGCCTAAAATAGCGCTGAGACACCCAAAGGTGTCTCGGACCTGGCCGAGACACCCAAAGGTGTCTCAAAATTTATAGAGCTGTTTTGACCATGATTCGTTTTGAATCTGAAGAAACTCAAAACAGGAAAGTTGTAGATATTTTTGTCAACTTTTCAACTCATCTTGAATCAGGTCATTTGGAGGTCATATACGGAAGTTATGCCTAAAATAGCGCCGAGACACCCAAAGGTGTCTCGGACCTGGCCGAGACACCCAAAGGTGTCTTGGAACTTGTGGAGCTGTTTTGACCATGATTCGTTTTGAATCTGAAGAAACTCAAAATAAGAAAGTTGTAGATATTGTTTTCAACTTTCCAACCCATCTAGAATCCGGTCATTTGGAGGTCATATGAGGAAGTTATGCCTAAAATAACGCCGAGACATCCAAAGGTGTCTCGGACCTGGCCGAGACACCCAAAGGTGTCTCAAAACTTATGGAGCTGTTTTAACCATGATCCCATTAGAATATGAATAAACTCAAAACATGAAAGTTATAGATATCTTTGTCAGCTTTCCAACACATCTTGAATCACTCAAATCCGAGTTCAGATGAAAGAATTAGAGCCAAAATACTAAATAGGATACAGACTGTCTCGCACAAGTGCGAGACACCCCGAGCTGTCTCGCACTTGGGACGTGTTTTTGACGGTTTTTGATCAGTTTTAACCGCAGACTTAAAGTGCACAAATTTCAAGAGAGGAGGAGGAGAGATCGGATCTAGTTCTTCAACGCAAGAGAGTTCTTCGTCAGATCTACATCACCCGCACCCAATCCTTAATATTATCCCGTTGTGGTAATACTAAGAAGAGCAAATATCTCGCTTTTATCGAGATAGGCGCTTCAAGTTTCTAGATCCCTTCGCGGATAGACGAAGCTCTGCCCAATTTTTCAGCAATCAGATCAGATCGACGGTGGTCCACGGATAAACCCCGGCACAGGCAAAGACACCCACGCAAGCAGAAGACCGATAAACAATCTCTGCGTTTGTTTGATAAGTTGTAAACTTTTTATTTTCATTGTGTAAGGAGATCTTATAAAAAGATCAACTTTTTATTTTATTTGAGTTTATTGTAACGATTAAAGTTGTAATAGATTCGATAGCAATGAAAACAACAACTTTCGACGAAAACAATCACCATCTTGCTGAACTGGTCCACTACAACGTACAAGAAATACATAGAAATACATAGAAATACTTTTCCATAGTCTAGAAGACACTGGTAATGGTAGATACAATCCCCGCTTCTTATTAGAAGACATCAAAATGCAACATAGCTTATACCCCCAACATACTTGGTAACATCCTCTAACATCTTCGGCCAAAATACATGGTGTCGTAGATTGAGAAGCGTCTTCTGAATCCCAAAATGACCTTGCACACATGATGTATGTGCCTCTCGAATCCACTGTAATCAATCGCAATCCTCCGGTATGCAAAGTGACGTCCCACAATACAACAAACCAACTGCTCCAAACTCATACTCCCCCCTTCGACCAGCCTTTGCCTGCTTGAACACACTGTCAAAATCTCTGCTGGATGTGTACATATGTCATCTGTCGTAAAAACAGAAACTTTTGTACTTTCCAAACGATTTTTCAATTGGCTGAAAAAATCTATCAGTCAACTGATAACAAGTTACCAGCCTGAAATGAACAGTAAAACTAAACTTTTAAACCTCTTTAAAAAATAGTAAATAAATTCCAAAAAATTATGAAACTTTTAAAAATGATTGTAAACATGAAAACGAACATGTTACAAAAAGAAAATTTTAAATTGCATCTCCCAATAATGAAAACTCTTCATTTTGCAAAATAGTCCAAAAACATGAAAACTAAACAATACATGTTTTTGACATTTTGACTTAAACAATGTTTCGAAAACTTTTGAATGAGTTTATAGATTTAGAAAAAGATGTAAACTAGTGTTATTAAGTTCATAAACCAAGAATACAATATTTTATCAAAAATACAATAGAATATAAAACATACAAAAGTGTATATGAATATAACTATTGTTTCTATCTATAATGCCAAAACAACTTATCCACATGAACACAAATATGTATGTATATGAGTATATATCTATTTGCTTGTAAAAACTTTGTTTATGGATAAACCAAAAAACGGATAAACATGTATATTGTGTGTGTATATGATATTGAGCTTGAAATATTAAACACACATAATATAACACCTAAACTAATTTACCCAAGCAGTCTTGATCTTCTAATTGATCTCGTCTTGGTAAACTTTGCGGATGAAGCTTGATCTTGAGTTGACTTGAGTTGTATTGCTTCACTCCACTATTCCTTCCATCCTCCAATAGATATGATCGTGAATGCTCGATTTCATCCAACCTCCAACTGATTGTTTGTCTATAATAAATACAAAAATACAAACACTAGATAAATAATATTAGTTGTAAATTGTTTGTTAAAACATCATAAGGACAAAAAGGCCAACAATCTCCTCCTTTTTTATGATGACAAACAATTAATACAAATTTAATATAAAATGTACAATAAATATTTCTCACATATTTTTCCCCCTCTAACAATATCGAAAATGGGGATATAAAAGAAATAGGAAAGTGAAATCTCCCCTACCTATAAGCATGGTGAGTATGGAAACAAATAATAGGGAATAGCTCCCCTATCAAAAAGTCATATTGAATATATGCAATGATGATCAAGGCAAACATATGTGAGCAAGCATAAATATAAAATCATGCTAATCATAACTCATATGCAAAGAGGCCATGAGAACACATATTGATATATCACTATAAAGAAGTGTCTCAAAGCATAGGTTTAAAAAACGAAACGTAATAAAAAATCAATAAATTTATGAAATCAAGAGAATGAAAAACATGAGAATCATAAAAAAAATATTTTCAAATAAAAATAAATCATGAGAACCATGAGAATCATGACAATCATGAAGTTCTAAATGAAAATCAAATCAAACAAATGAAATCATGAATCAAAATAGTAAAAATCATATATGTAGTTACAAAACATGATCAAAAGAAACTATGAATCATGATTTAAATCATAATCACATAAACCAAACCAACATCAATTTTTGACAAAAAGGCAAGAGAGACAATCATATCAAGCTCTTGAGCTTGTTGTTTCAACCCATATAAAAACTTTTAGCACCCGGTAAACATGATTTGAAAATAGATGACTAATAAACCCGGGGGGTTGCTCAAACATGAACCACTCATCAAAAACAAAGCCAATAAGATACATAATATGTAATGAAAACAAAAGTATTGACTTAAAAAGAAATTTATTTTTAATCTCATAAAATAAAAAGTTTCAAAACACATTTTTCCAAATCAAGAAATGAAAAAATAAAATAAAAATACTAACAATCTTGGTTTTAAAAGGATTTTGGCACCCAAGAATTCTTGGTGCCGAAAGATTTAGGGACATGACACCTATCATTTAAGCTCAAAGACCTTGGGTTATGAACCTTTTTGGGCATATTTTGTGCACGAGTACGGTCAAAACAAAAATTGTGTAAATGACCTTTCCGGTTGTAATAAGTGCAATGAAAGGGTTAAAATGATTTTTGTTGACCAAACGATTGTGCACGGGACTCATTTGCAAAAATAGATTGATCTTTGAAATTATTTTACAAACGAGAAACTCTTTTTAAATCAAAATAAAATTTGGTCAAATAATCAAAACAACCACAAAAATAACATTTAAACACATTAGCATGCTTATGATAAGCTTTGTGAGTATGAGCATGTGAATGTGTAAATGTACATGATTGTGACGTTTTATGGGATACACAAGGAACATTAGATTTTATGGGTTTACGTGCACCATAGAAAAATTTAGCAAATTGGCCTTTTCGGTCACAAATAAGCATTTGTAAATTTTATTATACATGTGTGCATAGTGAGTGTTTGATTTAGAAGTGTTAACACTGGATTTTGCACACAAGTCCATAAGCTTATTGTTATTTACAATGCATGTTTTTAATGTTGAATCTAAATATGATATGCGACTTTTAACATGATTCAACTCATTATTAGGCACAAATGCAGTAACATTAGAAGCAGAACAAACATGATTATTCTTAAAGAATTAAATTCATTTTTAATTTTTTCTACTTCTAACAAGGCATCAATTTTAGCATGAGATATACCAATTGATGAGGTTAATTTTTTATTTTCCAAATTTAACATATCATTATTTTCTTTAAGCATCACATTTTCTTTTTTAATGATATCAAATTTGGACGCTAGTGTCTCATTATTGAATTTTAATTCTACATGCTTGCTTTTTAAATCAATAAAATTATAGTGTAATTTCTTATAAGCATTCATTAATTTTTCATATGCACATGCGAGTTCACTAATAGATAATTCATTTTCGGATTTCGAATCGTATACCACACTAGGGCTATCACCTAGTGGCCGTGTGCATGATGCTCCACTATCACTTGAAGTCGATTCCACCATAACGCATTGAATCTCCTCCAAGTCTCCTTGATGTGCTTCAAAAAGTTTCCATATTGTGTAAGCACTATCAAAATGAGTAAGTTCGTTAGAAATACAGGGTTCAAAAGCATTAAGCAAAAATTCTAACACTAACTTGTTCATTGTAAACATCATGATTGCTCCACTTGGATTTTTCTAATGTGGGCATAATATAAGCATTATCAACAACTTCCCATAAATCATTATTTTTAGATTTAACAAATATTTTAAATCTAAAGCACCATTGAGCATAAGGGAAATTTCTATATTTTGGAGCAATATTAACATAATAGCCTAAGCAAGGTGCACAATGCATATCCATAGTTAAAAAATATGCAAGCAAGATATAAATAATCTCAAAAATAGATTAGCACAAATATGAGAACAAGGAACTTTGACTCTAGGTGATTAAGCCTCTAATCAAGAACACCAAGCTCTGATACCAATTGAAAGCACCCTAGAGGTGGGTGAATAGGGTTTATGCTAATCTAATCTGATATAAGCCAATTAAAAAACTTATTGACAAATTGTATCCTAGCAAGTGTAATAAATAACAAGATATGTGCAATTATATACAATTAAACTAAGGGCGATATAAACATGAGATAATAAGCGATATGAAAATATACAAGAATAAGAGCGCCAATGCCAAACACAAACACAAGGAAATAATCACGGAGTTCGATCCTTCTGACCTAAGTCTCCGTTCCCCACTCCCTAGGAGAATCCACTATACAATGGATTTTCAGCATTCACCCAAAAACGTTTACACATCACAATCTCGATTTTATAGCCCACTGAAAACTTTCATAACTCACACTCTTGCAATCACACTCTACACCCTCTAAGTATTGGTCTCTAGCCCGTGTCCTTCCTCAAGTGCTCGGATTTACCACCTCTCTCTAGGCTTTACTACCGAAACCACTCCTCTTGAAACCGACTCTGTCTCTCACTACACACTGCTCTCGGTGTACAACTGTATTACAAAGTGATATACATAATTAGGCTCAAATACAAAGTGTTTGTTCTCTACTATGGATGAGAATGAATTGTAAGCTCACTCTCTATGTCACACAATCTCACAACCTCAATTATACTTTGAATGAAAATACAATAAGCTCTATAGGTTGTGTGTGAACAAAGAGTATAAATAAAATCAAACTAAACTCAATGTAAAAATCTAGCCTAAAGAAATAATAATCAACAATAAATATAAATAAAGCTAGAAATTGAGTGTAGAAAAACTTCTCTATAGATTAAGAGAGAGTGTGTGTGAGATGAGATGAATCTCAAACACCAAAGGATGATCTCTTTTTCCTCTTGTGAAAATATCATCATAAAAAAAACTTATAAACACACTTAAACAAACTTTAAAATACCATTTAAACTTGTTTTAAAACTCTCTTGGTTCATATAAGTATTGGGGCTAAAGGGGTATATATAGGATTACAAAACAAAGCACCAAAGACAAGAAAAACCCAACAAAAACAACAAAAATCCAACAAAAACAACAAAAATCCAAAAATCACACAAACTGGAAAACTATCCGTTACAAGCTATCAGTCGACTGATATTGTTCATCAGTCGGCTGATGAGCTGAGCATTAGATACAACTGAACATGTCATCAGTCGACTGAAGAGCATCAGTTAATTGACGACCTCATCAGTCGACTGATAGATCATCAGTCGTAAAATAGAAACTTTTATACTTTCTAGATGATTTCATCAGCCGACTGATAAAATCCATCAGTCGACTGATAACAAAATATCAGCTTGAAATGAACAGTAAAACTAAACTTTTAAACCTCTTTAAAAAATAGCAAATAAATTCCATAAATTATGAAACTTTGGGAAATGCTTGTAAACATGAAAATGAACATGTTACAAAAAAATTCAAATTGCATCTCCCAATAGTGAGATCTCTTCATTTTGCAAAATAGTCCAAAAATTTGAAAACTAAACAATACATATCTTTGACATTTTGACTTAAACAATATTTCGAAAACTTTTGAATGAGTTTATAGACTTAGGAAAAGATGTAAACTAATGTTATTAAGTTCATAAACCAAGAATACAATATTTTATAAAAAATACAATAGAATATGAAATATATGAAAGTGTATATGAATATAACTATTGTTTCATATCTATAATGCCAAAACAACTCATCCACGTGAAAATAAATGTATGTATATGAATATATATCTATTTGCTTGTAAAAATTTTGTTTGTGGATAAACCAAAAAATGGATAAACATGTATATTGTGTGTGTATATGATATTGAGCTTGAAGTATTAAGCACACATAATATAACATCTAAACTAATTTACCCAAGCAGTCTTGATCTTCAATTGAGCTCGTCTTGGTAAACTTTGTGGATGAAGCTTGATCTTGAATTGACTGGAGTTGTATTGCTTCACTCCACTATTCCTTCCATCCTCCAATGATTATGATCGTGAATGCTCAATTCCATCTAACCTCCAACTGATTGTTTATCTAAAATAAATACAAAAACACAAACACTAGACAAACAATATTAGTTATAAATTGTTTGTTAAAACATCATCAAAACAAAAAGGCTAACACATCTCAGAATGGTATTCCACCAACTTTCCATCATGTGTCAACACAACGCCCATAGCATAACTAGAAGCGTCGGTCTCTAACTTAAAGGTCTTCTGTAAATTAGGCAACGCTAACACCGGTGCCTCCGAGATCTTCCTCTTCAGTAACTAAAAAACCTCCTCATGGGTCCTTCCCCACTCAAACTGAACTTGCTTCTTGATCTCCTCGGACTCCTATACAGATGTGTGGTAGAGGCCTGTATTTAGCAAAGAACTCTCTCCCATCAACATAATCTCGTGCTCCACACTCTGTCTCAACGGTAGCCTAGTGATCTTCAAAAACAAATCTTCATACTTGGCCTTCAACCTATCAAGATCTACCTCCTTAAGCTTGCTCAAGGTAGTCAAGCATACTCTACTCAGATGCTTCTTATAAGGCCTAATGAACAATAAAACAAACTTATTACTTGCATTCACTAGTCTTTTTGCCTAAGTCACCATCACCAAACTCGTCTTCTGCGAAAGAGATGTCGAACAAAATATAAACTACTCGTCATCCTTGGTGAACGTATACTTTTAGGCCCGCCTATCGTAGACCACATACCTATCCTACAAATAACGATTGCCCAGTATAACCTGGCAAGTATCTAATGGAACGACATAGCATGTGACATCATCAATATATGACTTATGGAGTAAAAATCTAAAAGTGTATTGATTGATCACACTCAGCCTCGAATCCTTCTGAATCCACCCTAAAGGATAGGGCTTCGGATATTTGACCATGTTCAGACCCAGCTTCTGAACTAAGACCTCGGATATCAAATTCTTTTAGCTCTTTGGATCAACGATGGCATTAACCAAGCTATTCTTCACCTGTAACTTAAGAACAAAGAGCTGCTCACTGGGGTCTTCGTCTTTCTTTGCGGCTTGCTTCTCTACCATAAGGTTAAGACTGTTATTGGGCTCTGTCATCCCAGGAACTTCCTTCGGACCCTGTGCTACCACGTATGCCTTTTTCTCCTCCTTCTTCTTGAACCCTTTCAGCTTCAGATGAGGATACTTCTCCCAGCATCAATCAGCTACGTGTCCTGACTGTTTGTAGTGATTATAAGTCACTCTTGCCTTCCCTGGGATGCCCTTCTTCTTCTCCTCCTTAGGATGGGAGCCACTAGACTTGTCTCCCGCTTGTTTGACATCCCCCTTTGTCTCGTTGCCTTTCTTCTGCTTGCCATTAATGAAAATAGCCCTCATGCTCGCCTCTACAAACAACTCAACCATGAATAGCTTCATTTTCTTCTGGATGTATTCGTTCAAACCCGCCATATACTTCATAAAGACCGAGCACTCCTCCGTCGTAATGTTGAGGACCATCACTTGTTGTTGAAACTCAGTTGTGTATTCTTGAATAGTTTGATTGAATCTTTGGCATAAGTCGTACTACTTGTACCAACGTTTTTCAAGGAATCCCACCAGGTATAACTGCTTTCTAAGTAACTCCTTGAACTTGTTCTACAATATCGCTTTCTTCTCCTACTTGTAATAGGATTTTCACCACATCAACGCGTGCCCTGAAAGCTTAAATGTCGTAAAAACAATCTTCTCTTTTGACGAATAGCCATAAAGAGTAAAATAAGTCACCATATACTCGATCCAATCATCAAGCCTTTCGATATTAACACTCCCATCATAAACAGGAATCTCTACTCTAAAATCAATCTTAAGATTTTGGTAAGGAACCTTACCCCCTTGATGTGGAACAGCCCTGACGGCCTTGACCTCCTCATTGGAATCTGAATTTTCATTCTCTCCACTGGACTCTACAAGTTTCTTCTTGGACTTTGAAGAATCCCCTTTTTTGTTCCCTCTATGGATGAGATCGACGAGTTGTGTGAGAGTCGACCCGATTGTTTCGATCTGTTTATCTAATGCATCAAGCCTCGCCGAGTTTTCATTATCTACCATCTTCTTCTTCCTTGATTTTTGGACCTCTTCTAAAGAAATAAGGATCTCGCCTATCTTCTTGTATTGTGATCGAGTAAGGATCATGCACATGTAGACGGTAAAAATTACCTCCGCAAACTTATACATGAATTCGCCCGCGAGTCAGAATCGCCCACTCAAATTAAGGGCAGGGCTCACCCATGTATTGGACTCACTAGCACAAACCCAAATCGCACGAGCCCCAAATTCGTTCGCGGTTGTTCATCCAGATACGCCAGCATGATCGACTCGCCCGTACGAGTCAAGATCATCCGAATTTGCCTGCTCACTCGACTCGCCCACACGAGTCGAGAGTCAAATTCGTACCCGACAGCTGCTACGCCGTGTACAAGGAGGGGCCATCCCTCTCCTCACGACGTGAAGGGATGGGGAACAATACTCCAAGCCCATCAAGTAGCCGCGACCAGTCAAATCCATGCAGTCATCAAATCCGCCTGCACGCTCAAGGTTGAAGCTCGCCTCACCCACATGAGTTAAGAGTTGAATCCGCCTGCAAACGATAAGCTGACTGGACTCATTTGAGTACTCGACAGCCACTACGCTGCGTATAGGGATGGGCCTTTCCACTTCCCGTACGACGTGAAAGGATGGAGAACAGTACTCCAAACCCATCAAGTAGCTGCTCACAGTACGAGTGACCGGTCACTCGCCAGATCTGCTTGCAGGAAGATCGCCTCGCCTGCACGAGTCAAGAGCTGAATCCGCCTGCAAACAGCAAGCTGGCTAAACCCACTCGAGTGCTGGACAGCCGCTATCCCACGTACAAGGAGGCCATCCCACTCCTCGCGACGTGAAGGGAAGGAGTACAGTACTCCGAACCCATCAAGCAGCCGCTCACAGTACAAACTGAACCCGCCTGCAAACGGCAAGCTAGCTAAACCCACTCGAGTACTGGACAACCGATATCCCACATATAAGGAGGGGCCATCCCACTCCTCACGACGTGAAGGGAAGGAGTATATTACTCCAAACACTGGCTCTCGACTCTTAACAGGGTTGACGACAAGCTCTTTGCATAACCTTTGTACTGCAGCATCTTCTCCCAGTTTCGGGCCCTGATCGTCATCAAACTCAGAGACTCAAACTCCATCGATCCGTGCTTCTACTGCGTACTAAAGATCGCTAGCAACCTCGGTCGGATAGTCCATGGGAAGCAGACTCGGTGTGAGAACCGAGTGAAGCGTCCTATAGCTACCGAAAGTCCCCACGTAAAACAAGGAGGGCATTCCCTCCGTTTCTGTTATAATTTTTGATTCATTAGTTTGTAATAAGCTATTCTTATCAATACAAAT
>NC_033803.1:44657396-44670027 GCF_001876935.1 Asparagus officinalis | reverse complement strand
AAAACAAATATGTATGTATATGAATATATATCTATTTGCTTGTAAAAACTTTGTTTGTGGATAAACCAAAAAACGGATAAACATGTATATTGTGTGTGTATATGATATTGAGCTTGAAATATTAAACACACATAATATAACACCTAAACTAATTTACCCAAGCAGTCTTGATCTTCTAATTGATCTCGTCTTGGTAAACTTTGCGGATGAAGCTTGATCTTGAGTTGACTTGAGTTGTATTGCTTCACTCCACTATTCCTTCCATCCTCCAATAGATATGATCGTGAATGCTCGATTTCATCCAACCTCCAACTGATTGTTTGTCTATAATAAATACAAAAATACAAACACTAGATAAATAATATTAGTTGTAAATTGTTTGTTAAAACATCATAAGGACAAAAAGGCCAACAATCTCCTCCTTTTTTATGATGACAAACAATTAATACAAATTTAATATAAAATGTACAATAAATATTTCTCACATATTTTTCCCCCTCTAACAATATCGAAAATGGGGATATAAAAGAAATAGGAAAGTGAAATCTCCCCTACCTATAAGCATGGTGAGTATGGAAACAAATAATAGGGAATAGCTCCCCTATCAAAAAGTCATATTGAATATATGCAATGATGATCAAGGCAAACATATGTGAGCAAGCATAAATATAAAATCATGCTAATCATAACTCATATGCAAAGAGGCCATGAGAACACATATTGATATATCACTATAAAGAAGTGTCTCAAAGCATAGGTTTAAAAAACGAAACGTAATAAAAAATCAATAAATTTATGAAATCAAGAGAATGAAAAACATGAGAATCATAAAAAAAATATTTTCAAATAAAAATAAATCATGAGAACCATGAGAATCATGACAATCATGAAGTTCTAAATGAAAATCAAATCAAACAAATGAAATCATGAATCAAAATAGTAAAAATCATATATGTAGTTACAAAACATGATCAAAAGAAACTATGAATCATGATTTAAATCATAATCACATAAACCAAACCAACATCAATTTTTGACAAAAAGGCAAGAGAGACAATCATATCAAGCTCTTGAGCTTGTTGTTTCAACCCATATAAAAACTTTTAGCACCCGGTAAACATGATTTGAAAATAGATGACTAATAAACCCGGGGGGTTGCTCAAACATGAACCACTCATCAAAAACAAAGCCAATAAGATACATAATATGTAATGAAAACAAAAGTATTGACTTAAAAAGAAATTTATTTTTAATCTCATAAAATAAAAAGTTTCAAAACACATTTTTCCAAATCAAGAAATGAAAAAATAAAATAAAAATACTAACAATCTTGGTTTTAAAAGGATTTTGGCACCCAAGAATTCTTGGTGCCGAAAGATTTAGGGACATGACACCTATCATTTAAGCTCAAAGACCTTGGGTTATGAACCTTTTTGGGCATATTTTGTGCACGAGTACGGTCAAAACAAAAATTGTGTAAATGACCTTTCCGGTTGTAATAAGTGCAATGAAAGGGTTAAAATGATTTTTGTTGACCAAACGATTGTGCACGGGACTCATTTGCAAAAATAGATTGATCTTTGAAATTATTTTACAAACGAGAAACTCTTTTTAAATCAAAATAAAATTTGGTCAAATAATCAAAACAACCACAAAAATAACATTTAAACACATTAGCATGCTTATGATAAGCTTTGTGAGTATGAGCATGTGAATGTGTAAATGTACATGATTGTGACGTTTTATGGGATACACAAGGAACATTAGATTTTATGGGTTTACGTGCACCATAGAAAAATTTAGCAAATTGGCCTTTTCGGTCACAAATAAGCATTTGTAAATTTTATTATACATGTGTGCATAGTGAGTGTTTGATTTAGAAGTGTTAACACTGGATTTTGCACACAAGTCCATAAGCTTATTGTTATTTACAATGCATGTTTTTAATGTTGAATCTAAATATGATATGCGACTTTTAACATGATTCAACTCATTATTAGGCACAAATGCAGTAACATTAGAAGCAGAACAAACATGATTATTCTTAAAGAATTAAATTCATTTTTAATTTTTTCTACTTCTAACAAGGCATCAATTTTAGCATGAGATATACCAATTGATGAGGTTAATTTTTTATTTTCCAAATTTAACATATCATTATTTTCTTTAAGCATCACATTTTCTTTTTTAATGATATCAAATTTGGACGCTAGTGTCTCATTATTGAATTTTAATTCTACATGCTTGCTTTTTAAATCAATAAAATTATAGTGTAATTTCTTATAAGCATTCATTAATTTTTCATATGCACATGCGAGTTCACTAATAGATAATTCATTTTCGGATTTCGAATCGTATACCACACTAGGGCTATCACCTAGTGGCCGTGTGCATGATGCTCCACTATCACTTGAAGTCGATTCCACCATAACGCATTGAATCTCCTCCAAGTCTCCTTGATGTGCTTCAAAAAGTTTCCATATTGTGTAAGCACTATCAAAATGAGTAAGTTCGTTAGAAATACAGGGTTCAAAAGCATTAAGCAAAAATTCTAACACTAACTTGTTCATTGTAAACATCATGATTGCTCCACTTGGATTTTTCTAATGTGGGCATAATATAAGCATTATCAACAACTTCCCATAAATCATTATTTTTAGATTTAACAAATATTTTAAATCTAAAGCACCATTGAGCATAAGGGAAATTTCTATATTTTGGAGCAATATTAACATAATAGCCTAAGCAAGGTGCACAATGCATATCCATAGTTAAAAAATATGCAAGCAAGATATAAATAATCTCAAAAATAGATTAGCACAAATATGAGAACAAGGAACTTTGACTCTAGGTGATTAAGCCTCTAATCAAGAACACCAAGCTCTGATACCAATTGAAAGCACCCTAGAGGTGGGTGAATAGGGTTTATGCTAATCTAATCTGATATAAGCCAATTAAAAAACTTATTGACAAATTGTATCCTAGCAAGTGTAATAAATAACAAGATATGTGCAATTATATACAATTAAACTAAGGGCGATATAAACATGAGATAATAAGCGATATGAAAATATACAAGAATAAGAGCGCCAATGCCAAACACAAACACAAGGAAATAATCACGGAGTTCGATCCTTCTGACCTAAGTCTCCGTTCCCCACTCCCTAGGAGAATCCACTATACAATGGATTTTCAGCATTCACCCAAAAACGTTTACACATCACAATCTCGATTTTATAGCCCACTGAAAACTTTCATAACTCACACTCTTGCAATCACACTCTACACCCTCTAAGTATTGGTCTCTAGCCCGTGTCCTTCCTCAAGTGCTCGGATTTACCACCTCTCTCTAGGCTTTACTACCGAAACCACTCCTCTTGAAACCGACTCTGTCTCTCACTACACACTGCTCTCGGTGTACAACTGTATTACAAAGTGATATACATAATTAGGCTCAAATACAAAGTGTTTGTTCTCTACTATGGATGAGAATGAATTGTAAGCTCACTCTCTATGTCACACAATCTCACAACCTCAATTATACTTTGAATGAAAATACAATAAGCTCTATAGGTTGTGTGTGAACAAAGAGTATAAATAAAATCAAACTAAACTCAATGTAAAAATCTAGCCTAAAGAAATAATAATCAACAATAAATATAAATAAAGCTAGAAATTGAGTGTAGAAAAACTTCTCTATAGATTAAGAGAGAGTGTGTGTGAGATGAGATGAATCTCAAACACCAAAGGATGATCTCTTTTTCCTCTTGTGAAAATATCATCATAAAAAAAACTTATAAACACACTTAAACAAACTTTAAAATACCATTTAAACTTGTTTTAAAACTCTCTTGGTTCATATAAGTATTGGGGCTAAAGGGGTATATATAGGATTACAAAACAAAGCACCAAAGACAAGAAAAACCCAACAAAAACAACAAAAATCCAACAAAAACAACAAAAATCCAAAAATCACACAAACTGGAAAACTATCCGTTACAAGCTATCAGTCGACTGATATTGTTCATCAGTCGGCTGATGAGCTGAGCATTAGATACAACTGAACATGTCATCAGTCGACTGAAGAGCATCAGTTAATTGACGACCTCATCAGTCGACTGATAGATCATCAGTCGTAAAATAGAAACTTTTATACTTTCTAGATGATTTCATCAGCCGACTGATAAAATCCATCAGTCGACTGATAACAAAATATCAGCTTGAAATGAACAGTAAAACTAAACTTTTAAACCTCTTTAAAAAATAGCAAATAAATTCCATAAATTATGAAACTTTGGGAAATGCTTGTAAACATGAAAATGAACATGTTACAAAAAAATTCAAATTGCATCTCCCAATAGTGAGATCTCTTCATTTTGCAAAATAGTCCAAAAATTTGAAAACTAAACAATACATATCTTTGACATTTTGACTTAAACAATATTTCGAAAACTTTTGAATGAGTTTATAGACTTAGGAAAAGATGTAAACTAATGTTATTAAGTTCATAAACCAAGAATACAATATTTTATAAAAAATACAATAGAATATGAAATATATGAAAGTGTATATGAATATAACTATTGTTTCATATCTATAATGCCAAAACAACTCATCCACGTGAAAATAAATGTATGTATATGAATATATATCTATTTGCTTGTAAAAATTTTGTTTGTGGATAAACCAAAAAATGGATAAACATGTATATTGTGTGTGTATATGATATTGAGCTTGAAGTATTAAGCACACATAATATAACATCTAAACTAATTTACCCAAGCAGTCTTGATCTTCAATTGAGCTCGTCTTGGTAAACTTTGTGGATGAAGCTTGATCTTGAATTGACTGGAGTTGTATTGCTTCACTCCACTATTCCTTCCATCCTCCAATGATTATGATCGTGAATGCTCAATTCCATCTAACCTCCAACTGATTGTTTATCTAAAATAAATACAAAAACACAAACACTAGACAAACAATATTAGTTATAAATTGTTTGTTAAAACATCATCAAAACAAAAAGGCTAACACATCTCAGAATGGTATTCCACCAACTTTCCATCATGTGTCAACACAACGCCCATAGCATAACTAGAAGCGTCGGTCTCTAACTTAAAGGTCTTCTGTAAATTAGGCAACGCTAACACCGGTGCCTCCGAGATCTTCCTCTTCAGTAACTAAAAAACCTCCTCATGGGTCCTTCCCCACTCAAACTGAACTTGCTTCTTGATCTCCTCGGACTCCTATACAGATGTGTGGTAGAGGCCTGTATTTAGCAAAGAACTCTCTCCCATCAACATAATCTCGTGCTCCACACTCTGTCTCAACGGTAGCCTAGTGATCTTCAAAAACAAATCTTCATACTTGGCCTTCAACCTATCAAGATCTACCTCCTTAAGCTTGCTCAAGGTAGTCAAGCATACTCTACTCAGATGCTTCTTATAAGGCCTAATGAACAATAAAACAAACTTATTACTTGCATTCACTAGTCTTTTTGCCTAAGTCACCATCACCAAACTCGTCTTCTGCGAAAGAGATGTCGAACAAAATATAAACTACTCGTCATCCTTGGTGAACGTATACTTTTAGGCCCGCCTATCGTAGACCACATACCTATCCTACAAATAACGATTGCCCAGTATAACCTGGCAAGTATCTAATGGAACGACATAGCATGTGACATCATCAATATATGACTTATGGAGTAAAAATCTAAAAGTGTATTGATTGATCACACTCAGCCTCGAATCCTTCTGAATCCACCCTAAAGGATAGGGCTTCGGATATTTGACCATGTTCAGACCCAGCTTCTGAACTAAGACCTCGGATATCAAATTCTTTTAGCTCTTTGGATCAACGATGGCATTAACCAAGCTATTCTTCACCTGTAACTTAAGAACAAAGAGCTGCTCACTGGGGTCTTCGTCTTTCTTTGCGGCTTGCTTCTCTACCATAAGGTTAAGACTGTTATTGGGCTCTGTCATCCCAGGAACTTCCTTCGGACCCTGTGCTACCACGTATGCCTTTTTCTCCTCCTTCTTCTTGAACCCTTTCAGCTTCAGATGAGGATACTTCTCCCAGCATCAATCAGCTACGTGTCCTGACTGTTTGTAGTGATTATAAGTCACTCTTGCCTTCCCTGGGATGCCCTTCTTCTTCTCCTCCTTAGGATGGGAGCCACTAGACTTGTCTCCCGCTTGTTTGACATCCCCCTTTGTCTCGTTGCCTTTCTTCTGCTTGCCATTAATGAAAATAGCCCTCATGCTCGCCTCTACAAACAACTCAACCATGAATAGCTTCATTTTCTTCTGGATGTATTCGTTCAAACCCGCCATATACTTCATAAAGACCGAGCACTCCTCCGTCGTAATGTTGAGGACCATCACTTGTTGTTGAAACTCAGTTGTGTATTCTTGAATAGTTTGATTGAATCTTTGGCATAAGTCGTACTACTTGTACCAACGTTTTTCAAGGAATCCCACCAGGTATAACTGCTTTCTAAGTAACTCCTTGAACTTGTTCTACAATATCGCTTTCTTCTCCTACTTGTAATAGGATTTTCACCACATCAACGCGTGCCCTGAAAGCTTAAATGTCGTAAAAACAATCTTCTCTTTTGACGAATAGCCATAAAGAGTAAAATAAGTCACCATATACTCGATCCAATCATCAAGCCTTTCGATATTAACACTCCCATCATAAACAGGAATCTCTACTCTAAAATCAATCTTAAGATTTTGGTAAGGAACCTTACCCCCTTGATGTGGAACAGCCCTGACGGCCTTGACCTCCTCATTGGAATCTGAATTTTCATTCTCTCCACTGGACTCTACAAGTTTCTTCTTGGACTTTGAAGAATCCCCTTTTTTGTTCCCTCTATGGATGAGATCGACGAGTTGTGTGAGAGTCGACCCGATTGTTTCGATCTGTTTATCTAATGCATCAAGCCTCGCCGAGTTTTCATTATCTACCATCTTCTTCTTCCTTGATTTTTGGACCTCTTCTAAAGAAATAAGGATCTCGCCTATCTTCTTGTATTGTGATCGAGTAAGGATCATGCACATGTAGACGGTAAAAATTACCTCCGCAAACTTATACATGAATTCGCCCGCGAGTCAGAATCGCCCACTCAAATTAAGGGCAGGGCTCACCCATGTATTGGACTCACTAGCACAAACCCAAATCGCACGAGCCCCAAATTCGTTCGCGGTTGTTCATCCAGATACGCCAGCATGATCGACTCGCCCGTACGAGTCAAGATCATCCGAATTTGCCTGCTCACTCGACTCGCCCACACGAGTCGAGAGTCAAATTCGTACCCGACAGCTGCTACGCCGTGTACAAGGAGGGGCCATCCCTCTCCTCACGACGTGAAGGGATGGGGAACAATACTCCAAGCCCATCAAGTAGCCGCGACAAGTCAAATCCATGCAGTCATCAAATCCGCCTGCACGCTCAAGGTTGAAGCTCGCCTCACCCACATGAGTTAAGAGTTGAATCCGCCTGCAAACGATAAGCTGACTGGACTCATTTGAGTACTCGACAGCCACTACGCTGCGTATAGGGATGGGCCTTTCCACTTCCCGTACGACGTGAAAGGATGGAGAACAGTACTCCAAACCCATCAAGTATCCCTCATGGTGTGAGTGACCGGTCACTCGCCAGATCTGCCTGCAAGAAGCTCGCCTCGCCTGCACGAGTCAAGAGCTGAATCCGCCTGCAAACAGCAAGCTGGCTAAACCCACTCGAGTGCTGGACAGCCACTATCCCACGTACAAGGAGGGGTCATCCCACTCCTCACGACGTGAAGGGAAGGAGTACAGTACTCCGAACCTATCAAGTAGCCGCTCACAGTACAAACCCAAGATATGGTCATATCCCATGATTCAAGGAGCGGCCACACCGTCTCTCCTCTATTTAAGAACCTCTCCTGGCTTCGGAAGGGGGTTCAGTAGTTCGCTCATAGCTAATTGATTAATTCAATCAGTTAACTGAACCACTGGCTCTTGGCTCTCAAGAGAGTTAACGACAAGCTCTTTGCATAATCTTTGCACTGCAGCATCTTCTCCTAGTTTTGGGCCCTGATCGCCGTCAAACTCAAAAACTCGAACTCCATCGATCCATGCTTCTACTGCATACTGAAGCTCTCCAGCAACCTCGGTCGAATCGTCTAAGGGAAGCAGACTCGGCGCGAGAACCGAGAGAAGTATCCTATAGCTACCGAAAGTCCCCATGTTAAATAAGGAGGGCATTCCCTCCACTTCTGTTGTAAATTTCGATTTATTAGTTTGTAATAAGCTATTTTTATCAATACAAATGAAATCCTCGTTTTGGGAGATCAGAAATTCACACCTACAGAAGATGGCGACCACAGTAGGAGAATCTGTTTCTTCAATCAAAATGGTGGTAGCTCAGTTCGACGAGGTTGCTGTTGGGACAACTGTGGAGTCCCTAGAAATCGAGTTCGACCAAGCCAAGTACGAAGAGTACTTGTCTTCTTCATCTTCTGGTGGCAATGCATCCCGCAAATGCCACAGATTCGTGCGTAAAGGCCGACCTCAAACGGTTAAAGCCTCTGCGCATGAAGACTCTATCCGAGTCACGTCGGGAGAACCTACTCCCTCCGAATCGATCAAGGCCAAGTGAGAGGTCAGGAGTGCGGAGCGAAAGCCTACCAGATGGGTCATTAAACGGCCCTCACAGACGCCCGCCCAGGAGGAGACAGTGGTTCGCTCTGTCGCGGACCATACTGCCACAACCCGCATGGACGTTCCTCTCTCCAGAAGAGCTCGCCAGCGGCAATGACAGGCCCTCGCCCGACAGGAGGCCCAAGCCTTCGCCTCACCCGACGGCCTAAGTTCTTACCCAGGCTCGAAGGATGCAAAACGAAGGAGCAATCCGCCCGACATGGGCGGGACCACCCGCTCGAGCGGACTTCACTTCTCAGGTCACATCCCTGATGCGAATAGACCATCCCAAACGAGCGAACCCTCGAGGGAGGGCGAACCTCGCCATGACCCCTTGACGGATAAGTGTGACAAGCGGGAAGGCCTTGATCATAAAGGCAAAACAGTAGGCGATACCTCGCAAACTCACCTGCGTAAGCAGAGGGTTAAGTCTCGCCTGCATGCTGGAGTTCACCCAAGCGTGAAGACTCGCCTGTCAGGGCAAGCTCGCCCGACTCCAACACCTAAACATTCTACCCAGTGTACACCAGGGGGTGCATCCAAAACTCTCTTGTGCAATCACCCAGGCGACCTGTCTGACGTTGGGGGTTGTCGCCAATCGCCCACAGAAGATCTCCGGGCTGACTTAACTCGCAAACGCACCATACATGAGGCGAATCCTTAATGCCACTGCGAAAGACTTATCCAAACAGTACTCGTTGACTGTCAATGTATAGGAGCGATGAAACCTTCGGTGTTCGAGAGGCTCTCTCGACGACCTTCTCGACCGAGACCTTCTCGTCGAGGGTGTCGTTATCAAAGAAGATGCACCGCCGATGATCTAGAGCTCCCATCCGCTACAATCAACATGACGGACAAGAGAAAAGCCGTACTTTCTGGCTCACAGGACTCGGATCCCTTCCTGGGACCTAATCCTCCACTTGTCCAACGTGAACGAGATGGTATATACCGGTATACCCGTAGTCGCACGGGGGTGAGCATTGGGTTTGATTATTCAACCTTAGCACCTCCCTCCGACTGTGAAGACGAGATTTACTCGGCAGTAGCTACGTCCCAAACATCTCACTCGAGTCAGGATGCTCTGGCGAGGGTACACATGGCCGAACCCACACAAGAACAGGCGGTGGCCCAAAGGTTTGAAGAACAACAGGCGACCATAGACTCCTTAAGAGAGATGTTGGAGCAGCTTCTAAACAAGAAGAAGAAGAAGAAGAAGAAAAGAACCCAGCACATCTTACCGCGACAGACGGGGAGTAAAGAATGGATACCTCCCCATCGTCCGGTGACTAAAGCGGAGGATAATATCGGTCAACAATCCGACTACTCTTCCAAAACTTCGCTAGGAACGTCGCATACTGGGGGTAGCGCCCACGATAAGAGGTTCGATGAGTTCCAAAGCCAACTCAACGCTTTGAAACTCCAGCAAAACATGAACAAGCTGGGGGTGGTCCGACCCTATCCTGTCGAGTGGGATACCGTCCCATACCCCGCGAAGTTCAAGTCGATTAGCTTGGTATAATTTGATGGCAAGGGTTCACCCTCGCAACACATTTATTACTTCATGGCACAGTCCGGATTCCTTACGGGGAATGATGCTATTCACACTCGGCTATTCATAGGCACCCTCAAAGGGGTGGCACTTGAATGGTTCCGCAAGTTAGAACCTGGCTCTATTAAGCTATGGGCCGACGTGGAAAGATTTTTCTTGGCCCACTTCTTTGACAATGATACGGAGGTGTCGATGGCCACCCTCCTCGCCAAAAAGTAACGGAAGTCGGAGTCGGTCAACGACTTTGTGAAGAGGTTCAGGAACCGATCGGTCCACTGTCAGGATTAGGTTTTCGAATCCACTCTGATCGAGATGTGCCACAATAATCTCTCAATCCATATTCTATCCAAGGTTGGCGCGGTGGAAATCCGGACCTAGAAAGAACTTGTTCGTCAGGGCGAGCAGGTGGAAAACATGATCAAAATGTTAGAGGCTGAAGAGCCACAACCCAAGAAGGGAGTTGTGGAGCCGACCGTGCCAAAGAATCCCCCTCGAACAAGAGGAAAGGAAATCATGGTTGTCGATTCCGCCCCGACACCCAAAACTTCTCAAAGGCCAAACCCCAGACAATTCGAACAACGCCCCCACGGAAATACGACATCAAAGAAGATCAGGTGGTGACAACATTCGATACTCTACTCAAGAGCAATCGAATTAAATTGCCAGAGGCCACGAAGCCTGAGGAGGCAAGCAAAACCAATGACCCGAGTTATTGCGCCTATCACAGATTCCTTGGCCACCACACTTCTAAGTGTTACATCCTCAAGGATAAGCTCCAGGCCCTCTACGATGCAGGAGTCCTAAAGAAGGAGAAGGTTCAAAAGCAGGTGACCACGAATATGATCACCTTGAGCTTTGGGATAGATCTCCCGGAAGTCCAGGGTCCAGCAGGGGTAATTCCTATCCCTAAGGCAGTCCTAAAAATCACTAATGATGACCCTCATAACCAACAAAGGAAATGTTTAGTCCCCCAGACTCTGCCATCGGGTCAAGTGATGTGGGTCCACCCAGACCTCCTTAGCAATGAACAATGGACTGCAAAGCCCTCTAAAGAGGTTAAGGAAAAACCTTGCAACACCATCTCCACCATCCTAGAAGGAGATAAGACAGCAATGACCGCCCCTACCGATTCCGAGGAGGAAATCATCGTCCTCGCCATTAGAGCAGGGAAGGAATTCGCCAAAGAGTATCCGGTGAGAACGGAATACCCTGCAGGGCCTTCCGCAAGGCCAGCTACAGCAGTCCTTCCGAGCATCGATAAACCAAGCTCGAGTAATCAACCTTTCTGTTTCAACGTACTCGCGCAACTGAAAAGCATCCCCACATGAATTATCATGTATGACCTCCTGCGGCTATCCAGGCCTACCCGGGAAGCCCTACAAGAAGCATTGGCCGACTCGGAAGTGTTTGCCACCCATTTCTCGAGGGAAGAATACACGGAACAGGAATGTGCCATGTGCTGCCAGACCATCGAGAGGCGCGTCCCTTGCATTACATTCACTCCTGAGAACATGCTCATCAAAAGCACCTCCCATGATCGACCGCTGTACTTCATGGGGTACGTCGGTTCCTCGAAAGTGGATCGGATTCAAGTCGACCCGGGGTCTACATTAAGCATCGTACCTCTGAAACTGATCAAACACCTAGAGGTGCCCTCGAAGCGTCTGTCCACAACTACCACAACTATCTTCAGCTTCAATGCTACGGGAACACGACCGCTTGGAAAAATACGCCTGAAGTGCCGGATAGGCGACATGAAGACAGAGGTGACCTGTTATGTCATTGACGCCGAGCCATCCTACAATATGCTCTTGGGACGACCATGGATCCACAGTAACCGGATAGTCCCATCTACCTTGTATTAATGCTTAAAATACGTGGATGACTATGATCGCGTGAAGACAATAGTGTTAGACCCTAGAGGGGGGTGATTAGGGTCTTATGCTAATCTAATCCAATTTTATGCCAATTAAAACTAATTAATAAGTTATCCTAGCAAGTATGAAATATAACAACTATATAAGCTAGGATAAGCAATATGAACAATGAGATATATCCTATATGATGAAATATATATATGAGCAAGGATATATAAACTAACACAAGATGATATATCCTACCAAAGAGATATATAATATGATATATGCAAGGATATGTAAACTAACACAAGGGGTAAACAATCTAAACAAGATATTGGATTAAATAAATGAGCAATGCACAATTGGCGATATAAGATAAATGCAAAAACAAATACGCCAAAGAAAAACTCAAACAAGTAATATGATCACGGAGTTCGGACCTTCCGTCCTACGTCTCCGCTCCCCACTCCTGGGGAGAAATCCACTACCAACCGGGTTTTCTATGTTCACCCGAATAACGTTTACACCTCACA
>NC_033803.1:44656068-44657247 GCF_001876935.1 Asparagus officinalis | reverse complement strand
GAAAGAATTTTCCAGACAGTTCGTCGGTCGACCGCACTGTAGCGCGGTCGACCGCTGGTACTGTAGCACTGCGTTTTAGTTTTGTAAAATCAATTAAAAATAGTAAAACAGCTCCAAAAAATATAAAATTTTGTGGAAAGGTTATAGACATGTATAATAACATGTTAGAGAAAGAATTTCTGAAAAATCATTTTCCAGTTGAGATAAATAAATATTTTAACACAGATTTACAGTTTCTGAAAAACTGCTGACATACACGATTTTGTAAAATCAATTGAGCACAGTAAATCAACTCCAAAAATAGTAAAATTTTGAAGGAAGTTTCTAAACATGTATATAAACATGTAAAAGAAAGAATTTCTTGAATACCACTTCCCATTTATGAAAACTCATCTGTTTTGTAAAACATGCACGAACATGTGCACTAACAAAAACATGATTTTGTAAATTCCATTAATCATAACAAATCAATTCCAAACTTGATGAAACTTTTCGAAATGTTTATAAACATGAAAACAAACATGTTAGAAAAAGAATTTCTCAAATTGAATTTCTATTTGTGAAAACTCATTATTTTGCAAGTGTGTCCAAAGCATAAAAACTCAAAACCATGCATGTATATATATAAGTATATATATACATAGAAATCAAATACGTGTGTGTATATGATATTGAGCTTAAGGTACTTAACACACATAATATAAAATCTAAACTATATTACCCAAGCTTGATCTTGATCTTCATTGTAGCTCAACTTGGTACACATGCGGATGAAGCTTGAACTTGATCTTTAACTATGAATTGCAAGGCTTCAACCCAACATTCCACCAACCTCCATTTGATATGATCATTATGGCGCAATCCATCTATCCTCCAACTACGTTGTTTGTCTATAATAAATAAGAAAACATAAATACTAGACAAACAACATTAGTGGTAAATTATTTGTTAAACATCATCAAAACAAGAAGGCCAACAAGTAGTAGCTGACAAGCAACCCTTCAAAGGCGTTAAAAACAACTTCACATACTCTTTGCTGTACCAAGTGTTAGACCCTAGAGGGGGGGTGATTAGGGTCTTATGCTAATCTAATCCGA
The DNA here is from genome assembly GCF_001876935.1 of Asparagus officinalis. Taxonomy (NCBI): domain Eukaryota; kingdom Viridiplantae; phylum Streptophyta; class Magnoliopsida; order Asparagales; family Asparagaceae; genus Asparagus; species Asparagus officinalis. The sequence goes on along the minus strand of NC_033803.1, from coordinate 44,656,150 downwards.
TTAAATGCCAATTAAAAACTAATTAATAAGTTATCCTAGCAAGTATAAAATACAACAAGATATGTGAGCTAGGATAAGCAAT
>NC_033803.1:44652933-44656021 GCF_001876935.1 Asparagus officinalis | reverse complement strand
ACAACACTCACAATGTAACAACAAATGATTTGTTCTCTAATACAGGTGAGAACTCAATTTAGCACAACTCAAATTTACAATCTCTCACCACCCAACTATACTATGTATGTAAATACTATAAGCTCAATGTGGGTGTGTGTAACAATGAGTAAAATGAAATCTAACTCAAATATCAAACTAGCAATAATAGAATATGAAAATCAATAAAGAAATTGCTAGATAAAAGAGTTAGAAAACTTCTCTAAGAACACAAGAAGAGGATGAATGGGATTGAGAATGAATCCCTCAATCTGCAGTGAAAACTTCCTCCTTTGTAAACAGAAACCCAAACTCAACCAAACAGTAAAACCCTAAACCCTTGCTTAAACTTTTCTTTTCTTTTAAAACATTTCTTAGATCACTGAAAACTGAGATCAAAGAGGGTTTTTATAGCCTCCAAAACCTCAGACCAAAACCCCTTACAAAAGGACCAAAAAACCATCAGCAACGGCTCAAAAAAGAGCCGTTGGGACTCCAGCGGTCGACCGATGAAAATCGCGGTCAACCGCGAACAAGTTCAGAAACTCAGGAGACATCCAGAGAGTCCGTTGGTCGACCGGCGGAAATTTCGGTCGACCGGCGGTACTGTAGCAGGTATATCCGAGTTTATAAAATCGGTTAAAAATAGTAAAACAGCTCTAAAAATTATGACATTTTGAGAGAAGATTCTGGACATGTATAAAAACATGTTAGAGAAAGAATGTCTGAAAAAACATTTCCCAGTTGAGAGAAATAAATGTTTGAACATAGAAATACAGTTTCTGAAAATCTGCTGTGATACACAACATAGAAATACAGTTTCTGAAAATCTGCTGTGATACACGATTTTGTAAAATCAATTAGGCACAGTAAATCAACTCCAAAAATAGTAAAATTTTGAGGGAAGTTTATAAACATATAGGTAAACATGTCAGAGAATTTTTTTTTCAAATATCACTTCCCATTTGAGAAAACTCATCAGTTTTGTAAAACATGCACGAACATGTGCACGAACGAAAACGTGAATTTGTAAATTCCTTTAAACATAACAAATCAATTCCAAACTTGATGAAACTTTGAGAAATGTTTGCAAATGATATTTTGAACATGTTACAAAAAAAATTTTCCAATTTGCATTTCCCAATTGTGAAATCTCATTATTTTGCAAAAGTGTTCAAAACATGAAAACCCAAAACCATGCATGTATATATATAACTATATATATACATAGAAACCAAATACGTGTGTGTATATGATATTGAGCTTAAGGTACTTCACACACATAATATAAAATCTAAACTAGATTACCCAAGCTTGATCTTGATCTTCATTGTAGCTCAACTTGGTACACATGCGGATGAAGCTTGAACTTGATCTTTAACTATGAATTGCATGTTGCTTCACTCCACAATTCCGCCAACCTCCATTTGATATCGTCGTTATGGCGCAATCCATCCATCCTCCAACGACGTTGTTTGTCTACAATACATAGGAAAACACAAATACTAGACAAACAACATTAGTGGTAAATTGTTTGTTAAACATCATCAAAACAAGAAGGTCAACACCAAGACCCCGACGAGCCACCGGTCAAGGAACCGGAGAGAGGCAACGAGGCAGATAGCGAGCGCGAATACGATGACAGCCTAGTCCTGAACGACTTTGAGTCAATTGTAATCGGTTACGAAAGTCACAATGTAACCAACGTTGTTCAGGCCGAGGAGATTATCGTGAATGAGAAGTTCAACTTTACTTATTTGTTGTTCTTCTCCACATCCGAGGATGATGCGGCTAATAACCTAGTGTCAAAACTCTATAACGACCGCTCCCTGCACTTGCCTACATGCTCGTCGTATGTCGCGAAGACACAGCCGATCAAGTCATCACAAGTTGTACTTGTCATACCGGCCCGGGATAACTACCAGAAGGATATCATCTTCGGACGAATCGATCACCCTTTGTGCACATTGTGGGACAAGTCTGAAGATGAGGACCCCGCGCCTCAATTTTCACAGTATAGTCAAATCGCGAAGCGCATGATGAGCGACATGGGGTATGACCTCACTCACCCAGAGGGTCTAAATTACGGCCGGGGGTGCAAGACGGTCATCCGACCTGCTTACGTACCTAAAGGCAAACCCTCAAATTACTTTAACAAGACTCTGAGAGGTTTGGGCTACTCCTCTTCCTCTTCGGATCTATTCTGTTACATCAACGAGGATTCCGACTACGCGCGTTCGGGGGATCAATCTTCGACAACCTCAGCATGGGACTCAGACGTTAGCATAAGAGACTTGTTCGACAGCCTTACAGTCAACATGGCCACAATTGATCCTGCCGAAATGGCAGGGGACAGACAGGTCCCGCTTTATGATGAGACATGGGACCACTGTTCGCGGGAAAAATTGTGTCTTTCTTCATTGAATTCATTGTGATCTCAAAATAACAACTTTTTGTGGTTACAAAAGATCCGGTCTTTTTTTAGATCCGGTTACAACGAAATCAAAGAAAATAAAAAAAATTACAACTTTCTCCTTGTGAACAAATCGCGAGCTCCTGTTTTGCGGTCGCTCGCTTTTGTGGGTTCTTTGCCAACGCCGGGGTTAATCCGTGGACCACCGCGCGATCTAGATCCGGTCGGATCTACATGATTTGACGGGTATTATTCCACGAAGGGAATAATAGCCGGGAGGGATTAGTTCACTAAGGAAATAATCGCTCGGATCTCGGGATCTAAGACCAAGCTTAGATCCGGAGTGTGATCTCGTGTAGATCTCAGATCTGTTCTTCCCTTCTCTCGAACTCCTGCCTTTTGTGACGTGGATGCTCGCCGAGGATCAGATCTGGATGTCCAAGTCTTCAAGTCTTCAAAACTCTAAGCTCGATCTTCAATCCGGCAGAGTTTCGGCTCTCAAAAGTCCAACCTTTGAAAATGAACAAAAGGGGGCCTATTTATAGGCTACCCTCACTGTGCCTTGGGCACAGTGCAGCCGGCCACCTTGAGGTGGCTCGGCTCTGGGCCGGCCACCTCAAGGTGGCTCAGCCACCGAGCCACCTTAGGGTGGCTCGG
>NC_033803.1:44646692-44652660 GCF_001876935.1 Asparagus officinalis | reverse complement strand
TCCGGTTCAAAACCGGTCCGGTCCGGTTCAAGGCCGGTTTGGTTCAAGGCCGGTTCACCCTACAAAAGGGGTCTTTTTTCTTTTCTTTTCTCTCACCTAGGGCCGGCCACCTCTCTCTCCTCTTTTTTGAATTTCTCTTCCCTCGAGCACCCGTTCTCCCTCAAAACTTGATATCCGTCTTAGATCTAGCATTCCTTTGGATCTTTGACTGAGAAATCCCTCGAAACTTCCATTTTTAGAATCTCTCTCAGGCCCCTCGAGTGCATGGTTCGAGCACTTTTCAAGATCTAATTTTCATTGGATCTCCGAGCTTTCCCTCAGGTATATCTTCCATAATTTTAGCATTTTTTATGCTTAATTTAATTTATGAACTTGTGGGATTGCATGCGAGGGTTAGGATTATGATTTGGCGCCTCGAGCTTATCTTTCAGGGGGTAGAATTGCAATAAAAAGAGGATTTTTTCTAGATCTGACCTCTTGATTTATTTTGTAGGTCATTATGTCGCGAGTCTCGAGAGGTCGTTCCCCTGCTGCATCGGCTGACGGCGTGCTTCCTTCATATGCTGGTGAGCTATTTTTTGCATATTCGAAATTTTACAAATTAGCCCTCTTTTTTCTGAAAATTTGCAAATTGGTCCTTTTAACCCCACGTTGTTCTCCTTGGTGAGGCAATCGGGAAGAGCCTTGATTCTCCTTGGTGAGGATCGACGCTTTAAAGATAGGTTTTGCTTGGTCAAAACCATATCTCAAAATAAAGGGGGCGTTTTGACGCTGCATTTTGTTTTATAAGGCAGGGATATATTGTCGATATGCCCTATCTTATGAATGCACAATGTGGCCAAATCGTCTCACCCTTTATAAGGCAATAACTCTATCTTACCGATTTGTAAGATGAGTTCAATTTCCTTTTATACCTGAAATTAACAAACACTTAATTGCTTGTTTTCAGTGGAGTATCCTTCCGGAGCCTTTTCATCGCATGCGGTGAACGGATGTCGTGACGAATATTATTCGACGTCTGATGATTTTTCGCCGATTCCACTTGCTTCCCAGTTTGTTCCGGACACGTCGACAGAGGTTGCCCAAGTGGTGATGGAAGGTGGACATCAATCCCTTCGTCAGCTGATTACAGATGCGCCCCTCGTGAAGGATGCTAGTTCCGTTCAGTCTCTCAGGAAGACTGATTTCTTGTTTGGCGATTCTGTCAGAGATCCCGATGCAGCATTTATTAACGCCGAGCAGTGGCTTCATAAGACTGGCAATGGCTTCCTCTATTTACCGAAGATTCCTCGCCACCGTTCCTTGACTGAGCTCAGGCGTCAGGCTGTGAAACGGGAGATGTCGTGGCGCTTGACAGAGGAGCATGAGAGCGTTCACTGCGGCTACATTACTCATCAGGCAGTTCCTGGTTCGAGCAGGAATCATATTGTTGGACTGCGTCCTGGAGTACTGGGATTAGATGCACCGCCCCGTAACGAATTCCTTGCCTCTGCTTCTACTTTGAGGAATCGCCTCGCTAATTTAGGGTGTGAGATGCCTGCACCGCGCCACAGATTCTATGGTTGGGTCCATTCTTTGGACAAGTTTTGGTGGGCTCGTATGACGAAGTACGTCTTGAGTCGATGGAGCGAGGAGTTGCATGCTTGCGGTCTTTATGCAGCCATTCGTGCCACCATGCATGGTTTACCCGTTAGTGCGAAGCATTTCTTTGCCTTATGCGAGCTTTATAATCCGGACTCGAACACCTTTCTGACTAGGCACGGAGAGTTGGGTTTGGCTCTTCATGAGATGCATAAGATTTCTGGTTTGCCTATGGGTCAGATGTTATACCAGGAGTATTTTCCTTCCAACCATGAACTGAGTCAGCTGAAGGATCGCATGCCCGACCGCTACGAGACCTTATGGGACCTCACCTGTCACTATCACATTGCTTTGGCGCAGTCTAAGCCCCTAGCGAAGAGGACCAAATCAAATGTGAGCCTAAAGCAGTTCGCATCATATTTGTTCGGGAATCTGGAGAGCCATTCTGGTAAAATTATTTGTGAACTGGCACCGCTGACTCCTTCAGAGGTTAATGAACTGCTGAAGAAGACTGACGCCCACTCCTATACCATTAGCAGTCCTGAGAGTGGCTTTCCTGCCGGGACTAAATTCAAATCATTCTTATGCCATGCGACCGCACCGATTCGTCCGATGACTCTTCTTGCCGGCTACCTCGCCATCTGGTTAAAGAAATGCGTGGTCTCGTATCAGTCCGGTGACGCTCTGCCACTGGAAGTGCTCTATCCTGCGGTTCAACTTGCCTACAAAAAGGAACTTTCACTTCTTCCGGTGATGGTGGCTAACATTCATCGAGGGCTTCGACAGATTTCCGGTGCTTTTACACGGAAGGAGAGTGAATCGCCGACTCAGATTCCTACTACTAAGGTGGAGCTTCCGTATGTTTATTTGATGGCTTGGTTCGTCCTTCATCGTTCTGACATGATGTCGGTACCGAATGCCATAGACCAGTCTGTTCCCTTTCTACAGCTGCTTGAGAATGGCGAGTGGGAGGGCCGAGGATTCCCATGGAGGTTTGGTGGACGGTCTTCGTGCATGGTTGTGGACCGTGACAGGCTGCACTGGTGCTAGGTTTAGTCTCCCGGGTGCTGAGCGACAGTTGAACCTCACTTTCTTGAGCTGTAGGTGGTTGTTAGCAGCTAATAAGACTGTCCCCGTGAAGCCTATTGAAGAATTGGTGGTCAAAGAAGCCTCTCAGATTGATTCTCATGTGATCCGGGACGGTGCTCGGTCACAGAGGGCGCGGGGCAAGACCCGTCGACTTGATGCAGAAGGTCATAGGGCCTTTAGTTCTGCTGGAGAGGCTTCAGGCGGAGATCCTGAAGACTACGAGGCAGATTTCGAGCGAGGTTAGTCACCCATCTTTTCTTTCTGCATTTCCGAATTGCCAGTCCTGACCACTATCTGATATTTCAGGGACAGCGACAAACAGTGAAGAGGAATTCCGTCCTTTTGCCCGGGCAAGACCTTCGACTACTATCCGTGCTGATAGGCGGAAGAGACTAGCCCATAAGCCGTCTGCTGATTCGCGGGCATCTGAGATGGACTTGGCTGGTGATGATCCTGCTAGCGACAGAGGTAACGTCTAATCTATAGATCATTCTCTTGATTGTTTAGATTTTTAGGCTCATGCTTTCTCATTCTATGCAGGAGAACGCGAGAAAGGGGAGATGAGTTTCGATCCTGCTCCTCATGAGTTTGTATCTTCTGGTGAGCCTGACTCACCTTACTAGGTAGAAAAACCTGCAAAAGCCGCTGACTTTAGGGAGGCTACCAATGTAGGACCTGATTCAGTGAATCCAGATACATCTACGAGAGGTAACTTATTTCCATTGGTCATATTCTCTTCATTCTTCTTTCGTACTTACATTTCTTTGTGTCAGATTTTTCGATTGACGATTTCGACGAGGCAGGTTTGCCTGCAGACACTTCTATGTTCCACTTCATGTATGACTCTCCTCAGATCGATGGCCCGCTGCCCGAGGATATGTTTCCTGAGCCCGTACTCCCTCAGGATCCCGAGAATGGTTCTTTTGAAAGTACGTGCCTCTTCTCGAGTTAATTATAGGACTAGCCAATTTTTTGACTAATGCAGCTATAATGTAATGCATCTGAACATTCTGTTCTGTGTTTAACAGGAGCTTTTGCCGAGGCTGATCCTGCTGAGCCGGCTGTGAGACCAACTCCACCAGTTGACACCCCCACAGCCGTTACGTCTCCGCTACCCCCAGCGACTCAAGGGGAAGGAGGTATAAATTAAGCCGCTGAAAATGTCATTTATTTCCTTATTAAGGCTTTTTGACGGATTTCTCCTTCTTGTGTAGGGCCTTCCTCTCGGCTTCATGTCCTCGCGAAGGAGTTGTTATCGGACAATGACCCTGAGAAGATCGTCATCTGCATAGAAGTCCGTTCTTTCTTCTCCTTTATGAATGCTATGCTTGGCAAACTCTTCCACGATGGACTTTCCCTTCACCAGTTTAAACCCTACCTTGATTCCAAGATAAATTTAATAAGGGACATAGGATATCCGGATCTGGCGACGGCTATAGTTGATGACCTTGCTTGCCTAGAGCATGAGCTTCAGATGTTTCGCGAGCTCCGGAATGCAGGTGCCTCTTCATTCATTGCTGCTGAGTTGGATACTCGTTTACAGTCATGGCGCAGTACTCGGATGGTCGCTGAGCTCGAGATTCAGGTGCAGCGGGGCCGAATAGATCGAGTTGAGGCTAACCTTGCTACTAAATCATCCTCACTTGACGAGCTTGATTCTTCCATCGCTTCTTGTGAGACCCAGATAGATCAGCTCCGACGAGAACTCCGTGAGAAGGAGGAGACTTTGAGTAAGACACAGGATCAGCAGGCTCACATCGCTTTATCAGATGAGCTAAAATTCTTGAAGCAGCAGCTGGTCGAGACAGAAGAGGTTGCTGTGAAGACTTTGGCCGCAAATGAAGAGTCTATCAGAGCCGAGTTGCAGGATGAGCTCAGGCAAACTTATGATGAGAAGCTGTCTAAGTTTAGTCAGCAGATCTTTAGCCATGGGCTTGATGTGTAATTTTATTTGCTGAAAACTCTGCCATTTGATTCTCTTAGTGAAACTGTTTTTATCTTTATTTTTATTACGATTCCTCATTCCGTTTGAAATGATTGACCATAATACTCATAGGATTTTTGGCAAACCCTCAGCCTTCAACGGGTTTGATAAGCCTTTACCGACTACCGTTTGAGTCGGGCTAGCATGCGGATTGTTTAAATCCGTTCCGCATGTACCGTTGTGCTAAGGGAATGAACTCCCTTAGATTTTGTGCTATGATGTCGAATACATAGACTTCGCCCTTGTTACGGGAATAGGCTACCCGGCGACACTGCTTTTAGGATTTTTGGCAAACCCCCAGCCTTCAACGGATTTGATTAGCCTTTACCGACTACCGTTTGAGTCAGGCTAGCATGCGGATTATGTAAATCCGTTCCGCATGTGACGTTGTGCTAAGAGAGTTAACGCTCTTAGTGCTACGATATTGAATACGTAGACTTCGTCTTTCTCACGGGAATAGACTACCCGGCGGCGTATTAGACGCTGACTTATCCCTATTTAGGCTTCGGGATAAAATTCCCCAGAATCGAACTCTGGTATCTTTTTTTTCTACGAAAAAAGACTAAACCGGCGACGCGTGTTAGGCGTCGGCATATCCTTTCTTAGGATTCAGGATGAAATTCCCCATGCGAGTAAGGCATGGATTCTGGTGTTATTAATAACAACCTGTCACAATGTCGAATATGTGAACGGGTGTTCTTTTTAAACGGTTAAGAACTAACCGGCAGCGCGTGTCAGGCGCAGACTTATCCCTGCTTAGGATTCGGGATAAACTTCCTAGGATGAATCCTAAATTGATAAATTTCGGAAAAGATCGATGCGGGAAAGGCAGAATTTTATATTCTATTTCCCGGTCTTCTTTTAGGGTGAAGGCGAACCCGAAAACAAGGAAGGAAGAATTTTATATTCTATTCCCTGATCCTGGAAAGGAAGAATTTTATATTCTATTTCCAGCGAGGAAGAAACTAGAAGTGGGGTGTCCACTCCGAGAATCTGGAAGATCTAGATAAACTTACCTTTATATTCTGTTCCTTGATCCTGGAAAGGAAGAATTTTATATTCTATTTCCAGTGCAGAAGAAACTAGAAGTGGGATCTCCACTCCGAGAATCTGGAAAATCTAGATAAACTTGCCTTTTATAGGATTGGTTATCTAAACTGAAAAAAGAGTTCTTCGTTTATCGAAGTGAAATTTCAACTTCGGTTATAACCATGGGAAGGCTTAACCGAAGAGAAAAGAATGGAATTCTTTCGTTTATCGAAAGGGGGCTCCGAATTGAAAGTGGACCTCTTGTTCATGGAAAGAGTCAAGAGG
>NC_033803.1:44499428-44645692 GCF_001876935.1 Asparagus officinalis | reverse complement strand
TAATGATGGCCATGCATGTTTCATTTGGAATTTTATTTGGTTTTTGAGCGATTCTCTCAACTTTGTGTTGATAGACTACAATGTTAAGAGTTGTTGAACACCTGGGATAATGATGAACTTCAGATGTGGACACACACACCGAGATTTGTACATGTATGCTTAGATTATGTTAGATTGACACACTTTTGATACAAGTTAAACTGATAAACACATATGAATAGTGTTGTTATATATGTACCCGGAAATAGAGAGATGAAACCTATTTGCCGCAGAACGATTGAGTAAGAGTATTACAATAGTATCATTATTACATGTATCCGGAATAGGGAGATGATAAACCCTATTGCCGCAGAACGATTGAGTAAGAACACTATAAGAGTATCTCTATAGCACAAGATGATGCACACATAGGCATTTGATCAGTTGTAAGTTTTACTTCCATGATAGATTACCCGCGAGTAGGTTATTTCTTTTGAGATTTTGGCTGTAGACGGTAAAAAATACCTCTATAGGCTTACAGGAAATTCGCCTACGGGAAGAGCTCACACGCTCAGTTCTCTGGCGCGGGCCTAAGTCGCGTAGACGTCAGATATGCTCGATTCTAGGTTCGCCTAACGGTCGGCTCGCCAGCACGAGTTAAGATCGATCAGGATGGCGGAAGTTCGCCTTTCACCCAACTCGCCTGCCCGAGTACAAGGTCGAATCCGCCAACAAACCCCAAGACCGTCGGTACAGCTGGGCATCCGCTACCCCACGTGCTGAGATGGACCTCCCCATCCCTCTCGACCCGAAGGGAGAAAGCACAGTACCCCAGGACCGTCAAACGGCCGCTTGCAGTACGCACAGCACGAAGGACTGGACGGGTGTTAAGTCAACCTGAGCATTCATAAATGCGACTCACCTCGGCTGTCCGAGTCAAGAGCTGGATCCGCCGGCACTCGGCAAGTTGGCTAGACCCACTCGAGTACTGTGCACCTACTTCACCGCCTCTCCTGACCGGAAAGGAGAAAGCACCGTGCCCAAAGCACGCACAGTACGAGAGATCGGACAGACGCCTCATCACTCTGCGAACTCATAAATGCGGTTCATTAATGCTGGTCAAATCCACTCGGATAGCAGTCGTTCGTTGCCTCACGCCGACGAACTAAGCAGACCCGAACTCCATTGCCCCGAGCTTCTACTGCGAACTGAAGCTCTCCAGCAACCTCATTCAAACGGTCCAAGGGAAGCAGACTCGACCCGAGCATCGAGCGAAGCGTCCTATAGCCACCTAAAGTCCCCACACAAAACAAAGAGGGCCTTCCCTCTGCTTCTGTTGTAAACATTTGATTTGTTAGTTTGTAATAAGCTTTCTTATAAATACAAACGAAACTCCTTTCTTCGGAAGAATCAAATTTTCACCCTACAGAAGATGGCGACCATAGTGGGAGCAGCTGTTTCATCGAGTGAAATGGTGGTGGCTCAGTTTGATGAGGTTGCTGTCGGGACGACAGTGGAGTCCCTAGAAATCGAGTTCGACCAGGCCAAGTACGAAGAGTACTTATCCTCCTCCTCCTCTGGTGGCGATGCGTCTCACAAACGCCACAGAGTCGTGCGCCGAGGCCGACCTCAGACGGTCAAAGCCTCTGCACCTGAGGGATCCACCCGAGTCTCATCGGAGGAGCCCACTCCCTCGCAATCGATCAAGGCCAAGCCAGAGATCGAGCGCAAGGGGCGAGGGTCTACCAGATCCCCGCAGACACCTACCCCGAAGGGAACGCCGGTTCGCTCCGGCACAAACCACACTGCCTCAGCTCGTGGTGACGTTCTCCCCGCTGGGAGAACTAACCAACAGCGGCGAAAGGAACTCGTCAGATGGGAGGCTCCAACCTCCATCTCTCACAATGGCATGAACCATCATACAGGCCCGAGAAACACTAGACGAGAAGGCAAACTGCCCGACATCGGGAGGTCCTCCAAGTCAGGAACGCCGACCGAGGAAGGCAAAGCCGCCCTCTCGGGAAGACTTCGCTTCTCAGGTCATATCCCTAACGCGAAGAACTCACTTTCAAGGAGTGAGCCTACCCGAGTAGGCGAATCCTCGAAGGCTGGCGAGCCTCGCCATAATCACTTGGCGGATAAACGTAAAAGCAAGGAGATGGGCGATTCTTCACGAAACCGCTCGTCCAAACGTAGGGTTGAGACCCGCCTACGTACTGGGGTTCGCTCAAACGCGAAGACTCGCCAGTCAAGGCGAGATCGCCCGACTCCAGCACCAAAGCATTCCACCCGACGCGCACCAGAGAGAGCGCCCAAAAATCTCTTGTCGGCTCACCAGAGCGACTCTTCTGAGGCCGGGGGTTGTCACCAACCACCCGTAGAAGACCTCAGAGAATATTTGACTCGCAAACGCACTATTCACGAGGCGAATCCTCAGTGTCATTGTGAGAGACTCATCCACACAGTCCTCGCCGACTGTCAATGCGTCGGAACGGCGAGACCTTCGGTGTTTGGGAGACTGTCCCAACAGTCCTCTCGACCAAGGCCCTCCCGTCAAAGGCGCCGTCACCAAAAAAGACGCGCTGCCGATGACTTGGAACTCTCATCCGCCACGGTTAACATGACGGATAAAGGGAAGGCAGTACTCTCCGACTCGCCAGACTCGGATTCCGACCGAGGCCCTCCCGTCGAAGGCGCCGTCACCAGAAAAGACGCGCTGCTGACGACCTGGAACTCTCATCCGCCACAGTCAACATGACGGATAAGGGGAAGGCGGTACTCTCCGACTCACCAGACTCGGACTCTGTCCTAAGACCTAACACCCGGTTCGCTCGACGCCGACAGGAAGGCATATTCCAGCGAACCCGTAGTCGCAGGGGAGTAAGTATCGGGTTTGACTATTCCACCCTGGTACCTCCCTCCTGCGGCGAAGAAGAGGTTCATTCGGCGGCGGCCACATCTCAGACCTCGCGCTCAAGTCAAGACGCGCAGGCGAGAGTGCACATGACCGGACTCGATACCGAGCAGACAATGGCTCAAAAGCTGGAGGAACAGCAGGTGACCATCGACTCTCTAAGAGAAATGATAGAGCAACTGCTGAACAAGAAGAAGAAGAAGAAGAGGACCCAACGTCCCTTACCCCGACAAACCAGGGACAAGGAGTGGGTACCACCTCACCGTCCAGCGGCTGAGACGGAGGATGATCGACAATCCGATTACTCCTCCAAAACATCGATAGGAACGTCGCACACCGCGGATAGCACCCGCGACAAAAGATTCGACGAATTCCAGGACCAGTTGAACGCGCTGAAGCTTCAGCAAAATATGAACAAGCTGGGGCATAGGTACCCTCAAGGGGGTGGCCTTTGAATGGTTCCGCAAACTGGAGCCCAGCTCTATCAAGGCATGGGCCGACGTTGAGAAGCTCTTCCTCGCCCGCTTCTTCGACGACGACACGGAAGTGTCAATGGCCACTCTCCTCGCTGAGAAGCAGCGGAAGTCGGAGTCGGTCAACGACTTCGTGAAGAGATTTCGGAATCGATCAGTCCACTGTCGGGACCAAGTTTCCGAGGCGACGCTGATTGAGATGTGCCGCAACAATCTATCGATCCATATCCTGTCCAAAATAGGGGCAGTAGAGACCCGGACTTGGAAAGAGCTTGTTCGCCAAGGCGAGCAAGTTGAAAACATGATCAAAAGGCTGGAGGCCGAAGAGCCGCAGTCCAAAAAGGGAGCAGCGGAGCCAGCTACGCCGAAGAACCCTCCTCGGTCGAGGGGAAAAGAGATCATGGCGGTCGACTCCGCCCCGGCGCCGAAGGCTGCTCAAAAGCCTAAACCTAGGCAGTTTGAGCCACGCCCCCAGCGGCAATATGACTTCAAAGAAGACCAGGTGGTGGCGACTCTCGACACTCTACTCAAGAGTGGACGAATTAAGTTGCCAGAAGCCGCCAAGCCTGAGGAGGCGGACAAAACCGGTGACCCAAGTTACTGCACATATCATAGATTCCTTGGCCATCACACAACCAAGTGCTACGTCCTCAAGGACAAACTCCAGGCTCTCTACGACGCGGGAGTCTTGAAGAAAGAGAAGGTCCAAAAGCAAGTGACGGCGAACATGGTCACTTTGAGCTTTGGGACGGGTCTCCCAGAGGTTCAAGCCCCGGCGGGGATAATTCCTATCCCCAAAGCGGTTTTGAAGATCACTAATGTCGATCCTCACAACCAGCGGGAAAAGGGTTTGGTTCCACAAACTCTGCCATCAGGGCAGGTGATGTGGGTCCATCCGGACCTCCTCGATGATGAGCAGTGGACTGCACGGCCTTCCAAGGAGGCTAAGACGAAGCATTGCAACGTTGTCTCCGCCATCCTGGATAGAGAGGACGCGGCGATGACTGCCTTAACCGACTCTGAAGAAGACACCAACATCTTCGCCACGAGAGCCGGAAAGGAGTTCGCGAAAGAATATCCCGCGAGGGCGGAAAACCCGGCAGGACCTCCCGCGAGGCCAGCCGCAGCAGTCCCTCCCAATCCAGATGGACCAAGTTCAAGCCGCCAGCCTTACCGGTTCAACGTGCTCGCGAATCACCATGTACGACCTCCTCCGGTTATCCAGACCTACCCGGGAGGCCCTACAAGAGGCGTTGGCCGACGCAGAGGCGTTCTCGACCCATTTCTCAAAAGAAACAGAGACCGAACAGGGCTGTACAACTTGCTGCCAAGTTTCAGAAAGACGGATCCCCTGCATCACTTTCACTCCTGAGGATATGCTCATCAAGAGTACGTCCCATGACCGGCCGCTATACTTCACAGGATACGTCGGCTCGACAAAAGTGGATCAGATCCAGGTTGATCCGGGGTCTGCGCTGAGCATCGTGCCCCTGAAGTTAATCAAACACTTGGGGATACCGTCGAAGCGCCTAGCCTCGACCTCGACTATCATCTTCGGCTTTAACGCCACGGGTACTCGACCGCTCGGCAAAATCCGCCTGAAATGTCGGATAGGCGACATGAAGACGGAAGTGACGTGCTACGTTATCGATGCTGAACCCTCCTACAACATACTCCTGGGGCGTCCGTGGATTCATGGCAACCGAATCGTTCCGTCCACACTACACCAGTGCTTGAAGTACGTGGACGACTACGACCGGGTAAGGACAGTAGTGGCCGACAGGCAGCCCTTTAAAGGCGTCGAGAACTACTTTGCGGATTCTCTGCTGTACCAGGACCCCGACGAGCCACCAGCAGAAGAACTGGAGAGTGGCAATGAGGCGGACAGCGAGCCTGAATACGGTGACAGCTTAATTCTGAACGACTTTGAGTCAATTGTAATTGGTTACGAGAGTCACCATGTAACCAACGCCGTTCAGGCAGAAAAGCTTATCATGAATGAGAAATCCGACTTTGCTTATTTGTCTTCTTGCTCCTCGTCCGAGGATGACGTATCTAATAACTTATGGTCGACACTCTACAGTGAGTAAGACCCAGCTCCCCAGTTCTCGCAATACAGTCGGGTGGCGAAACGCATGATGAGCGACATGGGGTATGACTTCACTCGCTTGGAGGGCCTGAATTACGGCCGAGGATGCAAGACGGTCATCAAACCCGCCTACGTCCCCAAAGGGAAGCCCTCAAATTACTTCAACAGGACTAGGAGAGGCTTAGGCTACTCCTCCTCCTCATCGGAGTTTTGTTTTTACGTCGACGAGGATTCCGATTACGCATGTTCAGGGGATCAGTCGTCAACAACCTCGGCCTGGGACTCCGACGTCAGCGTAAGGGATCTGTTCGATGGCCTTACAGTCAACATGGCTACAGTAGACCCCGCCGGAATGGCGAAGGACGAACAACTTCTACTTTACGACGAGACATGGGATCGCCATGTTAGCGCCCAGTGGAACAGTCGCTTCGAACAGCGCGAACCACCAACTGAAGATGAAGTCCTCCAGGTGAACATGGGTACTGAGGCGAATCTCAAACCCATATTCATCAGCGGCAGTCTGCCTCCCCAAGAAAAAGAGGACCTCATCGCCCTCATACGGGAATACATTGACGTCTTCGCCTGGAATTACGAGGATATGCCTGGCCTGGATCCGCGGGTCGCCACGCATCGCCTCAACATCAGCCCTGACGCCAAGCCAATCAAGCAGCAGCAGAGGCGTTTTCGCCCCCAAATCATGGAGGCGATCGAATCTGAAGTAAAGAAACCGATCGAGTTCGGTTTCATTAGGGAGGAGCAGCACCCCGACTGGGTGGCGAATATTGTTCCGGTCTTGAAGAAGAACGGGAAAATCCGCATCTGCATCGACTTTAGGAACCTCAACGCTGCGTGCCCTAAAGACGAATTCCCTCTACCCATCACGGATGTCATCATTGACAACACGTGCGGATTCGAGAGGATGTCCTTCATGGACGGCTTCTCAGGGTACAACCAAATCAAAATACACCCTGAGGATGAGAAGCACACCGCATTCAGAACTCCCATGGGGGTGTACTATTACACCGTCATGCCTTTCGGGCTCAAGAACACCGGCGCAACCTACCAACGTGCCATGAGCATGATCTTTCGAGATCATCTGCAAAAGACGGTCGAATGCTATTTAGACGACCTGGTCGTGAAGAGTCGCCACAAGGAGGATCACCTCCAAGACTTGAAGGCGATGTTCGAACTCATGAGGACTCATCAGCTCAAGATGAATCCTACTAAGTCCTTCTTGGGGATGTCTAGCGGTAAATTCCTCGGTTTCGTCGTCACGACGAAAGGAATCCGGATTGATCCAGATAAGGTGCGAGCTATCCAAGAGCTCTAACCGCCCCGAAATCTTAAAGAACTAAGAGGCCTTCAAGGACGACTGGCTTATATCCGAAGATTCATCTCGAATCTCTCGGGCAAATGTCAACCCTTCTCTAAGCTGATGAAAAAAGGTACTTCCTTTGTCTGGGACGAGCCATGCCAAAAGGCTTTTGAGGAGATCAAAGCTTATCTCTCAAATCCGCCTGTCCTTGCGGCGCCAATCTCAGGAAGGCCATTCCTCATATACATACGGGCTATGGAACATTCTCTGGGTGCCCTCTTAGCTCAGAACGATGATGCAGGCCACGAGCAGGGCATCTACTACCTGAGCAGAACCTTGCAGGGCGCCGAGCAACGGTACCCAATGGTCGAGAAGGAATGCCTAGCCTTGGTGTTCGCTATCCAAAAGATGCGGCACTACTTGGTTGGCCAAACCATCCATGTCATCTCCCGGATGAATCCCATTCGGGTCTTCATGACACAACCCGCAGCGCTAAACTGGCGCCTGGCCAGGTGGGCACTTCTGCTCTCTCAATACGACATTCATTTCATGCCGCAGAAATCGGTCAAGGGACAAGCCATCTGCGATCTCATGGCTAGTCACCCGCTGGGGGAGAAGACCGATCTATTCGAAGATCTGCCGGATGAACCTCCCGAAGCCAATATGACTTCGTCGCCGGAGGTGTGGCAGATGTTCTTCGACGGTGCGTCCCGCGCAGGCGCGAGCGGCTCTATTTCTGCAGGAGTGGGAGTGGCCCTCACCTCCCCGCATGGTCACGTGTTTCCCCGGGCCTTTTCCTTGACGGAACCATGTACCAACAACGTAGCCGAGTACAACGCGTTGCTCATAGGGCTCGAGTTAGCCAAAGAGCTCGGGATAAAGCATCTGGAGGCTTATGGCGATTCGCAACTCATGGCGCGTCTCGCGCAGGCGCGAGCGGCTCTATTTCTGTAGGAGTGGGGGTGGTCCTCACCTCTCCGCACGGTCACGTGTTACCCCGAGCCTTTTCCTTGACGGAACCATGTACCAACAACGTAGCTGAGTACAACGCGTTGCTCATAGGGCTTGAGTTGGCCAAGGAGTTAGGGATCAAGCACTTGGAGGCTTATGGCGATTCCCAACTCATCGTTAAGCAAATGACTGGCCAATAAGAAGTCAGGAATGACGATCTTGTCCCACTCCACAAAGCGGCCGTCAGACTAGTGGAGTTATTCGAGAGCTTCCGCATTGAGCACGTGCTCCGTTCAAAGAACACCCATGCGGATGCCCTCGCATCCTTGGCAACCAATTTGGCCCAGCCTTTGGGAACGACCCAAAGGGTCACAGTCGCCAGCCGAAAACTTTTTCGACCCAGAGACGTCCCAGAGGCGAACGCCACTCATCAAACCTCGGATCAACCCGATCAGGAAGACTGGCGTCTCCCGATCATCGACTATGTCTTATACGGCATGCTGCCCGAAGACGCGAAGGAACGAGAGTCTATCCGACGACGTGCCTCGCGGTTCTACTACGATTCAACTACTAAAACGTTGTATCGGAGGTCATACGACGGCTTGCTGCTTCGCTGTCTTTCAAAAGTGGAGGCGCAAGAAGCCGTACGCGAAGCACATGACGGCGTATGCGGAGCTCATCAACCCGGACCCAAACTTTGGGATCGCCTACGGAGGATGGGCTACTTCTGGCCTGGGATGGTTACTGACGCAGTCGCTTATGCAAAGCGATGTTACGAATGCCAAATCCACGCCAACTACATACACCAGCCTCCTGACGATCTGCATCCGACGAGGGTGTCTTGGCCCTTCGAGGCATGGTAATTCGTTAGCCATGCCTTCACCAGGTTCTGCGACAAGTTCCGAATACAGAACCTCTCTTCCACGGCTTACAACCCTTCAGCAAACGGCTTGGCCGAAGCTTTCAACAAAACGATCATCAAGATCTTGACCAAGCTGACTTCCACTAGCAAGCGCGACTGGAACGAAAAGCTAGGTGAGAGCCTGTGGGCGTATCGCACGACGGTTCGCACACCGACTGGCACCACACCCTACTCGTTGGTATACGGCTGTGAAGCTGTATTGCCATTAGAGATTCAGATTCCATCCCTCCGCGTCGCCCTAGCAACAGGGATGACAGCCGAGGAAAATCACCAACTTCGACTCGCAGAGCTCGAAGCATTGGACGACAAGCGACTGGAAGCTCAGCAGCACATTGAGTTTTATAAAGCCCGGATGGCCAAGAGCTTCGACAAGAAGGTCAAGCGCCGAGCCTTCAAAGAGGGAGAGCTCGTGCTCTCCGTCCATCGACCAATGATCCTCACTTCCAAGAAGAAGGGGAAATTCCAGTCCAAATGGGAAGGACCGTTCGTGGTAGAGACAGTCTACTCGAACGGTGCCTATCGCCTCGTCAAGCCGAATGGCGATAAGATCATGATGCCCATCAACGGCAAGTATCTGAAGAAGTACTACCCATAGTTCTCCTTCACCAACTCCCACGAGTGCAAGAGTTTAAACTGGCCCTCACACCCTCCAACTGGTTCACGAGGTTAAACTGTTCCTACTTTACCCGCTCTGGCGAAAGTCTCTGGCGGAACTCAATCCGCCTATCTTCTCCAATGAGATGGCGGATCCACTGAAGTCGTTCGTATCACGACAAACACATTTAATCCGTCTATCTTCTCCAATGAGATGGCGGATCCACTAAAGTCGTTCACATCACGACAAACGCATTCAACCCGCCAATCTTCTCCAATGAGATGGCGAATCCACCAAAGTCGTTCCAATCACGACATTCCCTGTCAGGTTAACATTAAACCTCTGACAAAATCCACTCGCCAATCCTCTTCCAAAGGATGGTGGGTCACCAAAGTCGTTCCAATCACGACATTTCCTGTCACGTTAACATTAAACCTCTGACAAAATCTACTTACCAATCATCTTCTAAAGGATGGTGGGTCCTCAAAGTCGTTCCAATCACGACATCCCTTGTCATGTTAACATTAAACCTCTAACACAATCTACTTACCAATCCTCTTCCGAAGAATGGTAGGTCCCCATAGTCGCTCCAATCGCGACAAGACCTCATCAAGTTAATGATCACCTCTGATGATTGGCGCCGTTATTCTTATGAATAGCATAGCCTAAGTAATGGCCAACCATGCGACGTGCTATTACCTCTGTCAATAGTCACACTCCTACGTCCCTGAACTATTTGACCTATTCCAGATGTCCTAACGTCGCTTTAGGATAACTGATAGGTAGAGTCTACCAGGCGATGACTCCTACCACAATAAATCGTCACGTTCCCAAATGACGACAATTGTCGAAGGCGGTTCGACAGACAACCTGTCTGTCGGTTCCCCAGACAACAATTCGCCGAAAGGCGAGTCGAAGTCGAGTTCTTCTGTTGATCGCAAAGGCAAACGTTTGTTCTTTGCCGCAAGCCAAGGGTCACTCTCTCAATCCCATTGGAGCTACAACGCGAAGATCGGAGTTAATCCGATCCCACACTGTGAGCAACAGAAGGCAAAACAAGAGCCTAAAGTGACTAAGTCCTAAACAGGACAGCCATAGGCTCGTCAAGTTCAATACAGAAGCCAAAAGCATCCACTGCAAAAAGAATGAAATAGTGCATGCAAGGCGGAAAATGATCAAAACATGAAGCCATTACAGGCCAAAGTTGCGCATACAGTGTTCAAGGTTGCCGTACAACCGACATCAAATTACAAAAAAAGGGGGGGGGGTTCAAGAGGACAGAAGGATAGACTTGAACAAGGCATTACAAAAACTTCAGCAGGTTGAACGAGCCGATCTTAGCTTTGATCTTCGCGCGCTCCGCCGCACGTTGGGTCCTCACCTCCTCCCTCCCTCTCTGTTGCCGCTTGGCTAAATCCGCCTTACTGGCCTCTTCCTCCTGGTGAAGAAGCTGAAGTGCCTCCTCCACCTCCTTGGCGGTTTCGCAGAGTCTCCTAGCCTCGTGCTCGCGCTCCCGCAGCTTCGCCTCGCCGCGAAGAGAACCAGCGTCCTCAAAGAAGGTTCTGTCCAGATAGGCATCCATCCGGTCCAAAACAGCCCGGTGCTGCTTCCTCAGACGTCGGAGCTCGGCCTCCTTCGCCTGGATCCGCTTCACTCGCTCTTCGCGCTCGAGCGGAAAGCGCAGAGAGGGGGGTGGGGGCACATCGGAGGAGTCCTCGTAGGCCAGTTCCTCGAGGCGGTACATCCACCCCTCCACGCGCTCAAGCTCCCGCTCACATCGCCGTGTGAGCGAGGCATCACCAGCGCGGCGAACCGCCTCCAAGCCCGCTTCCACAGCAGGAAGCGCGTCGTAGTATCGCTCGTCGCCAACACTGACCGAGATGGCGATCCCGTGCACCAAACCCACCAACTCCTGGAGGGGCACGAAAGCGGGGTGAGCCACGGGGTCCGGAATCGCAGGGACGGCAGCCGGAGCGCCAACGTCGACGACGGTGGCGGAAGAGCCGACACCCTCCGAGTCACTGTGATCGGAAGCAGAGGCCATGGAACAGAAGAAGTCGCTGCAGCGGTTTTCTTAGCAGATTTTTTTTCTCGAAGCAGGAAGAACTCTGCTAAAGAGGGGCGCGTGCGGATATATATGCCGAGAAATCCAACGGCTGGGATTCATCACCCCAAGCGATCGAGCGGTCCGAACGCCCTGCGACGCTTCGAACTCGACGCCATTAAAGGCTACTCTCGAGACCCCAAACCGACAGATCGGATTGGGCACGAGAGGCGAAGCGACCGGTCGCTTCACCATAAATAAGCATTAATGCGCCTGCAGAAACAAATTCGTCAATCAATTGAGTTTCACCAGCAATTCGAATTTGTCAGGAACCGAGTTTCACCATTTTAGCGAACTCACCATCGCCCTGGTTTCGCCGATTGCATAAACTCATCGGAGCTGAGTTTGGCTTCGAAAGTAGACTCGTTGTCGCACAAAGGACTTCGCCCGCGGGACGAGATCGTCTGCAATTACAGAGCAAAACACTGGAAAGCGACGTATCCAAAGGATATACGCACAATGAGCGGGCACAAACCTCATTGATACTTTAAGACAGTACATTTGAACAAAGTTATGGTTTTTTGCAACTGCAAAAGTCATAATGTTACGTTCAAAGAAGCCAAACATGCACCCAGTGTTTAAGACAATACATTTGAACAAAGTTATGACTTCATAAACAAACAAGTCATAAGCAAAATGTCTTAACACAAATCATAAAACAAAGGTCTCAGTCGAATACGCTAAAAGTAGAGATCTGTTCTTTGATTGCCTCCACCCGGCTCGCGTGGTCTTCCCGAGCTTTACCTTCGGCAGCCTTCCGAATTCGGTCTTCGCGGCTCGACCTGGTGGCAGCATCCGCCTGGCGCAAGGCTTGCAGGCGTTGAGTTTCCGCCTCAGCATTCTTACTGACCTTAACGACGTCGGACTGGAGTCCCTTCCACTTCGTCTCCGCTTGTCCCAATTCGGCCCTCAGGCGAGCCATGGTACGGTTGAGGTCAATAATTTGCTCCTCTAGTGAATGTTGTTGACCCGCCCAAAAGTTAGCGACAGACTCCAAATCAGCTATTTCTTTAGAGCGGATCTCCTGCTCCAGGGCGTCCTGATGCCTGACATAAGCCAGGCAAGACTCCATGTTGGCTTCCGGACCTTCCCGTAACAAGGTCTCTAACTCTATCATGCGGGGCTCCAAGAGACGGAGTTCACGCACCCAACGGGTAGCAAGCCAATTTTCAACCGATCGCCGCAAATCAGCCACGCGACTATCATGCGGGGCTCCAAGAGACGGAGTTCACGCACCCAACGGGTAGCAAGCCAATTTTCAACCGATCGCCGCAAATCAGCCACGCGATCATAGAGGGACTGCCTAAAGCTGTCGAAACTGCCCATGCCAAGTTCGACAAGGGAAATCACCTGCCTCACAGCGCTCTCGAACTCTTCGATGCGAGCCTGCCAGGACAAGGACTCGATCGGAACAGGCCGTTGGCCCGGAGCAAGCGCCGTAATGGGCAGAATTTCGAGGCAAGGTTCGGCTCCCGGTTGAGGAGCGGGATCTGAGGCAGCGGGGGTCGCAGGACCCTCAGACTCGTCGTCCGAAATTAAGATAGGCTCGGCCGCATATTCCTCAGCGACCGGCTCTTCCCCTCGATCTGTAAAACGCGACAATAACACAGAAAGGAGTCAATGGAAGAATACCTACTAAGTTCACGCAAAAATAGAACGTCGTCCGAAATCAGAATGGGATCGGCCGCATGCTCCTCGGCAGCCGGCGCCTCCTCTCGACCTGTAAGACGCAACAAGCGATACAGGGAACAGTTGGGGGAGGAACACCTACTAAACTTACACAAGTTGAAGCAAGGAGATACCTTCAGCAGCACCCGAAGAACCAGATTCTTTCCTTTTCTTGGAAACAACCCTCTTCACCTTCGGCGCCATTGGGGGTATGAGGAAGAAGAAAGTCGGGTCCACTCCGGGGAGACCTGTAGATCCTCTTAACAGAGGATAGGGGCATTAAATACCTAAGAGTCCTAGGCGGTTACTCGAGACTCGATTAGACCGTTCAAGGCTGGAACAGTTGAAGGGTAAGGCCGAACAGATCGGATCTTATCTGGACGGACGAGATCTAACGGTTCGTGACCACGATCTGCAACGACGGCCCGAATCGGGCGCGAGAGACGAAGAGGCCCACTACTTCGCATTAAATGCGAAACGGCTAGCCCACGTCCCCTTAACTGACGTACACGTGGATTAACACGCGGCCCACTGAAATCGGAACCCGATCAGAGCCAGGCTTCGCCGTTAGCTCCTGCGAATCCGCCCGCGAACAAAATTCGCCCGCAGTTGAAGTAGACTTGCAGCCGAAATTCGCCAACAAGAATTCCTCTATAGTTGAGGTTCTCTTACGACCAAATTCTGACCAATGCATGATTACGAAAATGGAGCACACACGTAAATGACAATAAGCCAAGAAACAAAAGGGACAATTTCATTCATGAGAAAGAAGTCCTATTACAAGCAGAAAACTAAAGGCGAACTACAGGGATTTCAACTTCAGTTCCGCCTCACGAATTTCTTCAGCATGGCGAAGCTCAAGCCTCCTCAGGACCTCTCGACGAATATCTTCCTCCGTGCAGGAGATCAAGTCCTGAATAACCTCCCTGACATCCTTGAGAGCTCGATCCTTCTCTGCAACGGAGCCAGCAGTCAATCGCCGGCGAGACTTTACGCCCTCCAACTCCTTTGCCACGTGATCGCGAGCCTTCTCTTGAACGGCCAGGGCGGCCTGTGCTTCGGCTACAACCTGTTTCAGCCTCTCTACTTCGAAGGAAAGTCGGGAGAACTGATTATCGACCGTTTCTTCCTCGCGGGCCACTTGTGCATCCTCGGCTCTGACCTGCTCCGACTCTGCCGACAGTTTTAACTCTAGCGTCATGTTCTCGTTCAGGCGGCGATCACGATCTGCCATAGCTACTCGAACTTCGCGGGAGGTGAGATCAACAAGAGTGGAACTCTCCGCACGAAGAGCGAGCAGCTGCCGAACAGCCCCCTCCACTTCATTCAGACGCTGAAAATAGGGCCTCGCCGCGGTAGCGCCGAGCCTCTTACGCAAGAAGGACGCATCGTGTTCTAGAACTTCCTTAAATTCCTCGAAGGGGCAGTTCTCCTCCAAGACCAGCCGGGTGCAGTGGGCCAAAGTATCTTCGAAATTGGCCAGAGCTCGCTCCACCTGTGTCTTTCGCCATCGTTCTAAAGGAGAGAGGGCGGCCTCCTCCGCCGTGGATGAAATCACGGTCGAAGTACCTATAGCCATAACTGTGGGGGTGGTAATGGGCACCACCTGAGCCGGTGCGACCAATGACGCCCTCGGTGCGGTGGTCACAACGTCAACGGCCGCCGCCGACGAAGAAATGGTCACCTGCAGAGTAGGAGCCTCCCGTTGAAGCGGAGACTCTCGCGCCGATGAACGACCCCCAGCCGACGCTTCCGCAGGAGCAGGAGATCCCCCTATTTGGCCAGGCGCGTCCTCAAGAGCCAAATCCTCTTCCTCGCTGGACAATGCCTCGTGAACCGAGACATTGTCATCCTCCTCAGATTCGCCCGTCTCCCCAGGTGAGCGATTCGCCCAAAAGTGAGGATCCTCCTCACCTGCGACTTCACGGGTAGAATCAACTACAAATACACGAAAGGAGGTTAATAGAGACCCCTCGAAAGGGACCCTACTAACGGTCGGGTACGGAAGGAAAAGTAATGCTAGAACACACGCTTACCTGAGCCGGTAGGCCCCTCCTCGTCTCCAGCCTCCCCTTCTTCGTCGGAAGGAATGGAGATCACCTTCTCCATCGCGCCTGCATAGGTCCAATACCAATGTCAAAGGGTATGAGATCATCGTTGTGATCAAAGACGCTGTTGCAAAAATTACCTCCTGAAGCGGACGCAGAAGCCGCTGGAACTCCCGTCGGTGGCCTCACGCCAGATTGCGGAGGAGCGTCTTTCGAAGTCGCCAGGACCGCCCCCGATGCAGCAGAAGAGGCGGGCAGCGCGGCTCCAGACGTCGCCGCTCCGACCTTCCGCCGCTCGGATGGTCTCTGCTGTCTCATCACCACGGGCCTTCTTAGCCACCCCCGCTCGGGAACTCTCGGCCATTGCCTCCCGCTGACGCTTCGAGAGAAGCGAGCTACTCGGAGACAGAAGCGGCGTCCCCATTCGGACTCTGGACCGGACTTGGGCGCCCGGATTCTCTTGGTTCACCAGGGGCATCCGGCGAAGGGCCGGGGGAAGGAACTCGAACCTCGGGAACCTCGGATTCGTCTAAGCCAGCGTCAAAACCCTCAGTATCCTCAACTGGATCCTCCGAGAACAACTCCCTAGCAGTTTGATGGCCCCTTCGCCTCGAAGAACGGAGAGAGCCCCTGACAGGACGATTGCGTTCCACCAGACATGAGTTCTGGAACCAGAAATTGGCAGGATTAGCACTAGCGCCCCGATACCAGCGGCAGTATAAGAGCGTGTGGTGTAAATCGCGGTCCTTCGCGGGCAACTCAAAGCGAGCCTGGGTACCTCCAGCATGGGTCCAGAACCATCCCCGAGCTCCGTCAACCAGTCCTCCTTCGAAGTGTAGGCGGGGGTTGGCATTGCCCACATACAATTGATCATACCCAAACTGGCGGGCAAACCTGCAGGGGATGTATGGCTCGAGATAGTATGTAGGGCCCGTTCTCAGAATGTGATACCCCGGTCGGATGTTCACCAACCAGCGAAAGGCACCACGAGTAAGGACCGTGTAGTGATCCGCCGTCGGCGCATCCCTGAGAGATTCTCCATATCCACCCCCGCTGAAATAAGGAAAAAAGCGGTGAAAGTTGTAATGCCCAAAGTAAGAAAGCGTCTTCCTTGCATCAGGGATGTCCTTGCATTTCCAGGAGCACCGCTCCAAGCGCTGGACGAAGGGGACAAATCTATCGCCCTGAAGCATCGCCGGGACGCTCATCAAACATTCGCAGTGGTATACGAACCACGCCATCAAGTAGGTGTACGATAGCCCCACCCTAGGATTGGGAGTTTTGATAACTGCTCCTTCCCCCTCGTCGAGAACCGACACACGGCAGAATTGGGCCGTCAGAGTGCGGAGCCCCCGGTGAATGCACGCTATCGTCGCCGATACCAGGGAATAAGACTTCCCGTGAGCTAGGCAAACCGCCGGATACACGACCTCCACAGGAAGAGCCTCAAAGGAGTGAGTGGGGATTACGCACCTCTTCAGCCATAACATGAGGTACCCCGCGAGCAGCGCTTTCCCCGAAATGAGAAATTTCGCCTGATGATGGAATGAGTGAAGGACCGTACCAGACTTAAATCCGCCCTCGTCGCGGTCAAGAGTCATGGTGCTTCCTTCTTTAGCTGTCCTCGCCTCCACTTCGGGCTGGTCGCACGCGCCTAACGGGAGAGCGGGAATCCCCTTGACATCGTTCCCTGGGAACAGATAATCAGCCCAATTCTTGTGGCTGATCCCCGGGGTCTTCTTCTTCTTCCCCTTATGATCCGAGGCCCCTAAGGTACTGAGGCATATGTGGTAGTGGCAGAGTAACTCCCACAGAGTTTCAACCGCCAAAGGGGAATGGCCCGACAGCTGATTGATCTCATCTTGATCGGGGACGTACTCCTCGTAAGGAAAGTCTCCCAGAGGCAACCCCGACACGTCGTACATCTCGTGAGGGGTGATGCCAAGCTCACCATTGGGGGTGAAGAATGTGCCGCTTTCCGCGCAATACAGTTCCAGGATGCTATGGAACTGAGAAGCGTTAATCCGCAGACCATGTCGAGTGGCCTCGATGGCCACGTACAGCTCTGTACCCTTGAGGTCAGCGTTTTCGGCCAGAACATAGTCGGTGATCTTGGACCACCACGTGTCGCTGCCAGGTGCAGAATAGACCCACCCCGGGGCTCGAAAATCCTTCGGGGGAAAGCTCCCACCAACTCGGAAGAAGCGGTGACGGAAGGTCTCCGCCACCGCTGTCGACTCCCCCACGGGCGGTTCAGCGGACATTAAGCCAGGGCGCAGGCCCGTCACGCGCTTGCATGAACTCTCCACTCCATACCCAGCCCTAGAGCCCGTAAAGATGCCACAAGTGACCCCGTCCTGAGTGGGGGTCAAATCCCAGTTGATCGTCCGAGGAATCACGAGGGATCGCAGCTCAACAATCGAAAACCCTCTCGACATACTGGGGAGGTAGTAATGAGTCCCCTCTACCGTGCGGAACCACCGGCTCTCTTTGAGCAACAGGGCGGAAGGGTCGGTCATGGAGTCGCCGAACAGAAATTGAGGTTTCGGCAGCTCTGCCCTGGCCTCATCTGTCAGCGCCGCATTGGTCGTCAGCTCGCGCAGGGTCAAGTGATGACCATCCGTGACCCTCTGTACCAGACCATGCAGCTTATCAGCAGTGAACAAGGGTACTGGAGCCAACGAGGGAAAACGAGAAGGGGCCGTGTAGCTCTTAGCCCCGACGTGGCCAACGGCCACACCCTCCGGGAAAGCCTCATCAGGGAAGGTCGCTGCAACAAGAAATAGAAAGTCAATTGAGACAAAATCCGCTGTAGAGGTGAAATCGCCCATCGAACATAGGAAGGCGAAATCGCCTATCGAAAGGGGGAACCCACTTCGAACGAGGTCTGTCCCTACGGACTACACTCCCCTCTAATGGAAAGGGCCGAACTCGCCTTACGAAAAGGGGGTTCGTCTCCTCCCCACTGGAGGATTCGCCTGCGGGGACAGTACTCATCCTCTAAAGGCAAAATAGGGCAAACTTTGCCCCAAATCGGGGAAATAAGCAACACTCATCTCCCTAAATCCGACGCCTAAGGCCTGCAAGGGATCGCCCAACGAATCCATCAACGTACCTGGGCACGACTCCAGAGCACCAGCAGGCATGCCGGCAGAGAGACGGTCGGAGTAACGTCCGGGACCTGCACCCCTCACTTTGCACCTCTTAGATTTCGGAGCCATTGTAAGAGGAAGCGGGAATTCTTTCCTTGGATGTTCCCTTTCGAGATTTGAAAGCACGGTAAATCCCAATGGAGGAAAACGGCTGATTTAGAAGGGCGGAGTTGCCCACGTGACCACGACTGCCCTCGAAAGGCGAAAACCCTAACGAACACACCCTCCGGAAAAGCCTCATTGGAAAAGATCGCTGCAAGAAAAGAATAAAAAAAAAAGAGTCAATTGAGACAAAATTCGCTGTAGAGGCAAAATCGCCCATCTAACAGGAAAGGGCCGAACTCGCCTTACGAAAAGAGAGTTCGCCTCCTTCCCGCTAAAGGATTCGCCCGCGGAGACAATAATCATCCTCTAAAGGCAAATAGGGCAAGCTTTGCCCCAAATCGGGGAAGCTACCAAGCATAATGGGTAACACTCATCTCCCTAAAATCTGACGCCTAGGACCTACAAGAGATCGTTCAACGAACCCATCAACATACCTGGGCGCGACTCCAGAGCACCGGCAGGCATGCCGGCGGAGAGACAGTCGGAGTAACGTCCGGGGCCTGCGCCCCTCACTTTGCACCTCTTAGATTTCGGAGCCATTGTAGGATGAAGCGGGAATTCTTTCCTTGGAGGTTCCTTTCAAGATTTGAGGGCACGGTAACTCCCGATGGAGGAAAACGGCTGATTTAAAGGGGGAGAGTTGTCCACGTGGCCACGACTGCCCTCGAAAGGCGAAAACCCTAACGGACAGGAGACGTGGCCACGATCAAATTCGACGGCCCAGATCACCCTCGGTATATCGAAGGAAACGAGGTTGGCGGTTACATCCGACGGTTGAATTCGAAAACCACGGCCACGATGCGTCGCGGGGCGAAACACACGAAAATCGTGTTGTCAAGTCACGATGGCCACTACCCGATGAGACCGCGCCGTCTTAGCTGGGAAGCACAAAGCCCTATCGGCAGACACGTGGCTCATCTCCCGTCAGATCTAGGCAGCGTTTCGCCTGCAAATACTTGGCATGACCCCGCGACTTACACGAAACTTGGCTCCCCAAAGACTAATTTCGCCTTGACGATTCACTCGCCACTAAAGGTAAAATTACGAACGAAGCCAGTGGAGCGACCTCGCCTAAACGGTTAAAACCCACGCCTCAGACGGCTAAGGGTTAGAGCAGAAATCTTAGCACTAAGCCTAAGAGAAACTGTTCAACAACTCATCATACTGAGGGGAATAGTATGGCTAGCCCGATTCAAACGGTAATCGGTAAAGGCACATCAAACCCGTTGATAGCTGAGGATTTGCTAAAAATCCTAAAAGAAATCAAGTGCGCTTACTTCGCCGGAAATTTCTTCATTCAAAGTATTCCAGACCACACGCGAGCCGGTTTAGGTCTGAAAACTTTGAAGGGGGTCTTGTAGGCGGTAAAAGATACCTCTATAGGCTTACAGGAAATTCGCCTACGAGAGGAGCTCGCACGCTCAGTTCTCTGGCATGGGCCTAAGTCACGTAGACGTCAGATAGGCTCGATGCTAGGTTCGCCTAACGGTCGGCTCGCTAGCATGAGTTAAGATCGATCAGGATGGCGGAAGTTCGCCTTTCACCCAACTCGCCTGCCCGAGTTCAGGGTCGAATCCACCAGCAAACCCCAAGATCATCAGTACAGCTGGGTATCCGCTACCCCACGTGCTGAGATGGGCCTTCCTATCCCTCTCGACCCGAAGGGAGAGGGCACAGTACCCCAAGACCGTCAAACGGCCGCTTGCAGTACGTACAGCATGAAGGACTGGACAGGTGTCGAGTCAACCTGAGCATTCATAAATGCGACTCGCCTCAGTTGTCTGAGTCAAGAGCTAGATCCGCCGGCACTCAGCAAGTTGGCTAGACCCACTCGAGCACTGTGCACCTACTTCACCGCCTCTGCTGACCGGAAAGGAGAAAACGCTGTGCCCAAAGCACGCCGAGCGGTCACGCACAGTACGAGTGATCCGACAGACACCTCATCAACCTGCGAACTCATAAATGCAGTTCATTAATGCTGGTCAAGTCCACTCGGATAGCAGACGGTTGTTGCCTCATATACAAGGATGTGCCTTCCCATTTTAGGTGACAGGACATAAAGCATAATCCCTCGAATGACCATTCATGGTATCGAGGAACAGCTGAACGTCTCTGAAGAAGATGTGGTCACATCCCATAATTCAAGGAGGAGTCAAGCTGTCCCTCTTTCATTTAAAAGCCCCTTCCAGCACACTGGAGGAGAGGTCGCAAACTTAGAGAAAAGAGTTGAGACCAAGCTGTTTGCAGATCCTTGCATTACAGCACCACCGCCTAGTTCCGAGCTCCGATCGCCGAAGAACTAAGCAGACCCGAACTCTAATAACCCGAGCTTCTACTGCGTACTGAAGCTCCCCAGCAACCTCATTCGAACGGTCCAAGGGAAGCAGACTCGACACGAGCATCGAGCGAAGCATCCTGTAGCCACCTAAAGTCCCCACACAAAACAAAGAAGGCTTTCCCTCTGCTTCTGTTGTAAACATTTAATTTGTTAGTTTGTAATAAGCCTTCTTATTAATACAAACAAACACTCCCTGTTTTCGGGAAATCAAGTTTTCACCCTACAGCCGTTCTGTTGCGGCGTCCCTGGAGTAGTCCTCTCCAAATGAATCCCGTTCAAATTACAAAACTTCTTGAACTCCTCCAGCTCATATTCTCCCCCATTGTCTGATCTTGGACACTTTACTTTCAGATTTGTTTCATTTTCCATCATGGCTTTTCACTTTTTGAATATGTTGAACACCTCTGACTTGTGCTTCATGAAGTATACCCACACATTCCTCGGGTGATCATCGATAAAGGTGACGTAGTATGTCAAACCGCCAAGAGAAGACATGCTAGATGGATCCCATACATCTGTATAAACAAGCTCTAGCTTGTGAGATTTAGGTGATCTTCCACCATTCAGAAAACTAACTCTCTTCTGCTTCCCGAAGATGCAGTCTTCACAAACACCAACTTCCACCGAATCAATGCTGGTTAGCTTTCCTTCTGAATGTAGAATCTTTATACCATTCTCACTCATGTGTCCTAGCCTATTGTGCCACAGATCTGCACTCTCTTTGCTTGCTATAATTGCGAGGGTGCCACTCGCATGTGAAGTTAGGTAGAGGGTACCAGTCTTGTTGCCACAAGCAACCACCATTCTACCGTTGGAGATTTTCCAAGAATCTCTGGTGAATTTGTAACATAGCCTTCTGCTCTAAGTTAGCCAACCGAAATAAGATTCCTCTTTAGCTTCAGTACGTGTCTGACATTTTCCAGAGACCACTTGGAGCCCTTCAACTGTATTTGTACATTGTTAATCACATTTTTATTATAATTTTATACCCTCATTATATATTTTATATGAATAAATATGCTACTAATAATTATTTTTATCTTTTAATTACAGGTTAATGAAGAATAAATCTCAAACTCCCATCTCTCAATAAAAACTCATTGATTAAATGAAGAAATGAAGCAAAGAATCCCATTGAAAAATCAATTTCCAAATTATCCAAAAGCCAAGCTAAGAAGAAGAATTAAAGCCCAAGAAATGCCAAAGCCCAAAGCCAAAACCAAAACAAATGCATGCTAAGAAGAAGAATTAAAGCCCAAGAAATGCCAAAGCCCAAAGCCAAAACCAAAACAAATGCATGAAGAAATCAAGAATTATCCAAAAGCCCAAGTTGCCAAAAGCCCAACACACAAGGAGGAAGCTCGGACAGAAATTGGAGAGGGCTTGACATCGATGCCAGCATCGATGCCCGTATCAATGCCAGCATCGATACGCCTATCGATGCTGGCATCGATACCATTGTAGGAAATTGGAGAGGGTTTGACATCGATGCCAACATCGATGGGGGCATCGATGCTAGCATCGATGCCCGTATCGATGCCAGCATCGATACGCCTATCGATGCCGGTATCAATATCATCGTACAGTCAGTTACGAATTAAGGCCTGTAATTTGTTTTTTTAGATAAGATTTTAATCCAATGGCTCTCATTCACTGATGTTTACTATAAATAGGGGTAGAAAGTGAGGGGTTAGGGAGTAAAAAATTTTGTAACTCTATTTGGAGAGGAGGGCTACTCTTAATTGAGAAGGCCTTCTAAATTTGTAACTTTTGTTACAGTTAATAAAAATAATTTTTTCTCCACTTTAAATCTTCTTCTCTTTGTTGGATGATGATGATAGAGATGAAGAAAAGTTTGAAGGTTTACTTTTTTTTTATTTCTCTATTTTATTTATTTTTAGTAATTTCTTTATTATTGCTTATTAGTTAGATTTACATTCATGCTTGTAGTGTAGATTTATTTTTTTATCTTTTTATTTATTTTTACACTTTAATTTGTAGAGTAGATTTATTTTCATGCATTTAATTTTTGCAATTTATTTTGTAGTTTAGATTTTAATTCTTTGTAGTTAGATTTATTTTTTTGTTCATAGTTTAGATTTTTCTTTTCTTTTTTATTTTTGTAATTAGTTCTTTTTCTTCTTGCTTTTATTTCTTAAGATGTAAAATTAATTCTTATAGGAATCTTAGAATTGTATGAAACTAGTCTAATTTCCTTTATATTATATGAATTATTCTCTTACACTTAAAATAATCATGTTTAGGATAATCAACTAGAGAACTAATTGGTAGAAGAAGAATTTGATAATTTATGCTTATCTTAAATGGTTTGATAGGTTATGCTTATGAATTCTAGGATTACTATCTTGTTGTTGTTCTTATCATGATTTTTATTTTGATTTAGATGATAATTTGATAGGTTATACTTTCTTTAAATAGTTTGATAGTCTATGCTTAATAAATCTAAGTTAAAATATGATAAAAAGAGAATAGTTTGTATTTTATAATTGAGATTAGCTAGTGGATTTAATTCTAGATCTCCCATATCTTTAATTGAATTCTCCATCGTTTGTTTTCTTGATTTTTTCTCTTGTTATTCTTGCTTTTTATTCTATTCTTTGATTCTTACTTCTCTTCGCTCAAATTCAATTTATTGTTACTTGCATATATTCAAAACAATCACTCATCATATCTCTCTCCATAATCACACTTATTTTTTAATCCTATTTTTGTCACGCACAAAACATAAGAACCAATTCTAATAATCTCTTAAAATCACCTTCCACGTGAGATCGATAACTTTTTATACTATAACTTGA
The DNA here is from genome assembly GCF_001876935.1 of Asparagus officinalis. Taxonomy (NCBI): domain Eukaryota; kingdom Viridiplantae; phylum Streptophyta; class Magnoliopsida; order Asparagales; family Asparagaceae; genus Asparagus; species Asparagus officinalis. The sequence continues at coordinate 44,622,220 of NC_033803.1, read as the reverse complement.
TCAATTGTGCACTTACAATTTTGGTATATAATTATGCCGCATCACACATCACCTCTTCCAATAACACTACAGGGTTTATTATCCCTAAATATACTTTCCCAAATCCCCCATTACATAGTTCTGAAAGAGCTTATTAGCAGTGACGTGGAAAGAGGCTCTCGAATCAATGACCCATGAATCAGAATCGCTATCCATAACGAGAATCAATGCATCTTGCACAATATGAGCCTTCTGCTCATTTTTGTCCTTCTTCGGTGCTTTACAGGTAGAAGACATGTGGCCCTCTTGGCCGCAATTCCAACATTTCCCTTTGATAGGTCTTACCTTCGAGTTTGACCTCTTCTTCTTTGACTTCGATCGATTCCTGTTTTGGTTCCCCCTATTATGGCTTCTGCCTCCCTGCTCGAGACTTAAGGCTAAACCTGAACCTTCTGATTCATTTAATTTTTTTCTAACCTCCTCGGATAGAATCATAGCTACCACCTCGTTCAACTTTAACTTTTCCTTCCTCACCGAGTTGCTGATTACGGTCACGCAACCTTCCTAACGATCTGGCAACTGTGATAATATCAATAGGGCCTGCACTTCGTCATCAAACGTGATGTTGACTGAGATGACTTGATCAACAATCGTGTTAAACTCGCTGAGATGCATCGTGAATGAACATCCTTCTGCCAACTTGAGGTTGAATAGCGTTTTGACGAGATGCACCTTATTTGTAGCTGACAGTTGCTCGTACATCATTGCGAGCGCTTCCATAAGCCCCACCATAGTCTTCTCCTTTAATATAATATGTGCTATAGATTTTGCGAGGGCCAATCGGACCTTCCCCAGGGCTTTTCGATCCAATATTTCTCAGTCCTCGTCGGATTCCTCTTTCTTTTGTCCTTTTGCTTTACCCATCAGCGGACGATAAAGATCCATCTGGTACAGATAGTCCTCCATCTGTGACTTTCATTAGGTAAAGTCTGACCCGTCAAACTTCTTAATTTTAGATTTGCATTCTTCTGCCATTTCTTACACACACAAATCTGAACAAGTGCTCTGATACCAGTTGTTGGGGAATTCAAACTACTTGACCACCTGTCAAATATGAACCCTCGTGCGGAATTTACCCTACCGGATCTTGTGTTAAGGAATAGAAAGAAGAAGTCACATCAAATTAAAAAATATTGTAAGAAAAGAGAACACCAAGTTTTTAACGAGGTTCGACAACTTGCCTATGTCCTCGGGAGCCACACAAATAATTTCTTTTATATTAAAGAAGGTTATAAAACTTGCAAAGAGAATATCTCAACTTGAGATCTCTCAAAAAGAGCAAACAGAAAAACTATCTGTTGTTCTCTCAAGGCGTGAGTTTTTCCAATAGGAAAAACTCACTCTCTCCTCAATAGATCGCTACAAGAAGAAACCCTTAAATGATCAAGATTTTTCTTCTCAAAAATCTCGTGCTCAAAAGTCGGGGAGGAGAAGACACTCACAAAATGCTGCCGCTTCTCTCAAAAAATCCTCTCTGAGATTCTCCTCAATCATCTCGTGCACAATGTTTCCCTTAAATAGGAAACCCTAGCCAACAGCTGGATCCAGTTGTTTCCCACAACGTAGGCGAAGAGGGGGACTCCAAGCTAGCCTGATCAGCGCCACGAGCTCGCCTGCACGTCGCCCCACTTGAGCTCGCCTGAAGAGCTTCGATCTCGCCTGGAGAAAACCCGCCTGCAGCTCATCGACAACCTTGCCTGTAGCAATCCTCAAGCTCGCCTGCATCTCACTGTCAACCTTGTCTGATCCTTCAATCTCGAGCTCGTATGCAACCATCACAACCTCGCTTGAAGTCGCCGATCTCGCCTGAGTCTTTAACCTCGCCTGTATGGCCTTCGCTCGAGCTCACCATGAGCTCGCCTGCCCTAGTCGTCGACTTCGCCTGCAGAGTCTCGCCGTCATCTGTGTCGACTCACCAGAAGCTCGTCACCAGAAGCTCGCCGCCTCACCTGCACCGTTGACTGGACCTCGCCTGAAGTCGCTCAAGCTCGCCAAGGTTTGGATCTACACCCTGTTTCCAACAAAAGACTCAGCTCCCTGATGTCATAGTTAATACTTCTATTAGAGAAACAAATATTCTTTTGTTAGCAACTATCTCACAAGTATTCTTTTGTTAGCAACTATCTCATCTCTGACCGAACTGCCTCGCAAAATCATAGCCCTAGCTGAAGTGCCTCACAAGACAATCTGTAGCCATGAATCTTTCACTAATAAAAGCTTGCTAACTAAACAAACCTAATGAAAGAGTGGAGGAGGACAAAAACCAATAGAGATGAAGAAGCAGAGGAGGACGAAGGGGAGCTTTGAGAACTTCTTCACTTTCTCTTCTAGGATTGAGGTAATTATTATATTAAGTTAATAACTAATGAGTTTTGTGGGTTGCAGGCAACACGTGCCTTCCCTGGCTTGACGAGTATTGTGAAGTCATGGTGTGATAATGAGGCGAATTGACTCAAATGCCTAGGGGCAAAATTGTCTAAGAAAATTACTCAAACCTTTCTAGATCCTAGGGCTTTTCTATAGACTAGTTGAGATGCACGTGTAATGCACGTGGTAATATCATGATTACTTAAATTGATAAAAATAGAATAAAAAGAAAATAAAGTTTTTTATGGGATTGATCGTTAACTCAATAGTCTCTCTCTCAAATGAAATATTGTTACTATTTCCTTTTACCCAGATTATGGTCACGTGGTCTACTATTTGCGAGTTATAAATACATTAATCTAGTACAACATCTATGTTTATTAGTATCGTAAAGTCTTCAAAAGATGGATGATCATTAAATTCGTAAATAAATTTTGCATATGAATTTACTTGCAATATATCCATTAAACTTTTAGTTGTGGTTTGACTCATATTCACATTAACTTATAGTTGTGATTTTACTCATATTTACATTATCTAATGTTCTCATTCAATTTTATAGCTCTTTTCCCGTACTATTTTCCATACCATAGAAGTAAAATTAAAAGTATATATAAGGTTTTTCTATAGTATATATATGGAATAATCAATGTTTACATTATCTAATATATAAGATTATCATAACCCTTTTTACATATATTTATATTATCTAATATTCTCATTTAATTTTATAGCTCATTCAATTTTAATATTTATATAAGATTACATAACCCTTTTTAATAAATTATAAAATATATATATGGAAGCCTCAATGCTTATAGCTAGTAGTTGAGTTCCATAAAGTAGGTTAACTTTACATTGTAGTTTGCTAATGGTAGTACTATTGGCAATGCCATTACCTTTCCTCTTTATCTTACTACTCATGCTTTTCTGATGTAAGTTCTCTTTTGCTAATCACTCAATTGGCTATATTTAGTTTTTATAATATTAGAATTTAGAATATTCTCTTCTGTTAAAAAAGTGTTGACATGATTTTCTTAAAAAATATATACACATAGTAGCAATAGTATATATACTTCAGTTCAACCCAAACATTGACTTGAAGCCATTTAGAGTGAGATCCTTTCTACGCTAGAATAATGATATAGTTATTACACAATCCAAAAGTCAAAGAAAAAATTTTTACAAAGAAAAAGTACTTAAAATGTCAAATTAACAACTAATTTATAAAATATACATGAACAATGCATATAGCTATAGAAAGTAAGACATATATCTTCATGAATATTCCATAATGAGTGACCAATTATAATCATCCTAATTTAAGCATAAATAATTATTATTTTAGTTACTAATTTGATACTTGTAACCATAGAATAAATCTCAAGCAAAAAATAGGAACTGAGATTTTATTATTCTGTAGGTAAATAAATAAATGTTATTAGAGCTCCTCTTTATATTAAACTTAAAAGTAATAATTTAAATTACTAAGCATCAAATATTAGTTCTGTTAGACCCTAGAGGGGGGGGGGGTGATTAGGGTGTTATGCTAATCTAATCCCGATTAATTGCCAATTAAAAATTATATTGATTAATTTGTTCTTGCAAGAGATAGATATGAATAAGAAAAATAAGAATATGCACAAATAAAATATAAGCCAAGCAAAACACAAACACACGATATGTTTACGAGGTTCGGTCATCATGACCTACGTCCACGCTCCTCATCTCGAGGAGATCTCTACTATCACAATCCGGTTTGGAAGCCGGAACTTCTACACACTCGGTTTACAAGATTACCGAAAAGTCTCACACTACACAATCACTAATCAATCACACTTTACACACTAAGTGTAGGAACCTAGCCCATGTCCTCCTCCTCAAGTGCTCGGTTATAACCTCTCCCTAGGTTCGTCAACCGACACCACTCCTATTGGATTCGACCCCGTCTCTCACCTCACACTTCTCTCGGTGTACAAGTGTATTATAAGTGATTCTCACAAAAGAGGATTAAATACAATGGTTTGTTCTCAAATAACAAGTGAGAACACAATGAAGCTCACACTCACTAAATCACACCCCACATCCCACACTATATGGTATGAAGATATTAAGCTAAATATGTGTATGTGATAACAGTGAATGAAACTCGATAAATATAGCTAATTGAAATAAAAATGAAATAGCAAGCTATATAAGAGTTTAGAAAACTTCTCAAACAAGAAAAACAGTAGATGATGATCCCAATAGGATTTGAAAGCCACTTCTTGTTGTAGGAAAAAACTTCTTTTGAAACAAACTGATGAAATCAGCTTAAACAGCTCTTAAACACTTTGTAAACTTAAGTGATCAATTCTCTTGGATAGTTCAAGTGTTGAATGCAGTAGGGTATTTATAACAACCCAATACATCAGTAAAAACTCACTTAGATTGACCAAAAAACCCACAAAGAACACCTGTAAAAAACTAGCCGTTAGAGAGATCTGACAGTTCGGCGGTCGACCGGGGCGGCCGCCCGCGAAGCTCAAAAATACAGACTTTGAAAATATAAAGCTGACGGTCGATCGTGGCGGTCGACCATGAAAGTTTCTGGATGTTTTCACGGTCAACCGTCATGGTCGACCGCAAGCACACAAGAGAAGTGCTAAGAAAAAAAATACCACTGGCGGTCGACCGCAATCTGATACATGCTGAAAAACCTGTTTTAGCTGATTTTTAAAATTCTTTAAAAATAGAAAATCAATTCCAAAAATAATAAAACTTTTGGGGAAGGTTCTAGACATGTAGATGAACATGTTAGAGAAATAATTTCTGAAAAATATTTTCTCAGTTGAGAGAAATAAATGTTTGAACACAGACATACAGTTTCTGAAAATCTGCAGACATACACAATTTTGTAAAATCAATTGGGCATAGTAAAACAACTCCAAAAATGGTAAATATTTGAGGGAAGTTTCTAAACATGTAGATAAACATGTTAGAGAAAGAATTTTTTAAATATCACTTCCCATTTGTGAAAACCATCTATTTTGTAAGAACATGCACGAATATGCACGAACATAAACTTGTTAAAACTTGATTTTTACAAAATGAGTTCAAATAACTTTGAAATATTTTCAAACGTTCTTATAGACTTAATAAGAGATGTATATAATTGTTGTTAAGTCCATAAACCAAGAAAATAATATTTTCATATAATTGCATATTCTATGTAATAAATATAAAACACAATAATAAATATGAAATATACAATCTCATATTTATAAACATGAAAACTCAAAACTATGTATGTATATATATATATATATATATATATATATATATATATAATGTGTGTGAATATAAGATTGAGCTTAAAGTACCAACACACATAATATAAACTTAAACTAATGTTACCCAAGCTTGATCTTGATCTTCATTGTAGCTCAACTTGGTAAACTTGGATGAAGCTTGTAATTGGATCTTTAACTTGATAGCAAGACTTCACTCCACTATTCCGCCAACCTCCATTTTATATGATCGTTATGGCGCTATCCATCCAACCTCCAACATGTTGTTTGCCTAGAATAAATACGAAAACACAAACACTAGACAAACAACATATAAATACGAAAACACAAACACTAGACAAACAACATTAGAAGTAAATTATTTGTTAAACATCATTAAAACAAGAAGGCCCAAACACTAGACAAACAACATTAGAAGTAAATTATTTGTTAAACATCATTAAAACAAGAAGGCCAACAAGTTCATGTGAGAAAGTAAAGTAATCTATGGTCTATATACCTATACAATTAATCAATCGAATGTATTAAAATTATAATGACCACAGTCAAAATTATATGGTCCACATTAACTATAATTTATAAAATATAGTACATTAAAGACAAAATCATTTTAACCACTATATAGATTGTCTCAAATTTTTTGCATATATAAACTACACTGTCTAGGATTAATGATGTGTGTACTTAACTATGGCCTAAAATCTTAAGAATAACTTGTACTTCAATATCATTATTAATTGACATATCTATGCATGACACTAAAAATACAATAAAATTTTAGAAAACTACAAGAGAAACAACCTCAAAAGTTTTAAAATTTGTAAAAAACACTCTAAATTTTTGTATTTTACAAATATACAAAACTATTAACCATTACATTGAAATCAATGAATTACAAAAAATCATTGAAAAATTCAAACTTTGGAGGGGTAATTTGTAATATACTAAATTTTAATGGTGTTTTTTTTATAAATTTTATAACTCAATAGATTTTCAATTAGTTATGTCCATTTTAAAAAAGTTATGGGTAATATGGACCATGAAAAGTTTTTCCTAAATCTACACTTTTAAAAGGAGTATGTTATTTTTTATAAAATTTTAATTTTTTAGGGGTTGTTAGTAATTTTTTATATTTATTTTAGTGTCTATATGTTAGAAATCCTCATGGTGTTTTTTTGTAAATTATGAATTTTAGGGTCTTTTTGTAATTTTTTAAACTTATGCGTCTTTTGTACATATTGTAAATTATTTATAGACTATTTATAATTCATGTTTTCAATTTACTAACGAGTTTGAAATTCTCAGGGTGTTTTTTATAAAATTTGAATTTTGAGGGTTTGTTTGTAATTTTTGAAACTTTAAGGGTGTTTTCTTAAATTATAAATTATATAGGGGATATTTATAATTCCTATATTTTCAATGTACTGTTAAGTTGAAAATTATCAGGATTTTTATAAATTTTATAATTTTGAGAGTTTTATTTTACAATTTGTAAAAAGTTCAGAGTGTTTATTGTAAATTCCATAAATTTTGGGTTTTTTGTGTTATTTGTCGGATTTTAATGTGTTTATATGTTTGAAATATAAGGGGGTTTTTACAAATTTTGAATTTTTAGGGTGTTTCTATAATTTTTAAAACTTACAAGATATTTTCTCCAAAGTCAAAAAACGTTCAGTTGCTAGCTAGCATATGTTTTTTAGATTTCTTATTGAATTGAAATAAGTAAAATTTATAGTTTAAAATGTTTTAATAAAATTTTAAATTTGTAGGGGTGTTTATGCAATTTAAAAAACTTAGAGGATATTTTTTTACAAAGTTCAAAAACTTTTAGGTGCTGGTTAGCACATGTTTTTTAGATTTATCTGCGAACTGAAATAAGTAAAGGATTTGAATTATATCAAACATATCTCTTTTATCCAATAACATGTTAAATCTCATTATGAATAGGATAAATCATTTAATTACCAATTCAAAGAATATAGGATAATTAGAATAGATTAGGATAACAATGTAATATTCAAAAAAGTTAAGGGTAATATTGACTATAGAAAGATTTTCCCAAACTCGTACTTTTAAAGGGAGTATGATAGTGATATAATATCACTATGTACATATCTTAGACACATTGTAGAGTTTCCAGTAAATTACCTCTTTAATGCTCCTTCAGTGGCGGATCTACAACATTTTTTGTGGTGGTTCAAAATATACACTAAATTTTTTTCTCAAATAATAGCAGGTGGAAAAAAAAATGAAGGAAGGGTTATTAAAGAGAAAAACAATCATTTTTAAACAATGATTTGACTTATATATATAAGAAACAAAAATATTTATAGAAGGCCTTAAAGAGGTAGACAGAACAAAGGGATAAAATGAAAGGAAAAGAAGAAGAAGAAGAAGAAGAAGAAGAAGAATAGAGGGGAGGTAAAAGGAAAGAAGCCTAAAAGAGAAATTTTCGAAGGCTGGATGGTTTGAACTCCAGACCTCTTACAAAATGTTACCAACTGCAATACCACTAGGCTATAGAGAACTTTTGTATGAGGTGGTTCAAGTGAACCACTTTGAACAAGGGTGGGTCCGCCACTGTGCTCCTTTATATTACTGGGAAAGATATGCGCTCCCCTTTTAGTACTAAAATATTTCATGCATTTGATGCATATATATTTCATTCACAAAAGATATTACTTTCGTTAATTTCCTTTTTCACAAAAAGCATTCCACTGCAAGAATCTTAGAAAATGTGTGAATACAACTTTTGGACCACTTCCCTTTTCCTTTACCCTAAACCTTAGTCTTGGTTTGGTGTGAGGAGGGTTGAGGTGATGGACAAACGAAAGAGAACTTTTGAGGGGGGAAGTGATGTGGTGTGAGATTGGGGTGTAATGGGAGAAAATGTGAAATGAACGAAAAGTGTAGAGGGACAAATATTCTTTCAATTTGGAGGAATACATGAAAAGAGAATATAATTATTCTGTAATGACTCTATAATTTACTAATTTTTTGTGATTACCCAATTGTCCGTTGTATTAAAATATTATGTTTCTTTCTCAAAAGTATATTATTGTATTTTAACTAACTTATCACATCACCTCTATTTTCGTACCCCTCAATCAAACAAGAAAAATTATGTATCTCCTTTCACTTCCCCTCCAACCAAATAAGAATCACAAAAAGGTATGTTTTTCTCTTGCACTTGGGGCTGTTTGGTTCCCTGTTTTTGAGGGAAAGCTCTCTTGAAAATCTGTCAAAGGTGTCCCTTTTTGGTAGGCTTTCAGGCAAAATCTTCTTTTTTTAAAGACGATTTTGACTGAAAACCTGCCAAAAAGTAACATTTTTGTCACTTTTGACAGGCTTTCAAAAAAGTCTTTCCCTCAAAAACAGGTAACCAAACAGCCACTGAATGCATCTTAGCCCACATCACTTTCCCTCCTAGTACTCCCACCAAACCAAGCTTTAGTAGCTATTTGTTTTTGTGGATTCTCGCGAAAAATATGGACTTCACTGTACTTTTGTCACTTCAACTTTCACAAGCTTAGGTAGCTGTTTGTTTTGTGGATTCTCGCGAAAAATGTGCGGTTCACTATCCTTTTGTCACTTCATTTTTCACTCAACTGGTTTCTCTATTTGGCTAATGGGCTTGACAATTGGATTTCATGGGAAAATCTTCTAAAAGTTTCACGAAACCTCTAAGAAGTTCGGCCTATTGTATGATAGCTATCAAGGCTTTTGAAATGCCATTTTAACTCTCAAATGAGTTTGACCGACTTCTTCAATAAAGCCTCATGTTTATGTTCCACCAACTTAAAACTATAATATTTGTCTCCACAAGCTCATCTGGGTTATGCTGCTTGGGCACATAAGACCCTCTAGTTAAATGAGAATTGTCTCAAATTTCTCATGGAAACAATTAAATAAAGGAAATAATTTCGTGTGGCTCAATTATGTAATTTAAGGAATTTTCTGAACAACTAGTAGATACAACAAATTTTTTTCATTTTAAAATTTTACTAATTAGGTTAAGAGTCTTTTCTAAATTCACTCCTTTTTAGAAAACTTTGTTAGGTTTATTTCTTTAGTATAACTTGGTTGTAACAGTGTTTCTTTTAAATCTCCACTTGATGATGTATATTATCTATGAACTTTCTTAATACTTACATTTATGTACCTTCAGCTTTTATTTTATGTGTCATTGTGACCATAAGCAATGTAAGCTACAAATTATTGGAAAAGATTATTCACTTATAAACCATGAGCAATGTAAGCTACACATTATTCGAAAAGATTATTCGCTCATATAACAATCAATTTCTTCAATGCCTCAAATCTAATAATAACAGATGACACAAAATTCTTATATATGAAGTAAAAATGAAAAGGGAAAAAAAATCTTCTGTTTTAATCCCTAAAGACTATAGAATAAGAAAACCTCTCCATAAGTTTGCGAAGATAACCACATTGAGCTATTAGGTTGCTCAATTCTTATTATTTTAAAATTAATTCATCAAATCATTGAAATAGCTATTACATCCGCAATTCTTAAGTTATTATTTACACGTGCAATGCATATTATGTTTATAATGCTAATGTGCTCTAAGCTTTTTTCTACTCTTTAGTTGTTTACCAATGCTAATTAGATCATTTTTTATTAATTGGTATTGAATGGAGAGAGCTTTAATTTTGGAGTTTAAGCTTCTTTTTACTCTTTAGTTGTCAACCAATTCTAATTAGATCAATTTTTTTTATTAATTAGTTTTGAATAGAGAGAGCTTTAATTCCAGGAGTTTAATTTTAATTTAATGGCTTTAGTTGATAACCAATTATATTTAGGATAACAATGTTAATATTGAAAAGAATTAGGGGTAAAATTGACCAATGAAAGTTTTTGAAGAACTCCCATTTTTAAAAGGGAGTAATATATATACAGTATATATATATATATATATATATATATATATATATATATATATAATATTATATATATATATATATATATATAGAGAGAGAGAGAGAGAGAGAGAGAGATTTAATGGGTATCCTCGTCATAGGAGAGGATTTCCTCCTTGACGCCTCTAAAATCACATGATTGAGCGACATTATGGATGATCCGCTCCGTTGAACTGGATTTACATATTCTAAAAACCCTAACACATCTAAGTTTGGGTGAATCCGTCGTCGTTTGACCCTCCATCGAGCGATGTGAAAAGTTCTATTCATTCAAAACCGTTAAAATTAATACAGTGCATGAATGGTCAAATGATGACAGATTCACCCAAAACTTGGTGTGTTGGGTTTTTAGAAATGTGATCAAGTTGAACGGGGCGGGATCATACCACAATGTCGCTTAATCATGTGATTTTAGAGACGTCAGGAGAAAATCCTCTCTCTATGACAAGGAGTACCCATTAATCTCATATATATATTATATATATATATAAATATATATATATATATATATATATATATATATATATTATATATATATATATATATAATATATATATATATATATATTAATGGGTATCCTTGTCATAGGAGGGGATTTCCTCCTATGACGCCTCAAAATCCACATGATTGAGCGACATATGGATGATGCCCTCCCGGTGAACTTGATCTACATATTCTAAAACCCCAAACACGCAAGTTTTGGGGTGAATCCGTCGTCGTTTGATCCTCTATCGAGCCATGTGAAAAGTTTTATTCATTCAAAACCGTTAAAAATTGATACGAGTGGATGAAGGGTCAAACGACGACGGGTTCACCCAAACTTGGTGTGTTAGGGTTTTAGAATATATAGATCAAGTTCAACGGAGGGCGATCATCCACAATATCGGCTCAATCATGTGATTTTAGAGACGTCATAGGTAGGAAATCCCCTCCTATGACAAGGATACGCCATTAATCTCATATATATATATATTTATATATATATATATATATATATTATATATATATATATATATATATATATATATATATATATAATATATATATATATATATATATGAAGAAAACGGGAGCCGTGGAGTCTGGCAGCGGAAATTTCTACGCTGGCAACGTGTATGACATGTGAGTCCCACACGCATGCTGCTAGTAGCGGGCGTCACATGTCATACACTTGCCAGCGTAGGAAATTTCCTACGCTGCCAGCTTCACCTCGCCCGTTTTCTTGCATATATATAGATATATATATATATAAATATAGTATATATAATATATAACCTAATATATACTAATATATAATATATATATATAGGTAATATGACAAATGAATACAAATGGAAAGACACATTACAAACCGCGAAAATCCTGATGCTATAATTAGATTTTTCTCTTCAAACCCTCCTCTACAATTAGAAACAAATTTAAATTACATTCAGCCCTCCAAAATAAACCAAATCTATATCCATAATGGCATAGTCCCCCAGATCTCGTGCCCATCTGTACCCGAAACCCCCGGATCCGAACCGCTCCCCCTTTCCACCTCCATAAATATCCGACACCCAATTGCGTGCTCACCCCAAACTCCACCCGGAAAAAAAAAAGAAGAAAAAGAAAAAGAGAAAGAATCCATGGCGCCTTTCTCTCTCCTCTTAGCTCTAACTTTCTCCTCCTCCCCCTTTCCTCCTCTCCCCAAATCCAATGCCTCGTCCAAAACCCTAAACAACCCGCCTGCTACTCAGCCCTGCCCAATGAGCTTCCCCACCTCAGCGCCCCGCCCTCCACTACACCTTCAACCCCTCCGCCCCTTCCTCCCTACACTGGCCTTCTCGGCCCCACCGGCGGGGACCCCAGCGGCTGGATCGCGTGGGGCCCTCAACCGCAGCGGGCACCCGGCCATGGCGGTTCCAAACCCTAGTCGCCTCAAGCAGCCCGACGGCAGAAATGGGGCGTCAAAGCACCCTACAACATCCACGCCGCTACGCCCCGCTTCAGGAGGGCCCGATTTCGTATCGGGTTTCGGGTCTTGAAGCGGAGTACGATGGTGGGGTCATGAGGATCTTTGCCACGTTGCAGCTTGGGAAGGGGGAGGGGGTTGTTAATGAGGTGTGGCAAGTGGGGTCCAGTGTTGTGAATGGGGTGCCTGCTAAGCACGCGTTTGCCCCGGAGAATTTGGCGGCGAGCGGTACGTTGGATCTGATCAGAGGAGAGAGCAGTGCTGGAGGTGGAGTTGATTCCACGTTGAAGAAGAAGAATGTGAGTTATTATTATTATTATTATTATCATCATCTTGCTGATTATGGGAATTTGACTGTTTTAACGTAATTTTACTGTGTTTTAGTAGAATTTGGGAGAGGAGGGTATTTAAGATATCTAGAGTTTTTTGTGGGTCTGATTTTTCTTGACTTTTAAATTGTTATTTTGGTAATCTCTGAAGATGACCGTGAGTAAATTTTATTTTTACTCGAAATAAGCTGATTCGAGAAAAAATTTCCGTGTTTTTAATTATTCTTTATAGAGTTAGGCAGATGGGTATTTAATAATTTTACCATTTTTTTCCAAATTAAAAAAAAAATATTTGGTTGTTAATTTTACCATTTTGTTTACCGTGGTGTTTAGCAAATTTAATTGTTTTTTAGTTTTTTATTTCTATTTTATATTTTCAAGTGGGTATTTAGAAAATGTTAAAAACTTAGGATTTTTATGCATGTCGGTGGATCTATGAGTTTTATCCAAAATTATCCGGATGTTTATTGCTTTTTTTTTAAACTGGATTTTGACCGACGGCCGGTAAGTACGCGTATTTTAAGTTCATTTCTTTGATTCTTGGAAGTGGATTATTTTGGGGAAAGTTTCTTCTCTATGTGGGATTTTTTTTTTCTATTTATTTAAACAGGGGAATTACTAGTTTATACGATTTATTTATTTGTTGAAATCTTTCCTTGGAAAAGAGAATTTTACTCCAAATAACTTATGATCATGATCTAGGGTGAGTCGGACAAAATCCAAGTTGACATATAATTTTTTGAATTTTCTTTTCTACTATTTGGTTAAGGGCAAAGATTGCTAGTTTGGCTTGTGCTGTTTGAAGTTTATATGCTTACATGTCGATATGAAATTATAAATTAAGCTAAACTAAAATTTTCAAGGTTACTATATTATTACAATTAAGTAGAAATAGTTAATATTATAATATAGTCTTCTGTTATGCAGGTTTTTAATTGGATCAAGGGATTTCTTTGTGATGTCATTTGATTTTCTTAAATTATTACATAAAAATCCTTGTGTTGGAATTGTTCTCGTGGCTACACTGTGCTTGGAGTTTTCCTCTTAACCTCATATAGTATTTAGCTGTACGCGATGGTGATTCTTTTGTTATCTTACATTGATTCTTTTCATCTCTCTTATTTTGGCTTTGCTTTGTACAGTTGGAAGTGTCCATCATTTGCTCTATCTTGCTTTATTCTGTTTCCACAAACTGAAAGATGATCTCGTGGGCTTCCACCGCTTTGTTTTCATCATATATGCATCATGGTGACATCAATAAACTACTTTATATTCATTCTTGGTAGGAGTCTTAGTTCTAATGTCATTATGCAGTAATCTGATAGCTATCAATATCAGTATCAGGAATCACTCTCATTAGCCCAGCTTGGGATAGTGGTCACCGTTCTTATATCAAAATGTCAATATAATTACCTGGTAGAATGAAGTCAATGATGATTGGTTGAGGTCTTTGGTTGAGGTCTTTGCTACACTGAAAGCATCCAGTGGTCCTACCCCCTATATAATTTGGGCTAATTGCAGATGGACCCCTGTATTATTGTCAAATTGCGGTTAGATCCCTCGTAATTTTATTGTTGGACAGTCCCGAGTGTTTTTTTTACTCTTTTACCCTCATAACGTCTATTTGTCAAAAAGCAATTTTCTCTTTCTGTTAGGGTAAAGAAGTGAAAACTTCCCCTCAAGGGGTCTATCTCAAGGTTTTAAATATCGGTTATCGGCAATTTATCGGACGACCAAAATTCTTATCGGATAGCGGAAATCGGGGATATATCGGGGATAAGTAGTATTTATCGGAGTGATATACTAGATGGTGTATATATATAATATAATAACTAAAAAATGTAATCTAACCATGCTTAATGAAATATAAACATACCAAAATGTAAATCATCATGTTTAGAATCACTAACCAATTGTAGAAAGCAAAACTTACATCTTGACCGCACCATGAAACCATTCGATTGCATAGCCTTACTTATCGGCCGATAATCCCGATAAAAAAACCTTACTTATCGGCCGATAAGTACCGATAACGCCGATAACTCCCCGATAACTTGCCAAAAACGATAACCGATTAAAAATCCAAGTTATCCTATCGGAGAGCTCCCAAATCCGATAACTCGGCCGATAATATCGGTTATCGGCCGATATTTAAAACACTGGTCTATCTGCATTCTACAACACTAGGGGGATCTATCCACAACTAACCTACTAACATCTACCAATTGCACGATGACCCTTAAAACAATGCATCAGTCCCTAGCTCCCCTTTGACACTGATCCAAAGACGGCCAGTCTTTTCATGCACAGCTAATGCAGTGAATATGGACATTTGGTACTCTCTTGTGCTGCATATATTTGGAGTAAATTGTTTGATCAGCTTACCTTGACATACCAAACTTCCTGACACTTTGAACAAATGTGCTACTTTTATGTATGTTACTCCTCTGTTTGTTATGGCCTTGATGCATAAATTTGTGTTCTCCTTCTTAATCTAGATACATGGAGTTCTGAATGCTGTAAGCTGGGGGATTTTGCTTCCAATTGGAGCCATCATTGCTCGGTATCTAAAGACGTTCAAGTCAGCAGACCCAGCTTGGTTTTATCTTCATGTCTCATGCCAGATTATCGGTTATGGCGTTGGAGTTGCTGGGTGGGCAACTGGGCTTAATCTTGGAAGCAAGTCGAAGGGAATAGTATATAGCACTCATAGAAACATTGGGATTACTCTCTTCAGCCTTGGTACCTTGCAAGTAAGAAAACTAGACATCACTGCTTATCTAATATCATACTTGTTAGCTAATTACTAAAAGATAAAAAAAATGCTTCGACTTAATAAGTAATTCATAGTCAAAGCCTTTAGCGGAGACATTAGCAGTTGGATTTAGATCCTTCAGAGGGTGTTCAATCACCCCAATTCTCACTGTCCATTCCAATTTAAAGAGATAATACAAGACCACACAGAATTTCCACTATCGTAGTAGTGGTTTTTAAGAAAATAGTAGGAATTTGACCCTTGAAATTGGAATGAACGTTAAGGATTAGGGTAATTCGGCTCTTTCCACTCAGCCCTTAATTGAAGAGGATATGGAGCCTCAGCAGTGTAACATTAATAATGGCTGCTATGATTATACTACGTTAATAATTGCTGCTATGATGAAAGTACTAATGCACCAGCTCCTATAAGCACAACATAATTGTTGGGCAATCATTGTAATAGAATATGTGGATCCTTTGAAGTCCCATGTATTTTACCTTTATATTTGATTTGGACTAATGCTAAATTTATTATTAATTTCATACTACTTTGGTACTAAAAAGATACAAACAAGTGGGTTCTTTCGTCATGAATTGTAGTTTGGAGTCACGTGTTCCTTTTTTTAATGATGTTTGAGTACTCTAGTTCTAGGTTAGTATGACATTACCATTGCAATTATCATTGCTCCTTGATTTAATAGGGGAAATAAACCTTGACAGAGTAGTAAGTTGGAAAAGGGATTTCAGGTTGCTTCATCCAAGGATTTAACGCTTTCTTCTTATTGTTTCTCGTGGACTGATCTCTTAGTTATTAAAAAAAAACACTATACTCTATCTCTTGCTATATTCTTCTTCAACATCTCCAATTGATTTTCTCGCAAGCAATCATGTGGTCCTAAGAGTTGCGGCTTTGGCATGAGCAAATCATCATAATACTGAACAAGGATTTGACTTTTGACAATTGCAGCTATTTGCATTGCTTCTGCGGCCAAAAAAGGATCACAAGTATCGCCTCTACTGGAATATATACCACCACGCCGTAGGATACACTGTAATAATTCTCGGCATAGTCAATGTCTTCGAAGGCCTACAGATCTTGAGCCCTGAAAACAAGTGGAAAGAAGCTTACATTATTGTTATAGCTATCTTGGGCGGCATTGCTCTTTTGCTCGAGGCAGTAACATGGATTGTGAGAAAGTCTGATAAATCCTCAAAGCTCTATGATGCCTCGAATGGCGTAAGTGGATGAGGAGTTCAGCAGCCATTATCGGTGTGACCCTAGTTGTTGATTTGTTATTCTTTTTTAACCTTTTTTTTTTCCTTATAGATTTGTAGGAGATACTGTGGTGGTTGTTTGCATTGAGATTTGCCCCACTATGTACTCTTATTCCATTACATATAGTGTGATATCTACACTGGTTGTGTTCTTTTTTTGTTATTGTTATCTATAGGGGAGGTGTGTAAGCATTAAGCTTTAGACTTGCATGAAAGATTTGAATTCAAAGAAATTTGTGTAGAGGTTCCACTAGCTTCTGCAGTAGCTTAACTTGTACTTCAATGTTTCAGATGCTATAAATAATAATGCTATCGAGGCTAATTTGCTCTTTTGTACACATGGCTTTGTAATGGTGGGGAATGGGGATAATGAACTTTAAACTAGTTCAAATGGAAATCATTTTTGAGTTCTTTATGTGCTGTTATTGGTCCTTTTCTACACAGATTTTATGAATTATAATGATGCCACTTGTTCCCATTACCCTACAAGTGCAGACCTAGAACTTCTCTAAGATGCTCTCTTTCTAATCCAAGGTACCCTTTTTCTCCAAAAAAACTGCAAAGATTTAGAGTAACTAAAATTTTCCAAGGTACCCTTAGGGGGTGTTTGGTTAGGATGTGTAGTTTCGTAACTAAAATTTTCCCCACAATTTCTATAAACTGTGTTTGGCTCAAAATAATTTTACAAAATTTTTTTACATAAAGTACAGAAAAGAGTCCAATTTTACAGAAATCAATTTCCACTCAAATAGAGCGGAAATTGGGTAGAAATTTGACAAAACCTATTAAAAAACACTGAAATCCAGCATGTACCCCATTTCCCACTCTGAACTTCATTTTTGGTGTTTGATTTTTAGCGGAAAATCTAGGGTTCCCTCTGCTCAACTCCCTCTCTCGCTCCCGCCCCCAAATCCCTCACTCCTTCTCCTCTTCCTCCCGCTCTCATCCTCATCTATTGAGTTCCAGCGAGCTCGAACTTCATTTCTCTTGTGCGATTTTCGCGGAAAATCTAGGGTTCCCTCTCCTCAACTCCCTCTCTCGCTTCTGTCCCTAAATCCCTCGTGCCTTTTCCTCTTCCTCCTGCTCTCATCCTCATCTGGAGTTCCAGCGAGCTCGAACCTTGGGTTTGTGTTGATTTTGCAGTTGATTTAGAATTTGAGAACAGATCTCGTGTTCTTGTGGGTGATTTTCCAAGCTATTGAGGTAATTAAAAAACACTAAACCCTTATGATTTTGCGGTTGATCTTCCAAGCTATTTAGCTATTCGAATTAATTAGATTTATATGAACTTCATCAGTTTGGGTTGATTTGTTTGGAGTTCTTCAAATAAGCTCTGATTTGTGTGAACTTCGGCGGTTTGGGTTATTTGATTGAAGTTCATCATTTTGGGTTGATATGCCGAGTTGTTGGGGTTGATTACCGGTTGATTTTACTACTTATTATGGCTTGATATTAACCTATAGTTTTATGTCACATGTTTGATATCTCATTATGGCTGAGTTGTATAGTCTTGTGCAATCATGATTATTATTCAAAAAGGTGAGTATATAAAACACTTTAGTGGATAAGTTTATTGTTCAAAATTTTGTCATTCATCATTGTGGCATAAACGCCTTAAACTATATTTTCTTTGTGTTTAATGTAGATGGATGATATAGATGAAGAACAAATAAAGAAGATGTGTGGTAATACGTCTATATCTTCTATGGTTACAATAATAGCTTGCTTATTGAGAATATGTGCTAGGCGCAAATCAATCTGTAATGCATCAAGAGAGGATAAGATGAGGAATTTTTTTGTAGAAATACCCACTTCAAGTGTGCCTTTTAAGGATATAGTGATAGTTGTAGGTCTTACATTAGAATGAGGCCTAAAGTATTTTTCAAACTTACAGATATATTGTGAAATAATGGATTTTTAAAGGACACAAGACACCTCCAAGTTGAAGAACAACTCACTATGTTCATGACAATAGTGGGTCATAAAACAAAAAATAGAGTAATAAAGATTGAAATCATAAGATCGGGTGAAACGGTTAGTAGGTACTTTAATAAAGTCCTACATTTTATGGATGATCTTCACAATCGATACATGAAGCAAGCACCTAATGAGATTCCACCGGAAATTGCCAACAATCAAAACTATTTCCTTACTTCAAGGTAAGAGTGAAATAAATTATTGCCGTTATTGATTTGTTAATTTAATAATATGAGAAACTAATATCTTAAACAATATACTATTTTGATAGGATTGCATTGGTATGATAAATGGAACACATATTGACGCAATGTTACCCTCTAACCTAGTTGCACGCTTTAGAGAGCGTAAAAGTGTAACACAAAATGTTTTAGCTGCGTACACTCCAAATAAACTTTTCACATATGTCCTAGCTAGGTGGGAAGGTGCGGTAAATGACTATAGGATTTTACAAGATGCGTTGTTTAGACCATAACCTCACGGATTGAGAGTATATGATGGTATTCTTCCACCTTATTTAATAAATAGACAACTAAATAATATGATCGAATTGATCACAAATTTTTTTATAATGTGGGCAAATATTACCTTTGTGATGCTGGATACACTACCATGGCCGGTCATCTCTCCATACAGTGGTGTACGTTATCATTTAAATGAACAAATTGGCAGGACACCCAGAAATAGTAGGGAGTTATTCAATTTAAGACACTTTTCTTTACGATCTAAAATTGAATCAACCT
The DNA here is from genome assembly GCF_001876935.1 of Asparagus officinalis. NCBI lineage: Eukaryota > Viridiplantae > Streptophyta > Magnoliopsida > Asparagales > Asparagaceae > Asparagus > Asparagus officinalis. The sequence continues at coordinate 44,602,551 of NC_033803.1, read as the reverse complement.
TTGGTACTTTGAAAAATCGGTTCAAAATTCTTTCAGCGAAGCCTAATTATCCATTCCCTAGCGTGCACTATATTGCATAATTTAATTGCAATTGAAGATCCACAAGATGACATTTTGAATGAGAATGTTGAAATTGATGACGAGATGAAGGAGGTGACAAATGGAGATGACACAAATGTAGTTGACTACACTCAATCTAGGACACAAAGAGAGGAACGTGATGCAAGAAATGAATGGAAGGACCTTTGGGACCAACTTGCTTGGGCAATGTGAGTTGATTATTGCGCAGAGTATAAAGATGGTGATACCACCGAAATTGGCTTGTAGTTTTATTATTTTCGAATATTTCATTATGTATTTTACTATTTCATAATTGTGCTTGTATGGACAATGTAATTTATCATCCATTCTTGCAACTATGTAATTCTTAATTAACTATCTTTGATTATAGGTTCTTTCTTATTATTGCATATAGGTATTTTACTATTTTACTATTTTTTTACATATTTATAATTCTTTCTTATTATTGCATATCGGTATGTCTAACAATGAGGGAGGAAAGAAAAACTTGCCCTCTTCACCACATGCACCGCCAAATTCCTCAGGCGGTATTAATATGAACTTTATGCCATACTCACATCAACCGTTCATTCTGCCACATACAATGGCAAATTTTTTCTCACAATTCCCACCATTTGATGGGAACTATAGTGGAATGACCCTAAAACATGTATCATACACTAACTTGATGAATAGTCCCCAAGACTTAAATATCCCATCTTTGAGCTCTTAAGGCAGCGGTCCACAACAAATGTCACCAACCACTGATGAATCTGGTAGACCTCAAATCAATATCATTGATGTGAGTCAAGAGGTATCACCCTCCAAAAAACCAAAAAATTGACTCACAAGAGGAAAGTTCCTGCAACAAGAGGAGCTACTAGCCTCAATTTGAAGGGCGTTTATAATATGTGGTGACGCCCCGAGCATGATGCAGAGTTTATACCAAGTCTTGTTGAACTCGCGGATACCGGAATGAAGGTTGATAAAAACTTCAAAGCTGAAGCTTACAAAATAACAGTTCTGAAGATGAACATGAAATTCAAAACCAACTACACCCACCTTCATGTGATTAACTACATGAAAACTTGGAGATCCAAATTTGAGCTTATGAAGGCTTGCACCAACATAAGTGGTGCAGATTGGGATGAGGAAAATTGTATGGTAATCCTAGATGAGGAGACACTTAAAACATGGGCTCATGTATTAATTCATATCGTAACAATAAATTTAATTTGATTAGACTTGAGAATATTATAATTAATTTCACACCACATTTTTCACATGTTGCAGGAAAATAGCAACTCTACGCTAAGAGAATATATAAATAAGTCTCTCCTTTTCTACAAACATTTACAGAAGATCATGGGTGATGATCATGTTAGGGGTAATTTTGTTAAGCCAGTTTATGATACGATTGGCGCCAACAACGCCATTCCTCTTGATGATGATGATGGAGGCATTTCACATGAGAGTGAGACTGAGCCTCAATCTGATGCTAACACTAGCCCAAGCTCCACTTGTAGAAAATCCTAGTATGAGTCTAACACAAGGCCTTCCTCAAGCAAAAAAACCTCAAAAATCCAATAATGATAAGTTGATACGTAGCTTTGTTGAGTCAATGTCGGACTCAATTAGAAATCAACACATCATACATTGGACTGAGCAATTAGCTGTAGCCTTGAAGTCTCATAGTGACACATACAGTGATGAATTCCTCGACATGTTATTATATCACTTGTATGAAAGTGAGAAAGAGTGAAGGAGGTTTTTTTATCAAAACGAAGGAGGTGCATGTAGGCGTCAAAAAATGCTGAAAGATATCCAAATACAGCTCAAGAGGAAATCATCCAAAAAGGCAGAAGAACACAAGTCTTTACTGTCTCGCACGCGAGACAGACTTGACTGTCTCGCCGTGCGAGACAGTCTTTACTGTCTCGCACGTGAGACAGCTTTCAGATGGTCAAAACTACCTTTGCAACTGTCCTACACGTGGCCACTAACTGTTCAAGAACGTGGGAAACGTCGTGGGCGAGAATCACGTGGATAACTGCCAAAATAACGGAGTTTGAAACGTGGAAAGGCAGTTAAAACGAAAACTGCCTGCGGTTACTGTTTCCGAGACAGTATTTACTGTCTCGCGGGTCGAGACAGCAAACACTGTCTCGCCCAGCGAGACAGCAAACACGTCTCACGGGTCGAGACAGCAAACACTGTCTCGCCCAGCGAGACAGCAAACACTGTCTCGCCCGCCGAGACAGCAAATGCTGTCTCGCGAGCCTGTTTTCTGTCAACTGTTCTCGGAGGTTATAAATACTCTCCTAAGGCCATTTTTCCAAGGGGCTGATCATTTTGAGCACTTCAGAGCAAGCCAGAGCAGAGAGAGAGAGCTAAGTTCTTGGAGCAACCCCTTGACATTCAGGCTTTGACTTGATTTCAAGAAGAACGACTATCTTACTTCGATAAGATATCGTTTCAATTTCTAACTTCAATAACGAAGGAAGAATCATTAAACCTCTCACGGTTCAATCAGAATCTGTGATTTGGTGGTCCACGAGCTAACGCGCTCCCGGCACAGGCAAAGAACCCACGAAAGCAGTGATCCAACCAACGATCCTGCGTTTATTTTCTCAAGAGTTGTAATTTTCTTTTTGTTGTGTAAAAGAGTCTTATAAAAAGGCTGTTTTCTTTGAATTTATTGTAATCGACCGAAGATATAATGAATTCGACAACAAATTCGACTTTTGGCGAAAACAGTGCAGAAGAGGTTTATTGTAAATCTTGAGATGGACCAAGGATGGGATACATCCTTCCTTTGATGGATTAATGTAAATCCCCACACAAACTTATATTTTGCTAATTGCAAACTTTAGATGTTGAAATTCATGTTTCTAATTCCTACATGTCTACATGTACATATATTTTGTTAATTGCAAACTTTACATTTTGCACTTCATATAGCTAATCTTTGTGTTTGGCCATATTTATGTTGCTAATTGTTATTGTTGGCTATTTGTGCTTAGATTGAGGTAATGGTTGTTGGCTTCTTGTGGTATATAATGCTCGGTTTGAGCTTAATGACAGATGGCTTTCTTTGGTACTTAATTCTGGTATGGGTTCTTTTTGTTCATGTTTATTTAGATGGACAATGATGATGATAACGAACTGAGAATACAGGTTATATTTATTATGTAATGTTTAGGCGAGGCAATTTTGTGTGGAATGCAACCTACATTGATATTATAATGTTTGGGTGAGGCAATCCCTCAGAAGAGTAGCCTACATTACATCATAGTTTTATAGGTGAGACAATCTTTTGTGACCAATCTATTTATATCCTGAGCCCTAGTAAGTATTCATGGATTATGGTGTTGATTTTGAGCTTGTTTAGCTCTATATTGTGTGAGAATTGGTGCTATTTTGAGCACTATTTGAGTTTATGGTACTGTTTTTGATGTTATCACGCTGATTTCGAGCTTGTTTAGCTCTGTATTTTGTGTAAATAGGTTCAGTTCTGAGCTCTGTTTGAGCTGCTGGTGTTAATATTGATATTTTCATGCTGATTTCAAGCTTGTTTAGCTCTCTATTATAATATTTTTGGTTCAGTTCTGAGCTTGTTTAGCTCTATATTATGATTTTTTTGGTTTAGTTTATTACTCTGCTTGAGCTATTGGTGCTGATTTGTTTTTATCATGCTGATTTCGAGCTTGATTGGACTCAATTTGAGCTTTTGGCAATGATGATGGTCAATTAAATAAGATTACAAACTAATTTACAATATTCATAATAAGATAAGACGTTCTTTAGGACGTTATTAGAACGCAATCTACGTGAACTTGTACGTTTCAGTTGAGGCAATCAATTTTGATAAAAGACTAATAGCTGAGCTAATTTACTACATGAAAAAAAATCAAATTACGACATGAAATTGCTAATGTGGTACATGATTTTTTTAGATCATTGATTTCGATCTAACCAAAGTAAATAAACTTCTAGTCTACGATGCTGGTCAATCCCCTCTTTACCCATGTTGGGCATAGACCCATTGTTACCAACATCGTGCATGTGAGTTAAGAGATCATTCATGTTCCAATTTGTGTTGGGGATATTGTTGCAATAGGGATACTTCTACCACCCATTTTGGTCTCTAACTTTTAAAACATTGGCTCTTAGCATTATTTCTTCTTTTTCCATTATATCCCACATCTCATCATGCTCTCGATCTTCATCTGTATATGAAAATAATTCTTCATATGTTGGTTTCTATGATAGTTTCTGAGCACGTTGATTACAAAAAAGAAAAAAAAAACCCAAGTCTCTGGTCCTTGGGAAAATAGTTTTTTTAACCAAAATACATACATTTGGATTTGGTGAACCTGACGAGTCACCACGATCTCTAATACTCTTACTCATGTTTTTCAACTGTGAAAATTTTGTATTCATGGATAGTTGAGGATAGAAGGATTTTATAAGATTTGTGCATGCCAAACTAGCCATTAAAATAGCTGTTGTAAAGTGATGAATATGGTTGTTGATACTTTTCTATAAATTTGGCATATGTAACCAAACAAAAAGAAAGAAAAAAAAGAAAAACTTGCTATTTCTATAAAATAATGGGCCCGTTTTCTTGTTTTGAACCAAACAAACAAAGTACAATAAATAAGAAAATTTATACTTTTTGATTTCTCAAGACTCTTCCTACAATTTGTTTTAAGAAATACAAGGAAATCTATATCTTGGTTGTATTCCTTTTCTTATAATTTATAGAAATTGAACCAAACTCCCCTAAGAAAAAGAGGAGAGGCCCAATAATTGTGTTCACACATTGTCAAAATTCTTGCAGAGTGGAATACTTTAAAGAAGGACGTTCTGTCATTTATGAAGTTATATTTTTTCGTCAATAAAATGTGCATCCATGAAATATCTAATCTTGGTATCAAAAGAGGATCTTACATCTTTTCTATTTTAAGGAGCATTAAGAGGATAATTTTGTGTGGAGTTTCCAATATGTCGTCTAATGTATCCCTCCAAATGATACTATCTATTATAGGGGTATACTCTAAAAAGAAGAACCAAAAGACCTTAACTTGTCCTGAATGTGACACGTCAGCTTTTCCTTTGTTAAATTTTTTTGCCCTGTTTACACTCCACGTTCGATCAACTTCTAAATTTAAAAAGAAAATCAGTTTTCAATTTACACCATCCATTTCAAATAACCAACAACACTTTCTCTCCTATCATCCTCATCTATTCCATCTTGCTCGAAATATCTCCACTAATCTATGCCAAGTTGAATTTCGTCGTATATTTAACCAAATTTAAAAAAAAAAACGAAATATTTGAATTCCGTACCAAATAAGATTTCTGCCGGATTTTGATGTCATATTTCCGAAAAAAACAAAAATATTTAAAATCCATATGCAACTAGTTTGATATATTAATTTTATAGACAATTTAAAAAGCAGCCTATTGTATAGTTGACATGAAAATTAGGGCACTGAGTAATATGTCTTTGTTTTTTCCTATACATATGATCATGTGATATGTAGATCAAGATGAGCAGCAACAATCATCATATTGAATAACGTATTAACTCAGGTCACAATGATAATCTCATATCACTATTTTATTATATCATTATCATTTAAGTTCTTGAATATCATACACCTCTTTGCAACACGTAGGAACTAGGACTAATAAAAACTTAATTGAAAAGGAAAAAAAAGATTTGTGCATCTTATCTACACTAGTTTACGTACCAGTGGCAATTGATTTCTGAATTTCAAAGACTTTAAAATGATGTATCGAAATAAAATTAAGATTTTTTTAAAAATTTTTTTATTATACTTTTTATGTTTTGAACCGCTACGCGTTCATTAGGGAAGCAGAGTCAACACAAGTTCCTAGATGAAATGGATAGAGTTCTAAAAGAGACGAGGATTCGAGGCTTGAAATTTATGACTCGTGTCGGTTGGTGTTATATATAATGAGAGTAATAAATAGTGCACATTCCCACTGTAAGTATCGTGGAAGAGCGAAGATATATATATGTGATTTTGTTTTCGATACACCCCCTCCAAATTATTCATATTGTTAAATTTTCCCTTAAATCGTTGTAATCACATATTGGCCCCTTGAATTATTTCCTCCCCCAAAACATAATCGCCGGTGAATCTTGCCGGTACCCGATGACTCTTCTAATACGAAGTCGACCGATCGATTGACTGCTTTCTAACCGCCGTCACCTTGCAATTAATTTGGACAAATACCTGATCGAACCTGAGCGCTCGATATATCATCATACCATCTACGGTTCCTCATGAAGCAGATCGGTTTATAAATTGCTATATGGACATCGACGTGATATACGACTCTTGCCCCTCGATGGAGGATGCAGGGAGTTGAGAGCAAGTCCATGCGGACAAACTTCAAGATTTCCGATGCCAAGATGCATGGATTTCCGATAGTACTCCAAGTTTCTAAGAAGTTAGACAACGTATTGATTGTGTTCCCTCTAGTCACACGGAACGAGCAAGAATTCTTCAAGGCAGCGGTCAAGGGTAGGTTTGGTGTCTTTCAGCTAGAATTCTTAATTAATCCCCCAGAATATTCTAAATAGATTATGTTGGAGGGTAAACACGAGGGAAAGAAACAATTTTAGGGACCAATTCAAAATTACGATGATTCGAAGGGCAAATATTTAAATTAGGGAAGGCAATTTCTGCCCATGCCCATTTACCCACCCGGCCCGCCTATCACTTAACCCGCCCAAAACCCACCCATTTAATTAAACTAGTTTTTACACACGTGCAATGCATGTGATTTAACACCATGATTAAGTATTTTTGGCAGTTTGTGCTCATTTTTTTCTTTAAACTCTTACATCCCGATTATTTTTTTATGTTTGTTTAAATGAGATACACCCAATTTAAATTTTCATGTTGATATTTGAATTGACAAAAAACAAATATAATTTAAAAATAATTTGAATATTCATATTATTTTTGACAGATATGAAACTAAGCTTTATTTGAGAAAGTATAGCATTGCAAAGTGAAAAATATTAAAATAGTGTTATACAAGGAAGGTGAATGTTTAAAACCAATATGGCAAAATGATTGATTTAAAGTATGTTAAAATGATCTAAAAGAGAATATGAAGTTTATTCCTAATCATTGATAGACTTCATAAAAAAATATAAATTAAAGATTAATGCTAACTCTAGTATACTTTTATATGATAAAAACATCCACATAAGAATATAAAAGTACTGAAAAAAATTCATGAAACTCCCTTCTAAAGATTCCTAATTTCACTCAAAATAATTAAACTATTCTATAAAATATTCATAAAATATTATTTTTATTTCTTCTATTTTGTTTTTTATTGAGTTAAGATCAATCCTTCTTCAGGTTTATCATTTATCATTTCTCGGACAACTCTAGAGTATTGTCTTCATCATCTACATCAATTGTGACATCAGCCTAATTTTGTATTTTTTATGCTATTATCTTTTCTGGGCTCGTTAATTTTTTATCATCTCATTTAACTTTACAAAGAAGTCAAATGTACTTATGATGTTCAACACAAACTGCTCAAAATATAGACTTTGATTTTTTTTCTATTTCAATGAGAATAAATATTAATTTCATATATATAAAATTCTTTGTGTTCCTAATTTATTACTTAAATAAATTAGAAGCTATCTCTTTATTTTCCTCTAAAATGAATTCTTCTGATGTGCATCCAATAAGAATTTCTGTTATTTCAATAATATTACCTTTGCTCTATCCCTGTCATTTTCCATAAAGATCTAAACTAAATACCTGCATTATTCATTACCAATTTCTCTTAGATTATAATATTAATATTTAATTTGAAGAACACAGTATGGAATTTATGAATACTTACTAATTTTTCTTATGTCTTCCATGGAGATTTTTTCTTTGATTAGGATAAAGTTATTAAATTATTTTTTAATGTAACTCATTCAGTGCTTCATTAATAGATATGTCTTATGTTAATGCCAATTCAAGTGATTCATTGACGTTTTCTGAATTTTAGATTTATTTCCATCACTTTCCCATTTGCAATGGAAATAACTCAATTCTTTTAAAGTTATCTCTAAATATTCTAATAGTTTCTCCATATGTAATTCCTTGTATTCTTTTACCCTATAAATATTATTAACGTCAAAGATTAAAGTTTCTAAATTAAAATCAATTAATGCTAAGGTATAATATTATAGTGTTTTATCATTTCTATGGATTTAAACATCTATCAATTAATGTTACGAATGTATTTTGGCTACCCCAACTTATTACTAAAATTATATGAAATTACTTTAATTTATATAGTGCCGATAATTTTTAATCTATAATATTTTTAATACCAAACAATTATACTTTTCTTTGCCAAGTTTTAAAATTTTAGCCCATTTTTGTGGTTTTGAACTTTGAGGGTGTGATTTATAAGTTTTAAAATTTTAAAAGAGTTTAAAAAAAATTTACTTTTAAGTTTGGTAGTTGTAAATTCTATGTTTCATGTGTTGGTGGTAATTTTTTAAATGTTAGTATATTTCTTGTAACTCTAAAATTTTGAGGGTGTCTTTTATAATTATTAAAACTATAGATTAATTTTGAAAAATGTTAAATTTCAGCGGTCTACCAATCGACGAATTTGATGTGTGTTAGTTAAAAATTTTGAAAATTTAGAGTTTTTTTTTAGGATTTTTAAATTTTGAAGGAGTTTTTTAAAAACTTTGATGTTAATTTTGGCAAATTTTAATTTTTAGGTGTCTAAGGGTAATATCTTAAATTCATCTTATTTTATTTACAAATTTTAGAATTTTAGGGTGGCTTTTTATAATTTGAACTTTTGAAGGTGTTTCTATAATTTTTGAGATATTGAGGGTGTTAATTAAAAATTTTAAATTTAAATGTCAAAAATTTTAGGTGTATCATGGTAATCTCTTGAATTCATCTGTGTTGTTTGTAAGTTTTAAAATTTTAGAATTTTAATGTGCTTATCTGTAATTTAAACTTTTGAGGGTGTTTCTATAATTTTTGAGACATTGAAGTGTTAACTGTAAATTTTAAATTCTTTGCAAACTGGTGTTAATTTATTAATTTCATGTTTTTTATTTTAATATTTGAGACATTTGGATGAGTTTTATAATTTTGAACTTTTAAGGGGCTTTTCTGTAATTTTAAAAATTTTTATGGTTTTTTTGCAATGCTTCATGTATTATAATATGTTATCTACTTGTAATTTCTTTATCTTAACAAACTAATATCATTTTTATGTTTTATATATTTTATTAATATTAGTTTTTTTAAATTGTTAAGCTAAACATGGTTCACATAAGATTAGGATAAGATATAATTATGATTAAGATAGATTAAGATATAAATAAAATATTTAAAATAGTGAAGGGTAATATTGAACATTGAAAATTAAAATTTGATTATAGATAAGGTAGTTCAAACTATAAAGGGGTATATTTGTCTAAAAAAGATTTTCCGAACTCGTGCTTTTAAAAGGAGTATGATGGGTCTAATTGGGCGGGTTCATTTTAATCCACATTAAACGTGTACTAAATGGGCGGTGTATATTTGCCCATTTGCCCGCCCGCGTTCCCAAAAGAAAAACCTAGAACCCCGTCAATCTCTTCCTCTTTCTCTCTGGCGGCTGAGTTCCTCATTGATCCCTCCTCCGCCTCCGACGCCGCCTCCGCCCCGGCATCACTCTCTCCCTCATCATTTCCCTCTGCGATTGCAGAGTCAATCCCGAAGCCCTAGCCGCCCTCGTCCGCGAGCTCTCTTGGTCATCTTCAACTGCAATCTTGGTCATCAAAGGGTAAGCTAGAATCTTCTTTTCCCCTCCTTTTGATTTCTAGTTTAATTTTCATGAAATAAGACTTATCAATAGACAAGGAGACCAATCGTGCTAACAATTTGTCTGTGAGGAAAAACTTGTTAAATCATCAAAGGGTCTGTGAGGAATATCTCGATGTCTGTGAGGAATAGGGTCTGTGCTAACAATTTGTCTAACATTGGCTGTAAATGGAGTAATGTATAATCTATGCTAACAATAACTAAGACTAAGAGTATTAATTATTGCGAGGAGTTATTAAATTATTAAATTACATGATAAAAGATGAAAAATTGCATCTTGGTGCATAATCTTCGTGATTTTGATGATTTTAGGATGAATAAGCTCTAGTTTCTGTTTTAATTTTATGCTGGTTTTGTTGGTTTTGTTCATTTATATGAAGTTGTTCATCAAATTTAGCACACGAAGAAAAACTTGTTAAATCATCAAAAGGGTATCTTTCCTTCAAAGTTTTGATTTTTTTTAATATCATCATGGCTCGTCACAATTGCCACTATCAGTTTATGTTGTTGCTCATAGATGTCTGCAAAAACCATGTTAGTGTCTCATAGGTATGGTTCACTGTTATTTTGTGTTGACTCAGTTAGATTAGCCTGGATATTTCCATAGTTATATGTAACATCTTAAGAGATAAAAGAGAACTAGAGATTATTTCAGTTTGATGGCATCGTATCTGTAGACATATGATTTTATAGCATGTTAATTGATGTCTGCGTAATAATGCATACATGTATTTGAAGTCAATGTCAGTTATCAGTATGACATGCTACATTCTAGACTACTGAAATTTTACCTGAAACAGGCAATTCTTTGTTAGCGATCATCGATGACTCATGTAGAAATAAGTCAGGCTTTTGAGCGTTGCAATTAATTGTAAATGACAGATCATTTAGGCCAGAGTTCATTTGACCACTGACATTAGCAGGATCGGAGTCGTTCACCTCATTAATTCATACAAAATTTCATTAATTCTATCAAAGCTGAATCGCAGATAGACCCCCCGCACTATCGTCTAATGGTAGATATAACCGTTGCAGTTCTGTTGTTGCGTATGGACCCCCTAAGTGATATCATATGCTACATTCCAACATGAAATCATAGATAAGGAACTATATGCTCTGGAGCCAACATCAAATTTTAAATATACCTGTAGTTTGAAGGACATAGTTCCACATGTCTAATAACTATTGCCCATTGGATTGATTATGTAATCCGACGTCCCACAAGGAGATGATGGCCAAGGGATATACTCGTTTGCTCCAGAGACCAGCAGGATAAGGAACTAGGAAGGAAAAAAAAAATCATGTTATCAAATCATAAATCTTATCCTCTTTGTTAAAGTAAGAGAGAGAGAGAGAGTATTGGGTGGATTTTTCTTGAGTTGAATATTGAACGTGCGCATATATTTATACAAGTAGAGGAGGGTGATGTGTGTTCTCACAACCAATATGAGATTAAAACCCACTACAATACACTATTATCAACAGCCCCCCTCCCCCCCCCACAATTCATGTTGAACCAAACAAAGTGAGTTTGCGTACAAAAAACTGGAACTGATGAACATGTAAGGCCTTTGTGAAGGAATCTGCAAGCTCGTCAGCGGATGAGACATGAAGAAGTAGAATTGTATTGTCCCTGATAACTTGTTGACGGACAAAATAAGCGTCGATCTTAATAGTTTGGTCCTCTCATGAAATACTGGATTATTAGCAATATGGATGACACTTTTATTATCACAATAGAGAGGAGTAGGAGTCATAATAGAAATACCGAAATCACTAAGAAGGCGACGAAAATGAATAATCTATTTAGCTGTTATGGACATTGCACGATACTCTGCCTCGGTACTAGAAAGAGCAATAACATCTTTTTCTTACTCCTACAAGAAATAAGGGAATCACCAAGAAATATACAATAACATGTGATAGACTTCCTGGTAGTGGGATCACCAGCCCAATCAGCATCAGAATATGCACAAAGCTCTAACTTCGATGTAGCAGGAAACAGAAGAGAGCGGGTACTAGTACCCCGGAGATACCGAAGAATCCGTAATAAGGCAACATCATGAACAGAACGTGGGTCACTAACAAACTAACTGACAATACTAATAACATGATAGATATCTGGTCGAGAGATGCACAGATAGACCAATTGGTCAACAAGATGTCGATATCGGGTAGGATCAGATAAAGGCTCACTATCAATAGAGTGAAGTTTGACATTCTGTTAGAGTGGAGTATCGACAGTTGCATCGTCAGCTAGTTCAGCTTGATCTAGAATATCCGAGAGATAATTTTGTTGAGACAGTAGTACACCCCGCGGGTCTTGAGAAATTTCTAGACTAAGAAAATACCGAAGAGATCCAAGATCCTTCATGTGGAACTATTGTTGCAACTGAGATTTTGCGTACTGTATACCAGCCACATCATCACCTGTAATGATCATATCATCTACATAGATGAGTAATAAAACTCTACTACGTGATGTAGTGCGAACAAACAAAGAAGCATCTTGATGACTTTCCTTAAAGTCCGCCTTGAACACGATATCACGAAAACACTAAAACCAAGCACGGGGTGCCTGCTTGAGACCATAAACAACACATCGAAGGGGACATACATGTCCTGGAGAAATATTGAACCCTAGTAGCGGTTGCATATATACTGTCTCAGATAAAGAGCCATAAAAAAAATATTTTTGACATCCATCTGGTATAATGGCCAACGAGGAGCAGCAACAACCGCAAGTAGAGTACGAATGGTGGGCATTTGTGCAACATGAACAAATGTCTCCTCATAATCAATACATTATTGCTGAATAAAACCTCGAGCTGCTAAACGAGCTTTTCGACGTTCAATGGTGGACAAAACTTGACCTTATAAACACATTTACTGTCAACAAGAGAGATCCCAGGAGGACAGGAAACAACATCCCAGGTATGAGTTTGTTGAAAGGCTTGAAATTCCTCAGCCATAGTCTGTCGCCACTCTGGAATTTGAACTATCTCTTGAAAGGAATTTGGCTCAACGGTAGTATGAATAGAAGCAAGAAAGTCATGAAAGATAAGTGAATAAGAAGTAACAAAAGCATACCGGGCAGGCATGACATATGGGCGTTTGCCTCGATAAAGAGCAAGACGAACCTCAGTCGGAGGAGATGTTGGGGCAGATGCATGGAGATCAACAGTATGTTCTTGAGTGAGAGTTGTGTCCACGGGATATGGATCAGTTGGTGTAAGAGAAGGGTCGGGTGAGGAAGAGTCAACAAAAGGAGATGGAGAGATGTCAAGGAGATCTCAAAAGAAAAACTGAGGTGAAGAAATGGGTGATGCAACTGACAGGGAAGCATGATCAGTAGAGTGAAGGAAATTAAAGTCATAAGAAGTAGAATGATATGGAGAATCCTCTTCGAACTGAACATGACAACATATATGAACTAGACAAATTGCAGGATCATAACAACGATAATCTCGATGTTCCGAACTAATTCCTAAATAGACACAAGAAATAGCTCTGGGAGATAATTTATCATGTTCATGAGATGATAGAAGAACAAAACATCGATAACCAAAAATACAGACTAGATCATAACAGGGAGGATGAGTATAAACACGACTATAAGGAGTAGCATCGGAAAGAAAGCTAGATGGAGTGATATTAATAGCATGAGTCACGGTGAGAGTTGCCTCAGTCTAGAAACGACGAGGAACAGAGTAAGAAATGAGCATGGATCGAGCGGTATCGAGGATATGACGATGTTTGTGTTCAGCAACACCATTTTGCTCATTAGTGTGGGGACACGAGTGTTGAAATATATTCCCATGAGAGGACATGATAGAGCACATGGTAGAGGATATGTACTCTTTGGCATAATTAGAACGGAAAACTTTAGTACGAGATTGCCATTGAGTGAAAATCATAGCAGTGAAGGATTAATAAGCATTAAGTACGTCAGAGTGATTCTTAAGTAGGTAAATCCATGTAAAACGAGAGAAATCATCGATAAAACTAACATAATATAAGTAGCTAAATGAAGAAGACAAATGAGCTGGCCCCCAAATATTAGAATGTACTAAATCAAACAAGGTGGATACGGATGTACTCATTTTAAATGGTAAAACAGTGAATTTAGCCAATTTGCAACTAGTACATTGAAAGCACCCTGGGGGGGGGATGCATAGGGTTTATGCTAATCTAATATAGTTTAATTCTAATTAAAACTAATTAATAAATATCCTAGAAAATTAGATATGCAACAAGATATATATGCAAAGATATGCAAACAATGGTAAGTAAACTATAGACAACTACAAACAATATAGTGGATAAATTAGACAATGAGAGAATAGCGATATAGATAAACAAAATATAAATGCACAAGCCAAACTCAAACACACAAAAAATTGATCATGGAGTTCGGACCTTCCGTCCTACGTCTCCGCTCCCTACTCCCGGGAAGAAATCCACTATCATACCGGGTTTTTAACGCTCACCCGATAACGTTTACACCACACTGTAAAACCCTGAAAATTTATGTTAATATAATTAATATGAGATTAATTATGATTTATGGATATTTATTTTGATAAATATAGTTAAATGGGGTATGAGTATGATATCATGTGTTTTGAGTATAAACAAGTTCATTCATGAGAAATAGAAGAGTCGAAATATGCACAATAACCAAATATGTGTAACTGGAAAATTTCAGTCCGGTCGACCGCCGCGGTCGACTGTAGTCCGGCCAGTTGGTTTTGGTTTTCTAAAGCCCATATTCGTTTTCCCTGGTTTATATATCAAACTTTCACGAATTTTCTCAGTTTTCTAAGAACCCTAACAACCACCAAACCACCAAAAATCCTAATTTGATTCTTGGAGAATATTGGAGGCTTTCAAGTGGATTTTTCGGGTGATTTTGGCTTTTGGATTGGAGATTTGCTTTGGCTTGGCATCTTAAAACATTTTTCTACAAGTTTCAGGCGAGTTCATCTCTGCTAATCCCCCTCCTAGTTTTAAAAATATTTTTTGAAGAATTTTTAACATGTTTCATAGAGCCAAATTGATTAGTTTATGAATAAAAGTTATTTTTTTTGTATTATATGTATAAATATAGGTCTTTCTATGTTAAAAAGTTTGAGAACAAATTTACAAAAGTATGTAAGATCTGAAAATGATTTAAAATGTGGTTTAATCTGAAGAAAGATGATTTGTTATTCGTTTTGAGTTTTTATGCATGACTTAGGGTTTTGAATATAAATTTTATGCAAATAATCATGCTATATATGTTGAGTTTGTTTCCAAAAGTTTTTATCTACTGTAGGCATGCTCTCATGTAAGTTTTATATTGTTTCAATCATGTTTGAATCACCTAAACACGGCGTGAACACGACACACACAACCATATTAAGAATCTGGAATATCAGCCCACGGTCGACCGCGCCATAGCGGCGGTCGACCACGTGCAGGACAGAGGCATGAGTAGGCTCTGAAACCCATCGCGGTCGATCGCCGTTCTTGTGCGGTCGACCGCCACACAGTCTGTGGCCCTGTGCATGTTTTGTTCGACTGTTGAGTTTTCGAGCTAGTCTCTCGACCTTGTACTATTATGATAAAATATTTATGAGCTGTTTAACATCTAAAATGTTTGTAAACACCAGATATGAACACGTACACCAAGATATGTACACGTATGTTTAAAATATGATGTGTTAACATGATAAATAAGAAAAATACATAAATATTATGTTTCCAAAATAGGGAGATAAAACCTATTTCCGCAAGGCGATTGAGTAAGAGTATTATAAAAGTATCGTCATATTATGGTTCGGGAATAGGGAGATGAAACCTATTTTCACAGGACGATTGAGTAAGAGTATTACAAAAGTATCGTCATATTATGTTTTCGTAATAGGAAGAAGAAACCTATTTTCACAGGGCGATTGAGTATGAGTATTATAAAAGTATCGTCATATTATGTTTCTGGGATAGGGAGATAAAACCTATTGCCACAGAGCGATTGAGTAAGAATATTACAAGAGTATCACTAATGTATAAGAGATGCACATTTGTAAGCAATATAATTTATAAATTGGTTTCCATTTTTTTTGAATAACTGCGAGTAGGGTAATTTCTCTGAGACTGTGACTTACACAACATGGTATTTGATTGGCTTTGGTTTGATGAGTTCCTTTTATGTTAGATCCATCTACCTGAGTGTAGATCAGGATGAGATATTTGTTCTACATGTTTGAGGTTTGGAGTGCTTTCCTTTTGGTTTATTGCTTTCATTCATAGGGTTTGGAGTTAGTATTTATCGAGTCATAATTTGAGGCATGGTATATACATGAGGGTTTCCTTGTTTGGATTATTTCGCTCAACGTACTAACTCTCGTGTTGTGATTTCCTAAATATTAACTTATAGTTAGAATTTTATGAATGATTTCATATGTATTTGTACTAACTCTATTTTCTATACACTCCTACCCCTTCCCCTAGGGAGAGGTGGAGATGTTCTCGCTATAGCGCTTTGACGCTCGTTGTTTTGCCCCTTTCAGGCAGCGAGTCAGGTGTACGGAGATTCGCAGGTTGATGAAATTTCCTCATAGATTTTATCTAGCTATTTACTATTTAGTAGTTATTTCAGAACTCCACAGTTAATTATTTATGTTCAGACTCTAGACTTGTATTTTATTTGTAGAGGCTGAGAGTCATAGTGATATTTTATTTGACTCATTGTACTTAAAGTTTATTTCAGACTCAGAGGTATTTCTACTCGATTTTTTTGGGCTCACTGATGATTATTCTCATGCTTCCTCTGTGTATATCTGGTTTTACTCTATTTCTTTTATTTACCTGTCTGTACCTTTACCTATTTATTGTTTCCACTAGAGAGATAGTAACTATGATGGTGAAACATGTCGTAGCATGATGTTTGGTGCTTGGCAGGTTTGACATTCTGGGTTTCGCCTTAGACTGTAGCCTCGCGCGAAACCTGAGGTGTCATAGTTGGTATCAGAGCTCTAGTTCCAATATCCTTAGAATCATCCCTGTGTCATATTGTGGAGTTAGGATAGAGTTCCCTAGGAATCGTGTATACATTCCGCTGGGAATTCCGAGTATGAGTGAGGACGTATTATATATATATATGCGAAAAACAAATACAAATATTTTTTTTATGATGAACTATTTGCTTTGAATAATAAGGTATGCTATGAGTAATATGTGATACGATTTACTTATTGGTATACGTTATATCTTTTTCTGCTTGAGATTTATTTACTGTGTAATAAGCTCTACTTCTATACTATAGATGTTAGGAAGAGGACGTGGACGTCGAGGTACTCATGCTCAAGGAGCTGATCAAGTTGATAGAGAGCCCGAGCTACAGTAGGCTCTGTAGTACTTAGTGGATCTCATAGCAACATTAGCAGCTCGTCTGGCAACTATCGAGGAGCATTTAGTAGATCAGGGTCGGCAGGGAACACCCATTCAGGAGGAAATACCAGAGGGGACACCGGTAGTCACGCCGCCACCTTTAGTTGATGATGGAGTGGCTGAACAGGAGGCTTGACTTCGTTTGGTAGAGAGGTACCAGAAGTTAAAGGCTCCAGAGTTTCATGGTTCAACGGACTCCATTGCGGCACACAAATGGAAGGAAGATGTAAGCAATATTCTGGACATGCTTAATGTGAATACTATGCAGAAGCAAAGGCTAGCAACTTTTAGCCTCAAGGGTGATGCAGGAGGATGATATTGGCTTTGTTTCACCCCAGAGCATAGGATGACGACCTAGTGGGAGACTTTTGTATATTTCTTCAAGGAGCAGTATGTTTTGGCTGCAGCGAAAGCCGGAAAAGAGTTAGAGTTGGCTCGATTACAGCAGCGGGACATGTCAGTGATGGATTTTGAGAGTAAGTTCATGTCACTATTTAGATTCACTGGCATGTGGCACACCGAGGAGAGATAGGCTCAGATGTTCATGATGGGACTTCGTCCAGATTTGTGCCGATATCTAGTATCTCGGAGATTCTATTCACTGCGGGAGATGGCAGATGCTATCATAGCCCAAGAGACAAACACAACTATGTTTATCAAGGGTAAAGATGGAAATGCTAAGTCAGGACAGTCAAGAGATAAGGGTAAGGGTAAGAGACATTTTACAAGCTAAGGATGACCCCCAGCATCAGAACAAGCTTCCACAGTAGCATGGTCCTCATAGGAAGGGCAATCATCATGATCAGAGGGCATACCAGCAGCGCCGGTTTCATGGAGCTTGTTTTAATTACAACAAGCCAGGTCACAGAGCAGTAGAGTGCCGCAGCGCACCCGCAGCAGGCCAGCAAGGCATGAATCCACAGCAGCAGTAGAACTAAACTCAGGGTCGCGGTCAGGGTCAGTAGTTAAGGATTGAGGCACCTCCAGCAGTCCCGAGGATTGAGGGACAGGTACGAGCGATTCAGGAGATCCAGCAAGAACAGATAGTCCCATATATTCCAGGTGATGCAGCACAGCCGACTAGTAGGGTGTATGCAGTTGTTCCTCGCGATCATGGCGCGAGTGGGACGGTAGTGGAAGATACTTTCCTTGTGAATTCATTTCCAGCACGTATTCTTTTTTACTCTGGCGCTTCACATTCTTTTATCTCCTACGATTTCTCGGTCAGTCTCCAGCTTGTGACGTAGCCATTAGATTTTTCTTTATCTGTATCTACTCCTTTAGGGGAGATGTCTTTTTTAGAGAGTGTTTGTAGGAGATGTATCGTCAGCTTGGACGATTCCGAGTTTGTGATAGACTTGATCGTATTGCGTATGTCTGAGTTCGATGTTATCCTTGGTATGGATTGGCTATCTTCCTACCATGTGAGTATCGACTGTTTTGCAAAGGCAGTCAATTTGTAAGCTTTTGATAGATCTGAGTTACTGGTAGCGACCTCCAGAGGCAATCAGTTTGTGAAGTCATATCTAGCATACATCGAGGAGGTGATGTTACGGAATCAGAGTGCAGAGTTGAGTAAGATGCGAGTAGTCTCAGAGTTCCAGGATGTCTTTCAGGACATACCAGGTTTACCTCCAGTGAGAGAGGTCGATGTAGGGGTTAAAAATTGCCTATAAGTCCTTAAACACAGTTCAAGACAAGGAAAAGACGATAAACGTTATTATCCAAGTCAAGGGAATTTATCCAACATCAGTAAGTGTATGAAATGGATCAGTAGAATGCACAAGCTATCAAAACGATGAAGTGTACGTAAAACAAGGGAACTGGAAGAGTCACAAAGCGCCAAAGTATCAAAAAAGCGAACAAAACACCACTTGGAGGCCCGTGTAGGCGCGAGTCACCAAATGGTGGCTCGCACCTATGCGAGCCACCAAATGGTGGCTCGCACCTATGCGAGTCATGCGAGTAACCAAATGGTGACTCGCATAGTTCCGAGCTACCAAATGGTGACTCGCACAGTTCTGAGCCACCAGGACCCTTATTGAGTACAAAACCTCCCCAAACACGGATTTCGATGTTTTTAAGGATTCTTTCATCCCAGGACCTCCCCAACTATTTTGAGGTTATCCCTAAACGCATTTAGACAGTTATAAACTACAGATGACGTTTAAACACAAATTCTTATTCAAAAAGACATCTCCAAAGGCCTATAAATAGAAGCCTAGGGTCTTCTTTAAAGAGGATCTAAGATTGAGAAGGCGAGGTGCTGTCAAATTGTCCAGTTAACCACGAATTTCAGAGGAGAATCATCAGAGCTTGGCGAATACTTTCATAAAGAAAGCCCTTTCGAAAGGTTTGTGATTCTTTCCCCTTCTTTCCTCCGGATTAAACTTGGTTTTAATCTCGAGAAGAGCCACAATCTCGCTTGGTCGTGATTGTCGCTTCCGCAATTGTTTCCTTCGTGAAACAATAGCGTAATTATATTGTCTATCGGGTTGATCTGCGATGGTCCACGGACTAACGCGTCCCCGGCACAGGCAAAGATCCCACACAAAGCAGCGGGAGATAAACTACTGCTGCGTTTTGTTTGATAAAGTTGTAATATTTATTTCTCGTTGTAAGAAGATCTTATAAAAAGATTAACTTTTCTTTCAGTTTGAACTTGTAATCGATAAACGGTGTAACAGGTTTGAAAACAAGGAAAAAGCACCTTTTGACACAAACAAACTGGCGACCACAGTGGGAGCCGATAGCTTTTCTGCCGAAGCTGTAGTGTCGCAACCGAAGATCATCATCCCGATCAACGAAGAGGTCGAATGCGAGTTCGACCAGGCAAAGTATGAGGAATACTTATCCTCCTCTTCCTGCTCATCTTCCCCTCGCAGGAACAGGAGAAACTCCACAAGGAAAAGTCGAGGACACCTGGATTTGAAGGTTCAAAACACGGGACCTCATCCCGCAGCGGCTCAAAACACTCATCGCGAAGCTGAAGTTGCTACCGAGAACGAGCCGACCTTATCCAAGTGGGCGCGTCAAAGACGGCGTCAACGCCTTGCACGCCAATTAGCCAAAGCCTCCGAGCAAGTGGATGGAATTCGCTATGAAGCGGATCTGAAGTCTAGAAGACGACAACTGCCATGGCAGCAAGCTGGTAACTAGTCCAAACCGACGACGAATGAATGGGTCCCCGTTAAGAGGACACGTTCGACTCTTGAAGAACGGATCAAGAAGCGCCACGCTTTACTCGTGCACGCAAGAATCCTGGTGCAAGAGGCTAAGAAACTATAAGCAAATGGTGCAGACAATAAACTGACGAAACCACGTCAAATCTGGAGGCCAAAATCCAAAACAAGGCCCGAAAGAAACAAGTCACTGGCTGCTGGCTCGGCCAGGGCCGAGTCATCAACTACTGGCTCGGCCAAGGCCGAGCCACCTTTTGCTGGCCCGCATCACCGCCAAGTCGGTTCATCTCCGTCTGCAGAAATTTCGCTTCCCGCGGCCAGTTTCAAGTCTCCGACAGCTCCTATTTCTGTTCCGGTGACTTCCTCACCTTCTGTAGAACCCCATGGCAGCGTGGACTTGTCCCGATTTAAAATGAGCATTACAGATCGTCTCGGTCCTTTGCATAAAGATGAACCCCGTATAGTTCGTCAGACTGGGGGTCGTACGCGATTCTCCAATAAGTCAAAGACCCCTCTTACGGAGAAAGTACCAGCAGCTACTCGCCTTGGACTGCGGGTAGAAGTCCAAGAGCCTGTTGAGTCCTCACGCACACGAAGGCGTGTTTTCAAACGAGCGACTCTTGAAAATAACGACAGAGCATTATATCCTCAAAGAGAGCCTTATTCGTTAGAAGACGACGACGTTAGAATGAGAGGATTATGCCAACACAAGACAGGTTGCTCCGATAGTCATATCGATGAGTTGTACTATCAGACTGGGGGTAAGAATAGATCTCGGAAGAGAAATACCAGGGAAATGGATTCTCGTTGTCCATGTACCAAACTTAATAGGCGGTATTGTCAGAATGTAACTGTTCCAAGACTGCCTCGCAAAGGACTTCGGTGTTTGACAGACTTTCTACAGAAACGCCAAGACCCAAACCAAGACGTTTCCGTAAAAGAAAACCGGCCGTTCAGGAACGTGAATTCTCAGAATTCACGGTTAACATGGCAGAAAAAGGAAAATCTACGCGGCGCTACAGTCCTGAACCTTTTCTGCAAATATCCCAACGATTGACTCGACTGCGAACCGGGGCTATTAGGCCTAGAGATTACAACAGAATTCAGAGAGGACAGTCCTCAGACAATGAGGCGTCGGATGCCAACTCTGCAATCACTTCGGATGCCACTGTGTCCAGTACGAGGCAGACCCGAGAGTCGTTCATGATTACCACTGAACAGATGGCTCAACTTCTTCAAGAAGCTTTGGCAAAGCAGAAAGAGGATTTTAAAATCGAAATGGAGATGGATGTGCAACGTGTTAAAGATTTACATGCACAATAACTCCAGCAGTTGACAAATCAACGTGGTGAATCTAGTCGTCGCCCAACTACTAATCAGATAGATAGCGACTCAGAAGTGGAGGAAAATATCAATGCTGATGACCCTCCCGTTGACCAGAACGCTGGGGGTGGTCCTATTAGAAATAACGACATTGGGGGTGGCGCCAATATCCATCCTCAAAATCGCCAAAAGAGAGAGGTAGGCGAAGACCTTAAAATGAAAGACTTGGAAAGCAAAATCAATGCTTTGATGTCTGCCCAAGAAGTAAAAAAGACTGGCATTCCGTGTCCCTATCCGAGAGAGTGGGACTCCATTCCATACCCGCCAAAGTTCAGTTTGATTAACTTCACGCCGTTCGATTGGAGGGGCTCCCCTACCCAACACTTGATTTACTTCAAGTCCCACATGGGGATCATTTCGAGCAATGAACCTCTTATGGTGCGATCGTTCGTAGGAACCCTTCGCGCAGCTGCGTTTGATTGGTACCGTCGGCTTAAACCAGGAAGTATCAATACATGGGACGATATGGAAGGCATGTTTCTCGCTAATTTCTTCGACGATGACACGGAGGTATCGATCGGAATGCTCTTTGAAGAGAAGTAGAAAGATGGAGAGCTCGTGGAGAACTTTGTTAAGCGCTTTCGAAACAAGGCAATGAACTGCCGAGACCCGGTCACGGAGGATTTCATCCTCCAAACGTGCCACAATAACCTTTCCATAGATGTACTGGAAGCTATGGGCACTGCACCATCTAAGACATGGAAGGAATTGAAGGTGCGAGGAGAGCAGGCTGAACGCTTCCTCAAAAGGAAGAAAGCTGAAAGGGGACAACCGGCAAATAATACCCAAAAGCAGAACTTTACCCCCTGTGGTAAAGGGAAAGGACCGGCGAACACGGTGGACGCAAATCGGACATTTGAATTACAACCCCAACAGCAGTTGCAGCAACAGCAGCCGCAGCAACAAGCGCCAAAGCAACAAATGCCTCAATGGCAACAACGACCTCCAAGGCAACAAAAAACTTCTGAGCCAAAATTCCCGAAGGAATACTCCTTCAAGGAAGATGAGGTCCCTGGTATCTTCAAGTATTTGATGGAAAATAACAAAATTAAGCTGCCTCCGATCACTGATCATGAAGGAGCTAAGAAAATCACGGATCCGCGATATTGCGCATTTCACAGAACAGTCCATCATCCTACAAAGTCGTGCTACGCTCTCAAGGACAAGATTCAGGCCTTGATCAATGTCGGAATCATCACTCCAAAGCAGCCTAAAGAAAAGAAGGTGGGCGTAAACGCCTTTTCTGTTAGCTTTGGCTCGGTCCCTATGGCATGGTTTCAGCCAGAGCCTGCATATAAAGTACAAATGAAGACTGTCAACGATGATCCTTATGGACAACGTCAAAAAGGACTCATACAACACGTAACTTCTAGCGGCGAAATTCTTTGGGTCCACCCGGACTTGTTAGGAGATGAGCAGTGGGTAGGATCCTCATCTAAGAAAAAACACAAGGGTAAAGGCAAAACCTGCTGTCCCACCACAGCAATTCCCGAAAAAGATGATGAGGGTATCCCCACCTTATCACTCTTCGAAGACGAACAAGAGGTTCTTGCCACTAGGGGTGGGAATGAATATCATTACAAATACCCCGAGACTTCTGACGCAAATGCCAAGACATTAGCCGAACTGGGGGTGGTTACGACTCCCCCTGCACCGGTTGAAAAAGCTCAACAGAAGTCAGCTAATAAGAAAAAAGAGAAAGAGCCTCGACCCCAGGAAGCTCAGAACCCGAAGCAGTCTCGATTCAATCATCCGATTGGGAGAGATAAACCGGGAAGTTCAAACACTCCTTACCGCTTTGATGTCATGGCTCAGCTAGCTAACATCCCAGTAAGAATAACTTTGTATGAGTTGTTGCGCCTCTCTAAGGATACTAGAGAGGCATTGCGAGAAGCTTTAGCTGATTCTGACACGTTCCTTACTCAAGTCAAGCCGGCCTGCGAAGAAACGGAATCATCAGTTCAGCTTTGTAATTTATCGGCCAAACAATTTCCTCATATCACGTTCACTAAGGATGACATGCAAGTGAAGAATTCAAAGCATGATGGGCCTTTATACTTCACTGGATACATTGGCTCCAGCGTAGTTAACCGGGTCCAAGTCGACCCGGGTTCTGTTGTTAGCATCATGCCACTCCGATTGATGCACAATCTCGGAATCCCGGCAAGCAAGCTGGCTTCCACAGGTACCGTCATATACGAGTTTAATACCAGTGGATCCAGACCTTTGGGTAAAATCCGGATAAAATGTCAACTTGGGGATCTAAAATCCGAAGTTACGTGCTACGTAATCAACGCAGAGACCTCCTATAACTTACTATTGGGTCGACCATGGATCCATGGTAATCTTATAGTTCCCTCTACTCTTCATCAGTGTCTAAAATACGTAGATGCCAATAACGAAGTCAAGACAGTGGTCGCAGATAAGCAACCGTTTAAGGGATTGGAAAATTACTTTACCGATTCCCTCCTTTACGGTGCTGAATCTGATACTGAATCATCGGCTCAAGGCACGGATAGTGGGGAAGAAGCTGACACAGAAGCAGGATTTGATTACAATGGTGGTTTTGTACTAAATGACATTGTACCCTTTGTAATCGGGCATGACGATGGCGAATCGTCAGACGGTAGTTGTAATTGGCAGCTTGCCGAAGAAGTAATAAATAACGATTTAGAGTACTTACCATGTTTGGCTAATGTAATGCAGGGGTTGTACAATAATCCCGATGTGCATATGCCACTTCAGTCATCTTGCTTCACGAAAAAACGCTTCCAAGACTCGTTAGGAACAACCTTATTCCTGCAAAGGCATGGGGTGAAAAAGAGTTAGTGTTCGGCAAAGGGGAAATATCCCTGCCATCGTATTTCTCTCCAAGTGAAGATAAAAATGAAGAGAGATCTGGCCTTCACTCATTCCGATATAGTCATCAAGCGCGTGATTACATGGAAAAATAGGGATATAATTTTGCGCTTGAAGAATGACTTTGTTTTGGTCGGGGCCCACGAGTTCCACCTCGTATGGCCTATGTACCAGAAGGAAAGTCTTATAACTATTATAGTTATAAAAGGGGTCTGGGTTATGCTTCTGATGACGAGTGTTGTTGGCAAATCGTAGACCATTTAACGAATCAAGATGGATACTCATCTGACTCTTCCAGTTGGGATTCAGATGTTAGTCTGGGAGAGGTATTCAAAGGTTTGATGTCGAATATGACCACAGTCGATCCTTTCACGATCCAAGAAGATGATCAACTACCGACTTGGGAGAATCCCTGGATTCACCATCTAAACATACAGTATGAGGATCGATTCGAGCAAAGAGAACCTCCTACCGAAGATAAAGTGGTTCAGATAAATATGGGTAATGAGACGAATCCAAAACCAATATTTATAAGTGATAGTCTCCCACCAGATAAAAGAGAGGAGTTAATTTCTCTCATCAGAGAATTCATAGATGTTTTCGCCTGGAATTACGAAGATATGCCAGGACTTGATCCGAACGTAGCAGCCCATCGTCTTAACATCAAACCGGACGCAAAACCTGTCAAACAACAGCAAAGATGATTTCGCCCACAAATCATGGAAGCGATTGAAGAAGAGGCCAAAAAACTAATCGATTCCGGTTTTATTTGGGAAGAACAACATCCGGATTGGCTCGCGAATATTGTTCCGGTCCTCAAGAAGAATGGAAAAATAAGGATATGCATTGACTTCAGAGACTTGAATAATGCGTGTTCGAAAGACGATTTCCCTCTCCCTATCACCGATGTTATTATCGATAACACATGTGGGTTTGAGAGAATGTCCTTTATGCGATGTTATTATCGATAACACATGTGGGTTTGAGAGAATGTCCTTTATGGACGGGTTCTCGGGTTACAACCAAATCAAGATGTACCCAGATGATGAAAAACATACTGCATTCAGGACGCCTCTCGGAGTGTTCTGCTATACAGTGATGCCTTTTGGGTTAAAGAACGCGGGCGCCACATATCAACGGGCTATGTCTAAGATTTTTCAAGAACATCTCCGTAAAACTGTCGAATGCTATGTCGACGATTTGGTAGTGAAGAACCATAATAAAAACGATCATATCAAAGATCTAAGGACCATGTTCGAGCTCATGCGAACTCACCAGTTAAAGATGAACCCCACCAAGTCTTTCCTTGGAATGTCCAGTGGTAAGTTTCTGGGATTTGTCGTCACTACAACGGGTATCCGCATTGACCCTGATAAAGTAAAGGCAATTAATGAGTTACAACCTCCGAGAAATCTTAAGGAGCTCAGAGGATTACAAGGACGGTTAGCTTATATCCGTCGGTTCATCTCGAACCTTTCAGGAAAATGTCAACCATTCTCCAAACTCACAAAGAAGGGCGTGTCGTTTGTGTGGGACGACGCTTGTCAAAAGGTGTTCGAGAGTATTAAAGAATATCTTTCAAAGTCGCCTGTACTCGTTGCACCGAAATCAGGCAAACCGTTTTTGATTTATATCAAGGCGACGAGCCACTCATTAAGTGCATTACTTGCACAAGATGACGATAACGGTCATGAACATGCAGTATATTATCTAAGTCAGACCTTAGTAGGTGCAGAATCCCGATATCCCATGATCGAAAGGGAATGTCTTGCCTTGGTATTCGCAATTCAAAAGATGCGGCATTACCTGGTAGGACAGACTATTTATGTTATCTCCAAAGTTAACCCAGTTCGAGTATTCATGACACAACCAGCTTTTATGAATTGGCGTTTAGCAAAATAGACCTTGCTCTTGTCCCAATATGACTTACACTTTAAACAACAGAAGTCAGTAAAAGAGCAGGCCATCTGTGACCTCTTGGCAGCTAATCCAACTACGGATACCGCTGAGATATATGACGATCTACCCGATGAAACCCACGAAGTCAACGCAACTTCACACCAACAAGTATGACATTTGTACTTCGATGGTGCTTCTCGAGCAACCAATGTAGCAAGCGCTTCTGGACCTTCTAAGGTTTCCTCCGGAGTTGGAGTCATCTTAGTTTCCCTAGGAAAACATGTGATGCCTCGAGCTTACTCGCTAACCAAGCCGTGTTCAAACAACGTAGCTGAGTATAATGCACTGCTCATTGGACTCAGCTTTGCTAAAGAGCCGGGGGTTGAGTATCTCGAAGCCTTCGGTGATTCTCAACTAATAGTTAAACAAGTTCAGGGAGAGTATGAGGTCAGAAATCAAGATTTAATACCATACCACAAGATGGCCATCGAGATGGCAGAATCGTTTGAGGGATTCTTCATCGAATACATTCCACGCTTACAAAACACGTACGCAGATGCGTTGGCAGCATTAGCCGTGTCCCTGGCGCAGCAGCCCGAAACGGAACAATCCGTTACAGTGAGAACTCACCAACTCTTCGTGCTAATTCACGACGAAGATGACAAGGAAGATGATGTTCAAGAAGTACATTCCACTCAACTCGAGCTCGAACCCCGAGATTAGCTTTTCCCTATCATCGATTACGTCTTGCATGGAATTTTACCAGAAGATGTGAAAGAAAGGGATTCAATCCGACGAAGAGCAGCGGGGGTACGATGGTTTGGTACTACGCTGTTTATCCATTAAAGAGGCAAAGGAAGTCCTCAAGGAAGCACACGAAGGGGTTTGTGGCGCACACCAACCTGGCCCCAAACTTTATGACTGCATAAGAAGAATGGGATACTTCTGGCCCTCTATAATGAGCGACGCAATCGCGTATGCCCGAAGATGTCACGAGTGTCAAATACACGTGAACTATATGCACCAACCGCCGGAGTATTTACATCCTTCGGTCACATCATGGCCATTCGAAACCTAGGGAATGGACATTGTCGATCCTATAAATCCCCCGTTAATCAAAGGTGACCGATTCATCTTAGCAATTATTGACTACTTCTCCAAATGGGCTGAAGCGGTCCCACTCAGAGAAGTTAAGACAAGCAACGTCATCGCATTCATCAAACACCATATTATCTACCAGCATGGTGTCCCAAGACGAATCATACATGACAACAGTCCTCAATTTGTCAGCAACGCCTTCATCAGGTTTTGCGAGAAGTTCAAAATTCAGGACGTCTCCTCAACAGCTCACAATCCCACAACGAATGGATTGGCTGAAGATTTCAATAAGACTATTATAAAACTGTTGTCAAAACTCGTAAAGATCAATAAACGAGATTGGGATGACAAGCTCGGCGCGGCCCTATGGGCCTATCGTACCACGGTGCGTACACCTACGGGAGCAACCCCGTATTCTTTAGTGTACGGATGCGAAGCCGTCCTTCCGCTGGAGATACAAATTCCGTCTCTTCGAATTGCTCTCGCAACACAGATGACGACCGAAGAACAACGTCAGAAACGTCTCGAATAACTCGAGATGCTTGACGAAAAACGCTTAGAAGCTCAACAGCATATTGAGTTCTACCAAGCTAGAATCTCTCGAGCTTTCGACAAGAAGGTTCGACACCGGAGTTTTAAAGAAGGAGATTTGGTCTTAACTAAAAGACGGCCTATGATCCTTAACTCCAAGAAGAAGGGTAAATTTGAACCCAAATGGGAGGGACCATTCGTAGTAGAGACAGTCTACTCGAGTGGCGCATATCGCCTGGTTACCAAGGACGGCGACCGGCTTATGATGCCAATAAATGGCAAGTTTCTGAAGAAGTACTACCCTTAGTACCCTCAGAACAAATTATTAAACGGGAAGTTCCTGGAGAATACCATGTACGATATTCTTAAGGATAACCCAACCAGCTGTTCTCTAAACAATTCAAGTTTGGTTATAGAGAACCCCTGCTGTAATCTTCTAAATACTCTCTTGTTGAGATGAGATTTGATTACTCTTTAGAATCAATCTTTCCTCACGAAAGAATTATCAGTGCCCCCTCACTGTCAGATCAGTTCACGACAAGCCTAACAAAGTTCCTTGGGCCAGCTCTGACTTCCACTATGATTTGTATTCACATTCCCACTTTCAAGTTGCCTTCTCCTTCTTTTTTAAACGAAGGCCTTCACTCTGCCTGAACGACCAAACCTATAAAAGTTAGGATCGTCTCAATATCCCCTTTTGGTCCAACCGACAAGTCACTCTGACCAGAATCGGATTTCTCTTCGATAAACGAAAACATTTCATGTCTCCCTCCAGCAAAACCTATAAAAGTTAGGGTTGGAGTTTGAATTTCATCTTGATAAACAAGAAAGATTATTTCCAGATCAGATAACCTAGACTATAAAAGTTGGGGTTAACTGAATCCTCTCGATTCTCAGGATGGAGATTCCATTTTTAGTTTCATCTTACTGATTCTTGAAGTGGAGATCCCACTTTTAGTTTCTTCTGTATACCAAGGATAGAATATAAAATTCTGCTTCTTTGGTATCGGGTTCACTTCTCCCTTAAAAGAAGGACTGAAGAAAGAATATAAAATTCATCCTTTTCAGTATCCGGTTCGTTCTTGTCCTATAAAAGGATGCTACATTTTAATAACTCCATAATCCATTCCTACGGGTCTAGGGAATTTTATCCCGAATCCTAAGCAGGGATAAGTCAACGCCTAACACGCGTTGCCGGTTTAGTCTTTCACCGATTGAAAATGATACCATATTCAAACTCTGGGGAATTTTATCCCGAATCCTAAGTAGGGATAAGTCAACGCCTAACACGCGTTGCCGGTTTAGTCTTTCACCGATTGAAAAAGATACCAGATTCAAACTCTGGGGAATTTTATCCCGAATCCTAAGCAGGGATAAGTCAACGCCTAACACGCGTTGCCGGTTTAGTCTTTTACCGATTGAAAAAGATACCAGATTCAAAGTCTGGGAAATTTTATCCTGAATCCTAAACCTAACACGCGTTGCCGGTTTGTCCTTTACCGTAAAAAGTGACCAAGTCTACGTATTCAAATTCGTAGCATCAAGTCTAAAGGGATTCATCCCTTTAGCACAACGTTAATTGTGAAACGGACTCAGATAATTCACAGGCTAGCTCGATTCAAACGGTGGTCGGTAAAGGCATATCAAATCCGTTGACGGCTGAGGATTTGCCAAAAATCCTATAAGTGTTATGGTTGATTGTTCTAAACAAAATGAGAAATCATAATGAGAATCAAAAAGCCACGAAACAAAACATGCGTATCATTAACAAAAAAAAATGTTCAGATACAAACAACCACAATCACTTTACATTGATTAACTCTTCAACATAAGCACGTTCAAGCTCATGCTGCAGCTCGATTCTGAAGGAGTCCTCAGAAGCAGATAAGAGTTGGGCGGCTTCTTCTTCCATCTTGACTAACCTTTCTCTCGAGAGCATCACCTTGCTGGATATCACAGCCTTGCTATGCTCCTCCCCAGCCTTGGTCACCTCCAAAATAGTTTTTTGCTATTTTGCTTCCACCAGTTTCTGCTCGAGCTCCGCTATTTCAACGTCAATAGAGGCTAACGACGAGTCAATTTCACGCAAATGAGCCAATCTTTCGGAAAGAACTCCCTCCGCTTGGTCGACACGTCTTCTCTGCGCCTGGATCCTAAGTCTGACAGATTCTCGAGATTCACGCCATGACTGCATACGAGCCTCCATTCGTACAGCAACGTAGCCAGAAACACCAACAGATTGAAGCTCTTGTAGTTTCACAAATCTGCACTCAAATTGATTTACGTTGTCGATCAAAGCTTCAGCTATGTCGGGGGAAACAACGTCCTTTATCAAGGCTATTTTACGCTCGAGGACCGGCCAAAAGTGGCTAAAAGGGATCCTCTTCTCCAGAAGCTTGCCAATCAGTGACTCTACAAAATTAAGAAAATTTCTGACTTCCAAGCAGAGGAGGAGTTTATCGGGGTCGTCATCAAACAATAAGGCATCAATGCGCGCGCGCAGGTGAGAGGACGATCCTAGAAAAAGAAAGCGCAAAACGATGAATGTCCAGAAATGATAAGTCAGAAAAAATAAAAGGAAAAAGATAGCACACGGGATTTACCAGTTCCCGAAGAGCTTTCTGTGACCGAATGCACCACACCCGCTTCCCGCCGCTCAACTTCATCATAGGTGTAGTAACCGTTAAAGCATCAACTCCTGCAGTTAGTCCCACGGGCAAACTCTCGCTAATAGTTGCGGCAGGCACGGTAGTCGACATTCCCAAAGAAACCGAGAGTTATTGCGGAAAGCCTGATGACCGATCGTCAATAACAACTCCTGCCAAAAGCAAGAAATCAAGACCCTCAGATTCACCTGATTTTTCGTTAGGAGTAGTTGTATCAGTCTTTATGACTGGTCCTACGATTTGAACCCTCCGATGAGTAAAAAAAAATCATGAATAAATCAGTGAAATATGGGATTAAGAATCTTACTTGCGGGAGAGTCAACAGTGATGATCGGGTCGGCGGCCTCGTGTTGGGCTTGTTCCCGCAACATATCGTCCAGCAGCATATCGTCAGAAGCCGATACCGGATCACGAGAACCTAGATCCTCTCCTTCAAAAGGCGCATCTTGGGAATCCCCATCGTCACCTTGACCCTCTGTTACCGCATCTAAAAGAAAGTGCAAGAGTTAAAAAATCGCCTCAACTCATCAGACTTACGGCAAGAAAAAAAAGGTCAAGTAAAAATTTACCTTCAACGGCAATGCTGGACTCCTGCACCCGCTCGCTTAGATCCACCTCTTGTAGCTTTTCTAACAGAGTAAGAAGCATAGAAATAGTTAGCGGGGATACGAATTCTCCGTCGTTCAGTGCCCACCATCCGAAAGAGGTGCTACTGGTTTTAAGAATACCTGGACTCTTAGTCTGTTCGGTTAAACCTGTCTTAACATCGTGACCCGCTTCGGTCCCGCCAGGAATATTAATCTCAGCGTCTGCGCGATCTTCCGGCCTGATTCCTAGAGTTGGTGCCGAGAAATCAAGATCAGGCGAAGAGGCATCAAAGGCGAAGTCGCTTGTAAAATCCTCCTCTGCAAAGTGCGAAAATTGTTTAAGTCCGAAAACTCAACATATATCGGAAGAAGCTATACAAAGAAATACTCACCCCTTTCAGCTGCAATTCCTTGAGTCGTTGGTTCCGTTTCGAGGCTGCCCCGCCGCTTAGTAGCCAGCTTCTTGCGTTTAGCCGGACGTCCCTCTTCTGGATCAGCAGGCTTCTCCTCAGAAAATTTAGAACGTAATTCGCGCCGTGAAGTAGCCTGAGTTACGGACCGGGATCGCATCCGAGGAATAAGGCTGGGTTCCTCTCTCTCTTCTTTAGAAAATTCACCTGGGATTTCAACCGACATCTTGTTAGGATAGGTGAACAAGACTTGCATCTTTGGCCTCTTTACAGGAGGTGAAGGTTTGCACGGTTGAAAGCGGCGAGTCCTTTCAGCAATTGCTAATTCAAATAATTCTAAAGAGAGGG
This sequence comes from Asparagus officinalis, assembly GCF_001876935.1. Lineage (NCBI taxonomy): Eukaryota > Viridiplantae > Streptophyta > Magnoliopsida > Asparagales > Asparagaceae > Asparagus > Asparagus officinalis. The sequence continues at coordinate 44,570,201 of NC_033803.1, read as the reverse complement.
GATCTAACACACCTGTTTCCGGTGCCTCTTCTCCAGCATCGCCACTAATTCCTACACCACGCCCAAAATGAGGTTCTGTAGTTGGCTCCTTCTGCTTTGAATGACTAGAAGGACCCGTCGATTCCCTACTTCTCCTCTTTCCAAGTTTGGATTCATGCACCATTCGAGTAGCAACCCGAGAAGCTTCTTCGTCGGTTGACTCAGTGATTGTTTGAACTGGCACATGTTCATTGGCCGCCAAAAGCCATCGGCATTGTAGGAAAGTCAGCTCTAACTTGCGCTCGATGCCCGGAAGATTAAATTTGATACCGGTACAACCAGCAATGTTCCAAAGCCACGCTCGAGCCCCATCCACTAAACCTCCACGGGTCCGGAGCTGTTGGTTTGGGTTCCCGATGTAAATTTGATCGTAACCAAATTGGTGAGCGAACCGACATGGCAAGTAGGGTTCTATGTAACAATGATTTCGGACGCGGAAGATCACATAGCCCGGCCGAATGTTAACCAACCAATCGAAGCAGTCAGAATCAAGGAAAGTCCGACCTGTACCCGACTTCTCTACATCTATCAATGAGTCGTCGTACTGACCTGAAAACCGTGGGAAGCAAGTAGGGAAGACCCAGCATTTGTGATTCTGAAGCTGCTTCCTAACATCTGCGAAACCTCGTCCCTTCCACTTACAGTTTTCTATTATTTGAAGAAAGGGAAGGGAGGGATCCACCGAGGTCGGCGCCCACATCATATCGGATCGATGAAGTACTAGCCAAGCCATTAAATAAGTATAAGGGAGCTCCACCTTTGTGAGAGGAATCTGAGTGGGCGGCGAGTTCTCTTGACTAAATCCGCTTACAATCTGACGTAGCCCTCTGTAAATACCCGCGGTCATTGCCGGAAGAAGACATAAGTTTTTCCGGTGAGCAAGTAGAACCGCTGGGAACAACACTTCTGAGGAAAGTACGTCAGAAGATTGGTATGACACTACACACTTTTTCAGCCAAATAGCGAGATACCAGGCAAGTAATGTCGTAGGCCGGATTGGTTTGACTCCATGCCACAAGAAAGTTTGAAATTTCGTTCCGACAGCAAAACCATCCTCAATACCAGCCGTGGTGTAAGATTGAGCATTGGATCTCTTGATTAGCTCATTCACCTCGGAGGTGGTTAGCGGCGACAACTCGCAAATCGGTTCATCCAGAACGCTGTCTATATTCTTAAAAAGATAATCCGCGAACTTCTTTAAACTGATTTGCGGTCGCGATTTTTTCGATAAAGGATCAATACCTGCAAGAGCTATGTGGTAATGACAGGCAAGGTCCCAAAAGGTGTTGTAACGATTGGGAGTCCGCGATTTCAGTTGCTGCAGCTCCTTATTAGAAGGAAAGTACTCCTGATAAATCATGTTCCCCATTGGAAGACCCGAGATTTTATACATCTCGTGCAGCGCTAAACCCAACTCCCCGTGCTTGGTCAGAAACGTGTTGGCGTCAGGGTTGTAAAGTTCCAGCAGCGCCAAGAAATGGGGAACGCTCGTGGTCAGTCCGTAGGTGGTGGTACGAACGGCTGCATATAGACCACCAGCCTTCAAATTCTCGCCAAATCGATCCAAGATGTAGTGACTCAAACGGGTCCACCATAGTTTATCTGACGAGTGTATCCAGCCATAACATCGATGACCGGTCACTGGCATTTCTCGGCCCAAAGCCGCAAGCCGATTCTTCACAGTGTTTGCGACAGTGAAGATCTCGCCTTTGGGTGGGTCATTCAATCCTGTAATCCCCGGATGTAGCCCCGTTATCCTATTCCGATTACTTGAGCCAACCGTGCCACGAGTAATGTAGCCGCAGTGAATGCGCTCATGTTCTTCCGTTAATCTCCATGACATCTCCCGAGGGACAGCTTGACACCGGAGCTCGGCAAGTGAACGGTGGCGAGGAACCGGAGGAAGGTAGAGATGACCACCGTCGTCGTGATGCAGCCACTAGAAAAACAGCGGCGGGATCTTCTATGGAATCCCCAAACAAATAATCTGGCTTTCGTAGCGGGTGCGTAGAACTTGGGTCCTTCACCAACGGTGCATCCGTGATAAGTTGTCGTAAACTAGGGCGCTCTCTTTTCCGTATTAATCGTGGAAGCTCTTCGGGGACACCCGGAGCAAACTGAGGAGCAACCGGAATAGGGATTGGCTCATCAGTAGAGGCATAAGCCTCACTGCAACGGCCCTCTACTGAATGAGCGCTAAACTCCCTCGAAAGAAATTCAACTGAAAAAAATAGGTGATTATCAAGTTTAACCATAAATGCCTATGTTAAAAAAAGTATAGGCATCGAACTCGACTCACAAATTGTGAGATAAAGTCACGGCCTTCGCCCCGCAAAAGAGAGCAAAACGAGGAAGTTATACCAACGACATATTCACGATGGATTATCTAGGCAAGACGATTAAGTGCCGCACTATACACACGAAGTATGAAATATATCGTCACACGAATAATGCAACAATATACCTATCCTTCGGAGTATAGTACGACAAGAAATCGCCCCGAGATAATTCAGTCATGTCTTGACCAAGCAAAACACGACTTGTAAAGCATCCACCCCCACGAAGGAGGGTGGCGGCTCTTCCCAATTGCCTCACCAAGGAGAACAAAGCGGGGATGCAACATGCAGTATGATATCTTGATATTTTAACTTAGGAATAAAAGAGGCGGTTATGATATACCTGTGCAGCTGAACGGTGCTTGCTCGGGCGACTGAGCCGCCGAACGGCCTCGAACTACGCGAGATCTCTTGGGTGACATATCTGCAGAGAATTAACAGGTCAATTACAATGAAAATGGAGAAATATCAGATTAATGCAAGGGAAGATGGTGCTCCGGTCAGATTTAAGTAGTAGGCTCGATACCGATACAGTTTCAACCCACGACACATCATGCAACAAATTAAGCCAGAATTTTAGGAATTTGGCTAAAGTCATCTACGGGGCCAACAATAAACCACGACGTGCCTATAAGTCTGGTATAACAGTTACTGTACACAATTAAAAGTCCAAAGGTGTTAAACCTTAGCTTGACCAAATCCGTGCATGCAAACAGAACAAAATCTACAGCCATGACTACACGTGAAATTATGATTCCGGATTAAAGTTTGGAATCAGTCACAGCTCAGCACTAGGTATTCGGTCATTACCCAAGTTTGAAACCTACATTTTGGGTTTTCATCCACAACCGAATTCAAAGATCAAGATTCAAGAACCTGAAGTCAAGAATTAATGTCGGCCACACATCTGAATTATTAGAGCAGGTAAACCCAAAACTGAACCCCCAAATGGTCGGCCATCACACAAGAACTTGAAATCGGTCTTGGTGTTTCCCCCCAAATCACAAAAGCTAGGGTTTCGGGTATATGCTTAAAACCATAGTTCAATTAAGTACGGGGATTCGAATTAAAGCTCCAAGGGCTGAAACATACCTGAGACCTGATCGAAAACGAAGACGACGAACCCACGTCGCAAATCCTCTTCAAGATTCAAATGAAGAACCCTAAATCCCTAAATTGAAGCTTCAAAGTTCTAGCCTGGCTCCCAAGAACTTGTGAAAAGGGCTTGAAGAGGTCGAGGAAGACTTAAAGAGAAAAAAGGAGGGAAGAGAGGAATTTTCGAACAGAGGAAAATATCGAAACGACTGAAGAAGAAGAACAGTCGGTTTTTTTAAAGTACCGCCCAAAACCCGAGTCACCACCAGCTGACTCACAAAAACCCGAGCCACCATTAGCTGTCTCGCAACACCTCAACCCCCATTTGCTGACTCGCACACATGCGAGCCACCATTTGCTGGCTCGCATGTATAGCGAGCTGTTTGGGCCAAAGTTTGGGTGTTTTGGTCCCTCAGTGATCATTTCCAACATATACGATATCCGTATTCATACTCCAATGGGTATACGAGTTTAAACTGTTTCCCCACCCTTGACGGGAAGTTTCTGGAGAATATTGTGCAAAATATTCTGAAGGATAACCCGGTGAACTCCTAAGAGTATACGAGTATAAACTGGTTCTCTCCGCTTCAATGCGTCGTCGAATATGAATTCCTAACAAAGATAGTCAGCTCAACGTCAAATCAACGACACCATTTGGTTTTAATTCAAGACTTCAACATCGGTCAGACGATAAACGCAGAACCGTTAAAACTTCATATATCTGACAGAACGCTGAATAGATTGAAGGATGAAGGAGTCAAGAGATGAAGCCCATTACAGGTCTTTCTGCAGATAGGGCCTATCACATCCAAAGTATTTCAGGCTCTTCTATAAAAGAAACGAGACTGAAACACTTTGGAGGGGGTATCTGTAGGGGTTAAAAATTGCTTATAAGTCCTTAAACACAGTTCAAGACAAGGAAAATACGATAAACGTTATTATCCAAGTCAAGGGAATTTATCCAACATCAGTAAGTGTATGAATTGGATCAATAGAATGCACAAACTATCGAAGCGATGAAGTGTACGCAAAACAAGGGAACTGGAAGAGTCACAAATCGCCAAAGTATCAAAAAAGCGAACGAAACACCACTTGGAGGCCCGTGTAGGCGCGAGTCACCAAATGGTGGCTCACACTTATGCGAGCCACCAAATGGTGACTCGCATCCATGCGAGCCACCAAATGGTGACTCGCATCCATGCGAGTCACCGAATGGTGACTCACATAGTTCCGAACCACCAAATGGTGACTCGCACAGTTCCGAGCCACCAGGACTCTTATTGAGTACAAAACCTTCCCAAACACGGATTTCGATGTTTTTAAGGATTCTTTCATCCCAGGACCTCCCCAACTGTTTTGAGGTTATCCCTAAACGTATTTAGACAGTTATAAACTGCAGATGACGTTTAAACACAAATTCTTATTCAAAAGGACATCTCCAAAGGCCTATAAATAGAAGCCTAGGGTCTTCTTTAAAGAGGATCTGAGATTGAGAAGGCGATGTGCTGTCAAATTGTCCAGTTAACCACGAATTTCAGAGGAGAATCATAAGAGCTTGGCGAATACTTTCATAAAGAAAGCCCCTTCGAAAGGTTTGTGATTCTTTCCCCTTCTTTCCTCCAGATTAAACTTGGTTTTAATCTCGAGAAGAGCCACAATCTCGCTTGGTCGTGATTGTCGCTTCCATAATTGTCGCTTGGTCGTGATTGTCGCTTGGTCGTGATTGTCGCTTCCGTAATTGTTTCCTTCGTGAAACAAGAGCATAATTATATTGTCTATCGGGTTGATCTGCGGTGGTCCACGGACTAACGCGTCCCCAGCACAGGCAAAGATCCCATGCAAAGCAGCGGGAGATAAACAACTGCTGCGTTTTGTTTGATAAAGTTGTAATCTTATTTCTCGTTGTAAGAAGATCTTATAAAAAGATCAACTTTTCTTTCAGTTTGAACTTGTAATCGATAAACGGTGTAACAGGTTCGAAAGCAATGGAAAAGACAACTTTTGACACAAACAAACTGGCAACCACAGTGGGAGCCGACACTACTGAGATGAGGGAGCTACAGATCCAGCTAGATGAGTTGTTGTTTCAGGGATTCATTCGACAGAGTCATTCTCCGTGGAGAGCGCCGGTCCTCTTTGTGAAGAAGAAGGATGAGAGTATGCGATTATGCATTGATTATCACGAGTTGAACAAGGTCACTATCCGAAACATGTATCCATTACCGAGGATCGATGACTTATTCGACCAATTGTAAGGAGCTTAGTGTTTTTCGAAGATAGATCTTCATTCTGGTTATCATCAGTTGTGGGTTCAGGAGATTGATATTCCAAAGACCGCCTTCTTAACTCGATATGGGTCATTCGAGTTTCTTGTCATGCTATTTGGGCTGACCAATGCACCCGCAGTATTCATGGATTTGATGACTCGGGTTTTCTATCCATACTTGGACCAGTTCGTGATAGTTTTCATCAATGATATTCTTATCTATTCAAGATCAGAGGCAGAGCACGAGCATCATTTGAGGTTGGCATTACAGACTTTGCGGGAACACCCACTGTATGCAAAATTTAGCAAATGTGAATTTTGGTTATGGAGGTCAGATTTTTAGGCCATGTCATCAGCCGAGAGGGCATTGCAGTAGATCTAGCTAAAGTAGAGGCCGTACTTGATTGGGAACCATCAAAGATAGTTACAGAGATTCGTAGCTTCTTGGGTCTGACGGGCTATTACAGAAAATTTATTCAGGACTTCTTAAAGATCATAATGCTACTTACACGTCTTACTAAAAAGGGTGTACAGTTCATTTGGAGCACAGAGTGCCAGAAGGCATTTGAGACATTGAAGACTAAGTTAACTTCAGTACCAGTATTGATTATTCCTAGCAGTGATAAGACTTTTGTTGTCTACACGGATGCATTCTTATCAGGTCTTGGAGGTGTATTGATGTAGACCCAGAGAGTTGTAGCCTATATTTAGAGACAGTTGAGGACTCATGAGCAGAATTATCCCACGTATGATTTGGAGCTAGCAGCAGTGGTCTTTGCATTAAAGGCGTGGAGACATTATTTGTATGGAGTGCAGTTTGAGTTATTCACAGATCACCAGAGTTTGAAGTACCTCTTCTCACATAAAGAACTCAACCAGAGGCAACGGCGATGGATAGAGTTTATTAAGGATTATGAGTTCGCTATACAGTATCATCTGGGAAAGGCGAACGTGGTAGCAGACGCGTTGAGCAGGAAGCGTCGTCGCGGGCTAGCAACTTTGAAGTGTTCACTATATTGGGATCTTTATACCCTCAGTCATTATGATTTCAGGCTAGAGATTGGCGGGAGCAGTGTTTTCTTAGGAGCTTTATCAGTACAACCATCTTAGGGAGATAGAGGAGTCGGAGCCCAGTTAGAGGATTCGTGGATTCAAACCCGCAAGGGGGAGATCTATAAAGAACCCAAGGATGATTGGACTATTAGAGTAGATGGAGGCCTTCGGATAAAGGGCATGATCATCATGCCGAACAATCTACAACTGAAGAGGGAACTTTTGATGAGGCACATCGTAGCAGATATACGGTGAACCCAGGCACAACGAAGATGTACAAGGATCTGAAGAGGCATTTTTGGTGTCCCTAAACGTATTTAGACAGTTATAAACTGCAGATAATGTTTAAACACCAATTCTTATCCAAAAGGATGTCTCCAAAGGCCTATAAATAGAAGCCTAGGGTCTTCTTTAAAGAGGATCTGAGATTGAGAAGGCGATGTGCTGTCAAATTGTCCAGTTAACCACGAATTTCAGAGGAGAATCATAAGAGCTTGGCGAATACTTTCATAAAGAAAGCCCCTTCGAAAGGTTTGTGATTCTTTTCCCTTCTTTCCTCCGGATTAAACTTGGTTTTAATCTCGAGAAGAGCCACAATCTCGCTTGGTCGTGATTGTCGCTTCTGCAATTATTTCCTTCGTGAAACAAGAGCGTAGTAATATTGTCCATCGGGTTTGATTTGTGGTGGTCCACGGACTAACGCGTCCCCGGCACAGGCAAAGATCCCACACAAAGTAGCGGGAGATAAACTACTGCTGCGTTTTGTTTGATAAAGTTGTAATCTTATTTCTCGTTGTAAGAAGATCTTATAAAAAGATCAACTTTTCTTTCAGTTTGAACTTGTAATCGATAAACGGTGTAACAGGTTTGAAAATAATGGAAAAGACAACTTTTGACACAAACAGTCGAGTTCTGCATAGAGTTGCAGCTAGGCACCACGCCGATTTCCCGAGTTCCTTACCATATGGCGCTTGCTTAGATGAGGGAGCTACAGATCCAGCTAGATGAGTTGTTGTTTCAGGGATTCATTCGACAGAGTCATTCTCCGTGGAGAGCGCCGGTCCTCTTTGTGAAGAAGAAGGATGAGAGTATGCGATTATGCATTGATTATCACGAGTTGAACAAGGTCACTATCCGAAACATGTATCCATTACCGAGGATCGATGACTTATTCGACCAATTGTAAGGAGCTTAGTGTTTTTCGAAGATAGATCTTCATTCTGGTTATCATCAGTTGTGGGTTCAGGAGATTGATATTCCAAAGACCGCCTTCTTAACTCGATATGGGTCATTCGAGTTTCTTGTCATGCTATTTGGGCTGACCAATGCACCCGCAGTATTCATGGATTTGATGACTCGGGTTTTCTATCCATACTTGGACCAGTTCGTGATAGTTTTCATCAATGATATTCTTATCTATTCAAGATCAGAGGCAGAGCACGAGCATCATTTGAGGTTGGCATTACAGACTTTGCGGGAACACCCACTGTATGCAAAATTTAGCAAATGTGAATTTTGGTTATGGAGGTCAGATTTTTAGGCCATGTCATCAGCCGAGAGGGCATTGCAGTAGATCTAGCTAAAGTAGAGGCCGTACTTGATTGGGAACCATCAAAGATAGTTACAGAGATTCGTAGCTTCTTGGGTCTGACGGGCTATTACAGAAAATTTATTCAGGACTTCTTAAAGATCATAATGCTACTTACACGTCTTACTAAAAAGGGTGTACAGTTCATTTGGAGCACAGAGTGCCAGAAGGCATTTGAGACATTGAAGACTAAGTTAACTTCAGTACCAGTATTGATTATTCCTAGCAGTGATAAGACTTTTGTTGTCTACACGGATGCATTCTTATCAGGTCTTGGAGGTGTATTGATGTAGACCCAGAGAGTTGTAGCCTATATTTAGAGACAGTTGAGGACTCATGAGCAGAATTATCCCACGTATGATTTGGAGCTAGCAGCAGTGGTCTTTGCATTAAAGGCGTGGAGACATTATTTGTATGGAGTGCAGTTTGAGTTATTCACAGATCACCAGAGTTTGAAGTACCTCTTCTCACATAAAGAACTCAACCAGAGGCAACGGCGATGGATAGAGTTTATTAAGGATTATGAGTTCGCTATACAGTATCATCTGGGAAAGGCGAACGTGGTAGCAGACGCGTTGAGCAGGAAGCGTCGTCGCGGGCTAGCAACTTTGAAGTGTTCACTATATTGGGATCTTTATACCCTCAGTCATTATGATTTCAGGCTAGAGATTGGCGGGAGCAGTGTTTTCTTAGGAGCTTTATCAGTACAACCATCTTAGGGAGATAGAGGAGTCGGAGCCCAGTTAGAGGATTCGTGGATTCAAACCCGCAAGGGGGAGATCTATAAAGAACCCAAGGATGATTGGACTATTAGAGTAGATGGAGGCCTTCGGATAAAGGGCATGATCATCATGCCGAACAATCTACAACTGAAGAGGGAACTTTTGATGAGGCACATCGTAGCAGATATACGGTGAACCCAGGCACAACGAAGATGTACAAGGATCTGAAGAGGCATTTTTGGTGGAGTTGTATGCGTAGAGAGATTGCAGATTATGTAGCTAAGTGTTATACCTCCCAGTAAGTTAAGGTAGAACATCAGAGACCTGTAGGAACCCTACAGCCTTTACCCATTCCCAAGTGGAAGTGTACAGATATTTCCATGAATTTTGTAGTAGGGTTGCCTAAATCAAAGAAAGGAAATGATTCTATTTGGGTGATAGTAGACAGATTGACAATGTTGGTGCATTTCTTACCTGTGAGGACGACTTATACGGTGGACATCTATGTGAGGATTTTTATTCGAGAGACTGTCAGATTGCATAAAGTTCCAGAGACGGGTATATCAGATCGAGGCTCGGTTTTTACATCCCATTTCTGGAGGAGTTTTCAGGATGCTTTTGGCAGCTAGCTATCATTTAGCAGTGTATTTCACCCCCAGAAAGATGGTCAGACCGAGAGGGTGAATTAGGTATTAGAGAATATGCTGAGAGCATGTGTTATAAATTTTTAGGGTAGCTGGGAGGATCACATCCCATTGATTGAATTTGCATATAATAGTAGTTATCAAGCTACCATCGGGATGACCCCGTATGAAGCCTTGTACGGGAGGCCTTGTAGATCAGCTATATGTTGGGCACAACCAGAGGATAGTCTATTACTTGGCCCGGAGCTAGTTAGGCAGACCACAGAAAAGCTGATATTGATTCGAGAGTGTATTCTTCCTGCACAGAGTAGACAAAAGAGTTATACAGATCAGCGGAGACGACCCTTAGAATTTCAGGTCGGAGACTTAGTTATGTTGAAAGTATCACCGATGAAGGGCGTTCAGCAATTCAGTAGACGGGGGAAGCTCGTCCCGAGATATGTTGGTCCTTTCAGGATTATTGAGCTCATTGGAACTGTTTCATATAGATTAGATCTTCCGGCGTCGATGTCGAGTATACACGATGTATTTTATATTTTGATGCTTAAGAAACATTTGCATGACGAAGAGCAACAGAGGGTGATTGATTCACCAGAGGTTGAGATATAGGATGGTTTGACCACCGTAGAGATTCCGGTGTGCATTCTTGCTAGAGAGAATAAAAAACTTAGAAACAAAGTCATTCCATTAGTGAAAGTTCAGTGGAATATGCAAGGAGCCGAAGAGATTTCTTGGGAGCGCAAGGAGAATGTTCGTCGTGACTACTTGCACCTGTTTGAACAGGTAAGGTCGATATTTAAATGTGCTTATATGCGTTGATAGATTTGATTATATGTGTTGTTTAGTCACATTTATATTTAACGTTAGAATAGGTCATTCAACACTTAGCTCTTAATTATTCGGAATATATGGTATATATATGGGGGGTTCCTTGTTTGGATTTTTACCCGATGTATTAGTTCTTGTTTTTAGCCAAAGTTGCTTCCATTGATAATTCTATTGAACTTCGGTCGTTTACAACGAATTACAATGAAAAAATGAGAAAATTACAACTTTTGAGAAACTAACACAAAAATCGTCTATCGATTCTTGTTTTTGTGGGACTTTGCCTGTGCCGTGAGCGCTTTGACTTGTGGACCGCCAAATCACAGATCATGAAGGGGGCTTTATGATTCTTCATTCGTTTATCGAAGTGAGAATTTGAAACGGGGGTCTTATCAAAGTAAGACGATCGTTCTTCTTAAGATTAAGTCAAAGCTCAAATCTCAAGGAATCACACTAAACTCAAGTCTGCTCTCTCTGCTCTAGTTTGCTCGAAAATATGCTCGATCCTCGTCAGAAATGACCCTAGGGGGGTATTTATAGCCTCTGGGGTAATAACTACACAAAACTCAACAAAACAACACGTTAAGGCTGCGAGACAGTGTTTACTGTCTCGGCGGGCGAGACAGTGTTTGCTGTCTCGGCCCGCGAGATAGTAAATACTGTCTCGGAAAAGGCATATTCCTGGTAGTTTTCATTTTAACTGCCTTCCCACATTTCAAACTCCGTTATTTTGGTAGTTATTCACGTGATTTTTACCCACGATGTTTCCCACGCCCCTTGGCAGTTAATGGACACGTGTAGGGCAGTTATCAAGGTGGTTTTGGTCATTTCAACACTGTCTCGCTGGCGAGACAGTAAACGCTGTCTCGCTGGCGAGACAGGAAATACTGTCTCGCTGGCGAGACAACATACACTGTCTCGCTGCGAGATAGCATACACTGTCTCGCTGCGAGACAGCAAACACTGTCTCGCTGGCGAGACAGTTCATATCTGTCTTGATTTCTCTCCTAAGACAGTATGAGGTGATTTTTTGATGATCTTCTCTATGTTTGGATGTCTATTAGCATTTTTTGATGCCTACAGATACCCCCTCCAAAGTATTCCAGACGCATTCTTTTATAGAAGAGTCTGGGATACTTTGGATAAGATAGATTTTACTTACGATCCCTTCAATGCTTGGTTGAGTAGATCGTGTAGAAGGACTTGCAAATGGCTTCAACCCTTGATCTCTTCTTCCTTTAGTCTATTCAGTTCTTTGTAGAATAGCTAATGTTCTCCCGGCATCGCGTTTATCGCTTGACCATTGTCGAGATCTTGAATCGAAGCTGGTATTTGTTCTTGTGGGATCAGCTTTTACCACTGAATTGATACTTCCATTGAGAGCTCACCAGGTTATCCTTAAGAATATTCAGATTAATATTCTCCAGAAACTTCCTGTTGAGGGTAGGGAAACAGTTTAGACTCGTGTACCTATTGGAGTACCCATCTGTATCGCATTTGTGCGAGACCGTGTTCGCTGTCTCGCACTGCGAGACAGCGTTTGCTGTCTTGCTCAGTGAGACAAAGTATGCTATCTCGCTCAGCGAGACAGACCGCTGTCTCGCCCAGCGAGACAGAGTTTGCTGTCTCGCTCAGCGAGACGGCGAGTATATAAGTCGGACTTAGGGTTTTTTAGGGTTTTTCACGTCGATTTCTGGGCGATTCTTGGGTGATTTCTTGGCGATTTTCGACCAGTTTTCTGTCTCTTTTCCTCCTCTTTGTTTCCGAATTGGGTGGAGCTTTCATTTGGGGATATCTCACTCAGATTTTGAAGAACTTCTAGGTTTGTTCTCCTTTTAACTGTTGAAGAATCCACCTTTCTTAAATTCCATCCCATGCACACATATATTGTGATATTTTGCCGATTATATACTCAAAAGCCGAATTTTCTCGTTGGATTCTGATAGGTAGTATATTTCCATCATGTCATCACGAAGATCTCGCGCTCCTCGGGGTCGTTCAACTGTCCAGTCCCCTGAAGAGGTGGGTCCCGCTGCTGTTTCACATGGGGGTATACTTCTCACCCTTTTATCAATTGATATACTGTATTTTGTCAATTTCATATGTACATTACTATATTTGTATGCAGATCCTCGTTTGTATCCTTTGAGATACCTTCGAGAAGAGCCGATATCCTCCTTTGAGGGGATCGACGCTTAAAAGTGTTTGTTTTGCTTGGACAAAACGCACTTCAGAATACACAGGGACGATTTCGTATCATCCCACGTGTGTTGAAAGGTTTTGATATGCCGTTATAATGCTCGTGCATAGTAACACATATCTCCTTTATACACATGGTGGATGGGAAATCGTCACACCTGTTATGAGGTAGCGATTATATCTTATGGAGTCAGATATACCGCTTTCTCTCAAGATTTTAGGACTATTCTTACACAATTTATGTGTATGTTTTCTTTATCAGTCCAATTTCCTTCTACCATCTTTACTGCTGATGCGGTTACGGGCCAGAGTAGCGTTACCCACTCTTATTATGAGGGGAATTTCCTTCTACCATCTTTACTGCTGATGCGGTTACGGGCCAGAGCAGCGCTACCCACTCTTATTATGAGGGGTTCCCATTAATCGAATCAGCTCCCCAATTCAAGTCAGATTATAGCGAGGGAGCCCGAGAATTGATTCAGCGAGGTAGTTGTCGTATTCTGCGATGGATAATCACGGACACCACTTTAATTTCAGAGCAAGACTCGAACCAGTGCATAAGGAAGCCAGACTTCTTATTTGGTGACTCCGTAAAGGATCCGGAGATCGTTGCCTGCAGGTCTGCACAGTGGTTGCATCAAAGTGGGTCATCATTCTTATATCTGCCCTGGATTCCTCGAGAGCATTCGCTTTTAAAGTTCAGAAACCTGTCCGTTGGTCGTGAAATGTTCTGGAAGTTGACCGAAAACCACGAGCGTATCCACTGTGGTTTCATTGGGAAGGAGGCTACCCCGGGTTCTAGTGACAGAGCCTCTGTACGAGGATTTCATCCAGGTATCCTAGGCCAGGATAATATACCTCAGAATGAGACGACTGCACAAACGAACACCGTGAAGAACCGTTTAGCTGTAATGTGGAAGAAATTACCCCGCGAGCACTTCAGATGCTATGGATGGGTTCATTATTTTGGAGACAAATGGTGGACCAGGATGACTCGATATGTGTTGAATCGTTAGGGGCGAGAACTGGCAGAGTTAGGGTTGTCAGTCCCGATCCGTGCCAGTATGTTTGGTCTGCAGATTAGTGTAGGCCATTTCCTTTGTTTGTTCGAGACTTACAACCCTAACACCAATACATTCTTCACCAAGAATGGGGAACTCGGGTTACCGCTGTACGAAATGATGAAGGTGTCTGGTTTGCCTATAGGCGATGTTCCATATCAAGAGTTCTTCCCAACTACAAGTCAGCTGAATAAGATGAAAGATCGGTCAACCGTGACCCACGACACTTTATGGGAATTGACCTGTCATTATCATATAGCCGTGGCCGAAATGGATACTAAAGCTAGGAAGAAATCTCCCCAGATCAGCTTGAAACAATTCACCGATTATCTGTTCAAGAACCTCGATAATTGTTCAGAAGAAGTGTGCGGGTTATCTCCTTTGACTCCGAATGAATTCAACCGGCTGTTAGAGAAAACGAACGCCCAATCTTACACCTCTTACTCAGAAGACGGATTTCCGCATTGTACCAATTTCCGTTCTTATCTGTGGCAAGCTGGTGTTCCGATTCATCCCACCACTATATTGGCTGGCTTCTTGGCTTTATGGTTGAAAAGGTGTGTGGTTCCCCAGCAATCCTCTAATTCTATGCCAGTGGAAGTGTTATATCCAGCCGTCCAGTTGGCTACATGTCGCAAATTATCCTTGCTTCCTGCTATGGTGGCTACTATTCACAGTGGATTATGATAATTAATCTCCGTGTTCACTCAGGAGAAAAAGAAACCCTCTGCCAGTGTATCCGTTCCGAAGCTGGAGCTACCCTACACCTATTTAATGACCTAGTTGGTACTTCACCGGCCAGATTTGATGGAGGCTCCCGAGACGGTGGACCCCAGTCTCCCTCTGTTGCAGAATCTTAAGGGTTGTAAATGGATCAAACATCGATGGGCGGATATAACGAGGCATTTTAAGGTTCACAAATGTTGGGAGTTCTTTCCCTGCTTTCCTCGATTCTCCGGTACGTACAATACGACTTTATTAGATGCTAAAGACCCAAGGCAGAATCGTACAATCTTGGACGTCGGGTGTTTCCGATGGTTGATGAACATTCGACCCTGATATCTATTGTTCAGGGTAAGAGATGTTTGTCATATTGAACCTTATCTTCCATGTCATTTGCTCGTCAATTCGGCTATGATCAAATGTACGTCGGCAACCCGAACTGTCACCTTAGCGTTCGAGGTGGTCTTATTGATGGGGCGAGGGCTTGGTTTTGGAGCATTGTCGGCTGCACGAATGCTGAGTTCGATCTCCCTTTAGAAGTGGCACCTTTATGGATGACCTTTCTGTATTGCAAGTGGTTGATAGCCGCCAATATCGTCACTCGACGTAGGAGAATATCAGACTCAGAGGAAGATGTAGCTCCACGGCAAGCAACAGAAGTGACCCGTGAAGCTGTGATGTCGCCCCGAGGAAAAGAGGCTGCTGAATCTTCAAGAAAAGGAAAGGAACCGGCCCTCCCAACTGGTAGCGAAGAAGAGTTTGATTCTGAGGAAACAGAAACCTCTGAGGAGGAGGGTGAAACTGGTTCAAGTTCCGAGGGAAGAAGAGTTTGATTCTGAGGAAACAGAAACCTCTGAGGAGGAGGGTGAAACTGGTTCAAGTTCCGAGGGTACAACTGGTCTTCCTGACTCTTTCTTTGAAAGAGGACTTGTACGCCCTTCTGCTGCGCCCACCCAACCACATAATGCTCCGAAAAGAAGGAGGGAGAGAGTCGTTATGACTTATCCCAACCGGATGACGGTAGAGGTTCACAGTGGGGATGAAGAGGATGAAGAGGATGAAGTGCCTCTTGCTCGTCGGCAAAGGTCGCGACCTTCCACTCCAGCTCAAACCCAAGCCCTTCCCGGAGTTGAATTACGTACCAAATATCGTCATGAAGGATCTGGAGCCCAGGATGAAGCGCGTCCACTGAAAAGACGAAAGAAAGCTGTTTCTAAGCCACGTGTTCGTCTTCCTGCTTTAGAGGAGACGTCTGATCGTAGTGCTTCTTCTGCCGAACAAGGTAAGGACTCGTCTTTATTGCTCTCAAACTTTTTAGCGCTCGAACTTAAGCCATACTCGACTTCTGTAGGGAGTCAAGAAGAGGGAGAATATCGAGCTGACGCTGTTTCTCCTGGCGGGATGGAGGCTGAGGAGACCAGTTTCGTCCAACAAATGCAAGATGCTCTGAAAGACGGATCAGCTGGTGTCCCACCAACTTCTAATGTTGATCCATCTGCTTCAGACACAGGTACTGATCTTTCCCCCTTCGGAAGAGAAATCCGAGAAATGAATGAGTCGGACCATGTGCCTCCTCTAATGACTTGTGCGCTTTGTCTCCTTTTAGTCAAACTAAAAGAAGCGGGTGCAGGTAGTGGAACTCTCGAATCCGTCCCGATCGACAAAGGTAAAATTAATCTTCGTCTTGAGCAAATTCGTTTAAGTCTGTATGTTGTTTATGACTCTACACGTTCTGTAGATGCCATAATGAAAGAATCTGTTAGAGGAGAGTCCACACATGCAACAGAGGTTGAGGAATTCAATGAGCACCACCTCGATCTTGATCTCTCTGAAGACGACCATCAGTATATCTCTGATTTATTATCGGGGAAAACTCCTGGTGCAGCCACAGAATCCACCGTTGGAGTCGGTTCAACAGAAGCAGGTCCTTCTGAAAGTAAGACCTTATATATATATATATATATATATATATATATATATATTAACTTGATTAATCATATAAGTGTTCGAATCATAGGACCAGTTACCGGAACTGATACAGTTATAATTACTAGGACGTCCGATCAACCAGAGGGTCGTGACCTCGTGCCATGGGTAGGAATTGAGGTTGATTTGCAATCGTCAGTTCTTGAATCTCAACCTACTACTCCTATGGACCCCATGATGATAGAAGTCACCGTCACCCCCCAAATTAGCCCTGTCGCTACAAAAGCGAGACCGACTGAAGAAGCCGGTACATCAGCAGATGTTGTGCCCAGAGCTGGTAACTTTTACCCATAGTTTGTTTCGAATTTACGATCAACATTCCGTCATACTTATTGTGATTCTTTTGTTGGAAGAATCCCCTTCCAAGGAGCCTCTCAACTTAGATCCAAAGTTCTCTGAGGTTGAGATTAAAAAATCTTCTGACTTAGCTGGTGCGTCAAAAGCTGCTATTCCTGAACCAACTTTGACTGTTCAGGAAACCGTACTACCCCCATTGGACAAACAGGGTCTTGTTGAAGGTTCTTCTTTTAAACTTAGCATGCTTTAGATTGCTGTTATGTATGCATATATATGTTCTGTACTAACTTATTGGTCCTTATCGCAGCTTCTTCTTCATCATTATCAGACCGCATACAAGCATTATTGACGGATGAAGACCCGGATAAAATCGCAGCTTCTTCTTCATCATTATCAGACCGCATACAAGCATTATTGACGGATGAAGACCCGGATAAATCTGTCATTTGTTCTGATCTCCAAGGCTTTGTCTCTTTTTTGAACACCATGATTGATCGCATTCTCTTCAAAGGGTCACCTTTTGAGAATTTTAAAAGACCTCTTGATCACTACATATTGGAAATTAGAGAGGAAGGATACGGTGAGTTAGCCGATTCGCTCAGTGCTTATTTGGTTGGCTTGAGGCGACATGTTGAACTTCTGAAGGATTTCCGCACCAAAGGCGTACCCTCCTATCTCGCTTCTCACATGGACTCCAGGTTGCAAGCATGGCGTGATTCTCAAAAATTTGCTAACTCTGAACTCCAAAAGCTAAGAGCCTGCATTAATCAACTTAGGGTGAGTGTTGGCAGAAAAACACAAGCCAAGGTCAATCGGTATCGGGACTTAGAGTCGAGTCGAGCTGAGATAGCCCGCTTGGAAGAACAACTTGCAAAGGCCAAGGATGCTAACGAAATTTTGGAGTCTGATTTGGCAGAAATAACTCAAACTGAAGAAAGCTTATTTCAGCAACTGAATATTCAGGATCAGATACTTGCTGAGAAGGAGCGAGAGGTCGCCGAACTTCAGAGTGTTGATGAAGAAGCTTTCAACGTTAAATTGACGGCTGAGCTTGAACAGGCTTATGCGTTAGAGCTTTCGAAACTTGAAGATCAGATTCGTCAACATAAGCTTTTGTAATTGGAAAACATATATTTTTGTAGCTTTATTTGAACGCTTTTAGTCAATATAGTGAACCTTTTTGCTCATTAAGATGTTATTATAATTACTCATTCTTGTTTAGAATAAATAACCATAATACTTATAGGATTTTTGGCAAATCCTCAGCCATCAACGGATTTGATATGCTTTTACCGACTACCGTTTGAGTCGGGCTAGTATGTGAATTATCTAGGTCCGTTTCACATAAAACGTTGGGCTAAAAGAATTAAACTCTTTTAGGCTTTGAACTATAATATTGAATATGTAGGCTACATGTGTTAGATGTAGACTTATCTCTAATAAGGGATTGAGATAACGTCCCCCATGTATGAACGACATGGATTTTAAAATGTAAATAGGTTGTGTTTCCTATGTAGGATAACAAACCCGATATTATAAAGGAAGAATTGGGTATTATATCTTTCAATCTCTTGTTTGTTGGTAGAGATAAACCCTAGAATCAGATAGGAATAACTTTATATTCCATCTCCTGGTCTCTTGTTTGTTGGTAGAGATAAACCCAAAATCGGAGAGGAATAATTTTATATTCTATCTCCTAGTCTCTTGTTTGTTGGTAGAGATAAACGCAAAATCGGAGAGGAAGAATTTTATATTCTATCTCCTATTGTAAAAGAAACTCAAAGTGGGATCTCCACTTAAAGAATCTGGACTGGTTTGAATAATCCTAACTGTCATAAGGTTTGATTATTCAATTCAAAAGTGGATCTTGTATTCGCAAAACGAATCGAAAAGAGATTTTGATTGTGGTCCTAACTGTAGTAAGGTTTGACCAAGTGAGAGTTTTGAGACGATCCTAACTGTAGGAAGGTTTGATCGCTCGATTTGTGGGTCTCTCGTTCATTGAAGGAATCGAGAGGGGATTTTAGCTTTGGTCCTAACTGTTTAAAGGTTTGACCAAATGAGCAGTGGGGGTTGGAATAATTTTAATCCATGACGGATTTTGATGTACTATTCGTCGATCGATTTGACCGGTGAGGAGTTTTATGAGGAAAGATTAACTGTTTACAGATTTGAATCTCATCTCAACAAAAGTTGTAAAAGAACTTTATGATAATCAAAAACATATTATTTGAAAGATCAGTTTCATATTTAGAACAATCAACTGATCTCGGGTTATCCCGAAATATCCTATACAGGATTCTCTAGGAACTTCCCGTTCTGCATAGGTTATCCTGAACATATTACAAATAATATTTTTTTAGGAACTTCCCATTTATTGGCATCATTAATTTGCTGCCATCTTGTGTAATCAGGCGGTAAGCACCGTTTGAATAGACTGTTTCTATCACAAACGGTCTTTCCCATTTGGGTTCGAATTTTCCTTTCTTCTTGGAGTTAAGGATCATAGGCCGTCTTTCAGCTAGGACCAAATCTCCTTCTTTAAAACTCCGTCGTCGAACCTTTTTGTCGAAGGCTCGGGAAATTCTGGCTTGGTAGAACTCAATATGCTGTTGAGCTTCTAGGCGCTTTTCATCAAGCATCTCGAGTTCTTCGAGACGTTTCTGATGTTGTTCTTCGGTTGTCATTTGTGTTGCGAGAGCAATCCGAAGAGATGGAATTTGTATTTCCAACGGAAGAACGGCTTCACATCCGTATACCAACGAGTACGGGGTCACTTCCGTCGGTGTACGTACCGTGGTACGATAGGCCCATAGAGCTGCATCAAGCTTGTCATCCCAATCTCGTTTATTAGTTTTCACAAGTTTTGACAAAAGCTTTATGATTGTTTTGTTGAAAGCTTCAGCCAATCCATTTGCTGTGGGATTGTAAGCTGTCAACGAAATGTCCTGAATTTTGAACTTCTCGCAAAACCTGATGAAGGCGTTGCTGATGAATTAAGGTCCGTTGTCATGTATGATTCGTCTTGGGACACCATACCGGTAGATGATATGATGTTTGATGAATGTAATGACATTACTCGTTTTAACTTCTCTAAGCGGAATCTCTTCAGCCCATTTGGAGAAGTAATCGGTGATTGCTAGGATGAACCGATTACCTTTGACTGACGGGGGATTTATAGGACCAACAATATCCATTCCCCAGGTCTCAAATGGCCACGACGTTGCTGATGGGTGCAGATGCTCTGGAGGCTGGTGCAGATAATTTGCATGCAATTGACATGCTTGATATCGTCGGGTGTAGTCAGCTGCATCCTTTACCATAGTTGGCCAATAATATCCGATTCTCCTAAGTCGGTCACAGAGTTTAGGACCGGGTTGATGTGCACCACATATCCCCTCATGCGCCTCTTTGAGTGCTTGTTCTGCTTCCTTATTGGATAGACAACAGAGTAATAGACCGTCGTACGATCGCCGGTACAACATTTGTGATTCAGCGTTGTAGTAAAATCTCGGTGCTCTCCGCCGAATCGAATCCCTATCTTTCACATCTTCAGGTAAGATACCGTGTAGGACATAATCAATAATAGGGAAATGCTAATCTCGAACTTCGGGTTCAATTCTTGTTGAATATGTTTCTTTGGCAACCGAGTCGTAGATAGGAACAATAAGTTGGTGAGTTCTCACTGTAATTAATTGTTCTGTCTCGGGAGGCTGAGCTAGAGATACCGACAATGCCGTCAATGCGTCTACGTATGCATTTTGGAGACACGGAAAGTACTCGATGAAAAATTCTTCAAACGAGCTTGCCATCTCTATGGCCATCTGGTGGTATGGAATTAGGTCTCGATTTCTGACTTCATACTCTCCTCGAATCTGATTAACTACCAATTGAGAATCTCCAAAAGCTTCAAGGTATTCGACCCCTAGCTCTTTGGCAAAATTGAGTCCAATTATTAATGCGTTGTACTCAGCTACGTTATTAGAGCATGGTTCGGTCAATGAGTATGCTCTAGGTAAGACATGCTTTCCCGGGGAAACTAAAACGACCCCCACTCCTGAGGAGATTTTAGAACATCCGGGCGCGCTCGCCACGTTGGTTGCTCGGGAAGCCCCATCGAAATATAATTGCCACACTCGTTGATGTGAGGTGACATTAACTTCGTGAGTTTCATCCGGAAGATCGTCGTATAACTCCACTACATCCTTCGTAGGGTTTTCCGCCAAAAGATCGCAAATAGCTCGTCCCTTAACTGATTTTTGTTGTTTGAAATATAAATCATATTGCAATAATAGTAGAGCCCACCTAGCTAAACGCCAATTCATGGATGCCGGTTGGGTCATGAATACCCGGATTGGGTTTATGTTGGAAATGACATAAATTATCTGTCCAACCAAATAATATCGCATTTTTTGGATTACGAATACCAAGGCGAGGCATTCCTTCTCAATCATCGGATAACGAGACTCGACTCCTACCAATGTATGACTCAGATAATACACAGCTTGTTCGTGACCGTTATCGTCGTCTTGTGCGAGTAATACACTTAACGAATGGCTCGTCGCTTTGACATAAATCAAAAACGGTCTGCCTGATTTCGGTGCAACGAGAATAGGTGGATTCGCCAGATATTTCTTAATATCTTAGAATGCCTTTTGGCATGCTTCATCCCAAACAAACGACACGCCTTTCTTCGCGAGTTTAGAGAATGGTTGACATTTTCCAGACAGATTTGATATAAATCGACGGATATATGCCAATCGACCTTGCAACCCCCTGAGTTCTTTAAGATTCCTCGGGGGATGCAATTCATGTATCGCCTTTACTTTATCAGGATCGATATGAATACCTTTTGTAGTGACGACAAATCCAAGAAATTTACCGCCGGACATTCCAAGGAAGGACTTAGTTGGGTTCATCTTTTACTGATGAGCCCTCATAAGTTCGAACATCGTCTTCAGATCGTTAATGTGGTCGTTTTTATCATGGCTCTTAACGACCAGGTCATCAACGTAGCATTTAACTGTCTTCCGAAGGTGCTCTTGAAAGATCTTTGTCATTGCTCGTTGGTACGTAGCACCAGCGTTCTTCAAACCGAAAGGCATAACAGTATAACAAAATACACCAATGGGTGTTCTGAATGCTGTATGTTTTTCATCGTCTGGGTGCATCTTGATCTGATTATATCCAGAAAATCCATCCATAAATGACATTCTCTCGAACCCACAAGTGTTGTCAATGATGACGTCCGTGATCGGTAAGGGGAAATCGTCTTTAGGACATGCGGTGTTTAGATCTCTAAAGTCAATGCAAATTCTGATCTTTCCGTTTTTTTTAAGAACTGGAATGATATTGGCCAACCATTCAGGATGTTGTTCTTCTCTGACAAAACCCGAATCAATTAGCTTCTTGACTTTAGCTTCTATCGCCTCCATAATCTGTGGACGAAACCGTCTTTGTTGTTGTTTAACAGGTTTAACATCTGGTTTAATGTTAAGGCTATGCATTGCTACATCTGGGTCGAGTCCCGGCATATCTTCGTAGTTCCAAGTGAATACGTCGATATACTCTTTAACGAGGGCGATTAGTTCCTCTTTTTCATCCGCTGGAAGATCATCGCTGATAAATATAGGCTTTGGGTTAGCTTCGTCACCCATATTAACTTGAACTACTTTATCTTCGGTAGGAGGTTCTCTTTGTTCAAATCTATCGCCGTATTGGCTATTCATGTAGTGCATCCATGGATTTTCCCAAATAGGTAACTGATCGTCCTCTTCGGTTGTGGAAGGATCAACTGTCGCCATATTCGACATTAGGGCTTTGAATCTTTCACCAATGCTCACGTCAGAATCCCAGGTTGAAGCATCGGATGAATGCCCACTCTTATTTATTAGTTGGCTAATAATCTGTTGGCCATATTCGTCATCAGATGATGAAGTATAACCCAGACCCCTTTTGTGACTGTAATAATTATCAGGTCTCCCTTTTGGTACGTAGGCAGGACGGGGTGGAACGCTGACACCTTGACCAAAATGAAGACCTTCACCGAGAGAGAGGTTATAGCCTTGGCTCGTCATGTAACCATTCGCTTGTGAACTGTACCGAGAAAAATGTCGCCCGGGTTCTTAATCATCCGAATAAGTGTCTAAGAAAAGATCTGGGGTCGGGGATGGTTCCCCTTTCCCGAAAACTATTTCTTTTTCACCCCCTGTCTTTGCGGGTAGGAGCATAGTTGTTCCGACTGAACTTCGGATATGTTTCGTCATCGTGCAAGACGAACGAAGGGGCATATGTAGGCTAGGGTCGTCATACAATTCCTGCATTACATCATCAAGACAACACGAGTACTCTAATTCATTGTTTATTATTTCATCGGCAAGCTACCAGTTACAACTTTCATCCGACGAATTACCACCGTCAAGATCGATTACAAGAGGTTCAATGTCATTTAGTATAAGACCTTCACTATAATCGAGCACAGCTTCGGTATCAGCTTCTTCTCCGCTGTCCGTACCATGGGCCGATGGTTCAGTATCGGATTCAGCACCATAAAGAAGGGAGTCAGTAAAGTAGTTTTCTAACCCCTTGAATGGTTGCTTATCTGCGACCACCGTCTTGACCTCATCATTAGTGTTGACATATTTCAGGCACTGATGGAGGGTAGAGGGAACTATAAGATTACTGTGGATCCATGGACGACCCAACAGTAAATTATAGGAAGTCTCGACATCAATTACATAGCAGGTGACTTCAGACTTCAAGTCTCCGAGCTGACACTTCACCCGAATTTTCCCCAACGGTCTTGATCCACTAGTGTTAAATCCGTAGATAACGGTTCCCGTGGAGGCTAGCTTGCTGGTGGGAATTCCGAGGTGATACATCAACCGAAGTGGCATGATACTAACAGCGGAACCCGGATCAACTTGAATCCGGTTGACAACGCTCGAATCAATATATCCAGTAAAATATAAAGGTCTGTCATGCTTTGAATTCCTGACATGCATATCTTCTTTTGTGAAAGCAATGCAGGGAAATTTGGTGGCTGCCAAATTGCAATGCTGAATCGACGACTCTGGCTTTTCGGGAGTTGGCTTAATCTGAGTAAGGAATACCTCAGAATCAGTCAAGGCTTCTTGCAACGCTTCTCTGGTATCTTTCGAGAGGCGCAGTAACTCGTATAGCGTAATCCTTGCTGGGATATTAGCTAGCTGAGCCATAACGTCAAAACGATATGGTGCGTTCGAGCTTTCCGGTTTATCTCGTCTAATCGGTTGATTAAAACGAGACTGCTTCGGAACTTGAACCTCTTTATGTTGGGGTTCCTTTTCTTTTTACTTAGCCGGTTGTTGCGGCTTCTCAGCAGCTACATGAGGAGTTGCAACTACCCCCAGCTCCGTAAGCGTTTTAGCATTTGGGTTAGAAGTTTCAGAATATTTATAATGGTATTCATTCCAACCTCTTGTAGCAAAATATTCTTGCTCTTCCTTAGAAAACGATAAAGCTAGAATCTCTTCATCATTCTTCTCGGGAATTGCCGAGGCTCCATAATAGGACTTCTCTTTTCCCTTGCTATTTGATTTCTTCTTTAACGTGGATGTTGTCCACTATTCATCTTCAAGTAAATCCGAATGAACCCAAAGGATTTCGCCGTTGGGGGTTGTGTGAGATACAAGCCCTTTTTGGCGTTGTCCATGAGGGTCATCGTTGATGGTCTGCATCTTGACCTTTAATACTGGTTCGGCTTGAAACCAAGATAAAGGAACCGATCCGAAGCTAATAGACACCGCATTTGCACCTACTTTCTTCTCTTTCGGCTTTGGTGTCACGATACCAACATCGATTAAGGTTTGTATTTTGTCCTTTAAGACATAACACACCTTAGTGGGATTGTGGACCCTTCGGTGATATACACAATACTTCGGGTCTTCGGTCTTCTTCACTTCTTCTTGGTTTGTGACCGGTGGAAGCTTAATCTTGTTGTTATCTAACAAATACTTGAAGATAACTGGCACTTCACCATCTTTGAAAGAATACTCCTTCGGGAACTTAGGCTCTGAGGCTTTAAACTGCTTCGGAGGCTGCTGATTCTGATTTGGTGCTAGTTGGAAGGATGACTGTTGTGGTTGTTGTTGTGGCTGTTGTGATGTTTGATGTGCATCAACAGTAGCCCCAGACCCTCTCCCTCTACCTCAAGAGTTAAAGTTTTGTTTTTGAGGATTATCTTGTGACAACCCTCTTTCCAACTTCTTTCTCTTAAGAAAGCGCTCGGCCTGTTCACCTCTCACTTTCAATTCCTTCCAAGTTTTAGAAGGTACAACCCCCATTACCTCTAAAACATCCAATGACAAGTTGTTGTGACAAGTCTGTAGGATGAACTCTTCTGTGAGTGGATCTCGACAGTTTACTGCTTTGTTCCGGAATCGTTTGACGAAGACATCAACCGACTCCCCGTTTATCTGCTTCTCATCCAACAAGGTGCCAATCGAGACCTCCGTGTCGTCATCAAAGAAATTGGTGAGGAACAATTCTTCCATATCTTCCCAGCTAGTGATGCTCCTGGGTTTTAGGCGTCGGTACCAATCGAAGGCAGGCCCGCGAAGGGTCCCTACGAATGACCGGACCATCAAGGCTTCGTTTTCGGATATTACGCCAAGATGTGACTTGAAATAGATCAAGTGCTGAGTGGGTGAATCCCTGCCATCAAAAGGAGTAAAGTTAATCAAATTAAATTTTGGGGGATAAGGAATCAGATCCCACTCCCTTGGGTACGGGTATGGAATGCCCGTTTTCTTTACTTCTTGGGCCGTCATTAGAGCATTGACTTTGCTCTCAAGGTCTTGCATCTTTTTGTCCTCTTCCTCACTCTTCTTCAAGTAAATTTGAGGAGGTTGAGTAGATGATTTGGCTGGGCCGCTTCCATAATTGTCTTTATCAGGAGGAGGATCAGCAAAGATAGTCTCGTCTTCTTCATCACCGTCCTCAGTTGTATGTATAGGTCTAGCGTTACGCTTGCTGGATTCCGCCTTTTGGCTCGATTCCGGTTGATGTTGTTGGACTTGCAAATCTCGAACCTGCTGCATAGTCAACTCCATCTCAGTTTTGATTTCAGCTCTAATTTCCTCGCGTTGTTTGGCTAACGCTTCCTATAGTATCTGAGCCAGTTGGTCTGGCGTGATTGCGAATGATTCTCTGGCTCTCCTAACACTGGATGTAGTATCGTCCGATGTAACGGCGGAACAAGTATCTGACAGTTCTTCCTCTGAAGATAACCCCTCGTGCATTCTTTTATAGTCTCGACGTCGGTTAGCTCTTCTTTGTAACCGTAACATTCTTTGAGATAGACCTCGCTCAACTCTCCCTTTCGGAGAGAAATCAGGATCAAGGTTGACTAATTGTTGCTTTCCTCTGCCGGTCATATTAATAGTGACCTCAGGGAATTCATCTCGTTGAATTGCAAGTCTTTTCTTGTTGAAGTGTCTCACTTTGGGTCTTGATGCTTCAGTGGAAAGTCTTTGAAATACGGAAACTCTAGTTGAATTATTTTTAGAGCGTCCGCATTCTGTCAGTACTGCTTTAATGAGTCTCTCGCAGGAGCAGTGAGACTCGTTTTCTCGTACAATCCTTTTTCTTGAGTTATTTTTCTGATAGTACAGCTCATCGTTATTGTGATTTGAGCAACCTATCTCTTGTGCTTGAACCTTGTTAACATGCACAGGGTGACCAGTCGTCGCCTTTGGGCGATCCAAGGTTAAATTTTTAATTCCACCCCTTTGTGGGTGTGGAGTATTCATAGGTCCTAAACGAGAGTGAACTGGTATTCTCTCGTTCTGGACTGGTACAGTTCTGACAGGAGGGTGTTTACGACCCCTGCATATTGGATTTGATTGTTCTTTGACTGGGGTTTTGCCTCGATCGTCAAC
Source organism: Asparagus officinalis (assembly GCF_001876935.1). Taxonomy (NCBI): domain Eukaryota; kingdom Viridiplantae; phylum Streptophyta; class Magnoliopsida; order Asparagales; family Asparagaceae; genus Asparagus; species Asparagus officinalis. The sequence continues at coordinate 44,543,447 of NC_033803.1, read as the reverse complement.
CGAAGGACCGAGGCGATCCGCCATTGTGATTTTAAAATTGGACAAATCTGGGCTAACCCAGGGTTTCACTGGTGATGCAGTAGACGGGCCCGGAACGGATGTTTGCGGCGTCTTCGGCATCCAAACTCTACGGTTCTTTGGTGGCTTTTCAGACACCATCTCCTTCTTGATTCCTTGTGCTTGTTGACGAAGAGCACGAGCACGGGCGGCCTTCACCTGACGCCTCTGTATACGTTCTCTAAGGGTCGAACGAGCCCTTTTGACGAGGGTCTATTCCTCCGTCGTAAGCTATGCAGAAATATGATTATTTTGCTGTTAAAGCAACTGAACCATTTTTTGTTTCCTCGACTCTGTGTCCGCATAATAGTGGATCCCGTCGGTTTGTTGCATGGCCTTAGCCAATTGACGAGCACGGCGCTGGCGCTGTCTCTGATGAGCCCTCTTCGTCAGCACCGGTGAGCTATGATTCAGTGACTCCTTAACTGGTGCGGAGTCACTTGGAGCAGAAATGTTACAAGCAGATTCGTTGGCGAGAACCTGGCAAGAATCTTCACCTGCGGTCTTCATCGAAACTGCAGACTTGAAATTTTTTCTGGGAGACGAAACTTTCCTATACTTGCGGGGTGAGGAAAGTTTTGATGATGAGGATGACAAGTACTCCTCGAATTTCGCCTGATCAAATTCGTATTCGATCTCCTCGTTGACAACGATGTTGATTGGTTGCGACACGACGGCCTCGACAGCGAGGCCGCTGGCTCCCACTGTGGTCGCCAGTTTGTTTTCAGCAAAAGTTGCTTCTATTGATAATTCTATTGAACTTCGGTCGTTTACAATGAATTACAATGAAAAAAATGAGAAAATTACAACTTTTGAGAAACTAATACAAAAATCGTCTATCGATTCTTGTTTTTGTGGGACTTTGCCTGTGCCGAGAGCGCTTTGACTCGTGGACCGCCAAATCACAGATCGTGAAGGGGGATTTATGATTCTTCCTTCGCTTATCGAAGTGAGAATTTGAAACGAGTGTCTTATCAAAGTAAGACGATCGTTCTTCTTAAGATTAAGTCAAAGCTCAAATCTCAAGGAATCACACTAAACTCAAGTCTGCTCTCTTTGCTCTAGTTTGCTCGAAAATATGCTCGATCCTCGTCAGAAATGACCCTAGGGGGGTATTTATAGCCTCTGGGGTAATAACTGCACAAAACTCAACAAAACAACACGTTAAGGCTGCGAGACAGTGTTTACTGTCTCGGGGGCGAGACAGTGTTTGTTGTCTCGGCCCGCGAGACAATAAATACTGTCTCGGAAAAGGCATATTCCTGGCAGTTTTCTTTTTAACTGTCTTCCCACGTTTCAAACTCTGTTATTTTGGCAGTTATTCTCGTGATTTTTGTCCACGATGTTTCCCAAGCCCCTTGGCAGTTAATGGACACGTGTAAGGCAGTTATCAAGGTGGTTTTGGTCATTTCAACACTGTCTCGCTGGCGAGACAGTAAACGTTGTCTCGTTGGTGAAACAGGAAACGCTGTCTCGTTGGCGAGACAGTAAACGCTGTCTCGCTGGCGAGACAGGAAATACTGTCTCGCTGGCGAGACAACATACACTGTCTCGGAGACATCATACACTGTCTCGCGGCGAGACAGCAAACACTGTCTCGCTGGCGAGATAGTAAACACTGTCTCACTGGCGAGACAGTTCTTATCTGTCTTGATTTCTCTCCTAAGACAGTATGAGGTGATTTTTTGATGATTTTCTCTATGTTTGGATGTCTATTAGCATTTTTTAACGCCTACAGTTCCATCTAATTAGGGGTTAAGTGAGAATGTATGCATTTTAGATTGTTAAGTTTAAATGTTGCTTATATTTCAAATCGGGAGATTAATGATATGCGATATGTACGTGAGGGTTTCCTTGTTTGGATTATCCCCTTTTTGTGTTTTTTTGTATTATTAATCTTTGCGATGCGACTGCGGAATTTCGAGGATGAAATTCTTTTGGGGGGGGGGGGGTGAATGTAAAACCCCAAAAATATATGTTAATATAAATAATATGGGATTAATTATGATTTATAGATATTTATTTTGATAAATATAGTTAAATAGGGTATGAGTATGACACCATGTGTTTTGAGTATAAACAAGTTCATTCATGCGAAAGAGAAGAGTCAAAACATGCACAATGGCCAAATATGTGTAACTGGAAAATTTCAGTCCGGTCGACCGCCACGGTCGACGGCAGTCCGGTCGACCGTCATGGTCGACCGCGAAACCTGCAGAAGTCAGGCACCTGTTTTGAGTTGGTTTTGGTTTTCTAAAGCCCATTTTTGTTTTCCCTGGTTTATATATCAAACTTTCACGAATTTTCTCAGTTTTTTAAGAACCCTAACAGCCACCAAACCCCCCATAAACCCTAATTTGATTCTTGGAGAATATTGGAGGCTTTCAAGTGGATTTTTCGGGTGATTTTGGCTTTTGGATTGGAGATCTACTTTGGCTTGGCATCCTAAAACATTTTTCTATAAGTTTTAGGCGAGTTCATCTCTGCTAATCCCCCTCCTAGTTTTAAAAATATTTTTTGAAGAATTTTTAACATGTTTCATAGAGCCAAATTGACTAGTTTATGAATAAAAGTAAATTCTTTTGTATTATATGTATAAAGACTAGGTCTTTCCATGTTAAAAATTTTGAGAACAAATTTACAGAAGTATGTAAGATCTGAAAATAATTTAAAACGTGGTTTAATCTGAAGAAAGATGATTTGTTCATCGTTTCGAGTTTTTGTGCATTACTTAGGGTTTTGAATATAAATTTTATGTAAATAATCAAGCTATTTATGTTGTGTTTGTTTTCAGAAGTTTTTATCTACTGTAGACATGCTCTCATGTAAGTTTTATGTTGTTTTAATCATGTTTGAATCACCTAAACACGGCGTGAATACGTCATACACAATCAGAATGAGAATCTGGAATATCAGCCCACGGTCGATCACGCCATAGCGGCGGTCGACCGCGTGCAGGACAGAGGCCTGAGTAGGTTCTGGAACCCATCGCGATCGACCGACGTTCTTGTGCAGTCGACTGCCACACAGTCTGTGGCCCTGTGCATGTTTTGTTCGACTATTGAGTTTTTGAGTTAGTCACTCGACCTTGTACTGTTATGATAAAATGTTTATGCGCTGTTTAACATCTAAAATGTCAGTAAACACCAGATATGAACACGTACACCAAGATATATACACGTATGTTTAAAATATGATATGTTAACATGATAAATAAGAAAAAATACACAAATATTATGTTTCCGAAATAGGGAGATGAAACCTATTTCCGCAGGGCGATTGAGCAAGAGTATTACAAAATTATCGTTATATTATGTTTTCGGAATAGAAAGATGAAACCTATTTTCGCAGGGTGATTGAGTAAGAGTATTACAAAAATATCGCCATATTATGTTTCCGAAATAGGGAGATAAAACCTATTTTTGCAAGGCGATTGTGTAAGAGTATTGCAAAAGTATTGTCATATTATGTTTCTGGGATAGGGAGATAAAACCTATTGCTGCAGAGCGATTGAGTAAGAATATTACAAGAGTAACGCTAATGTATAAGAGATGCACATTTGTAAGTAATATAATTTATAAATTGGTTTCCATTTTTTTTGAATACCCGCGAGTAGGGTGATTTCTCTGAGACCGTGACTTACACAACATGGTATTTGCTTGGCTTTGGTTTGATGAGTTCCTTTTATGTGAGATCCATCTACCCGAGTGTAGATCAGGATGAGATATTTATTCTACATGTTTGAGGTTTAGAGTATTTTCCTTTTGGTTTATTGCTTTCATTCATAGGGTTTGGAGTTAGTATTTAGGGAGTCACAATTTGAGACATGGTATATACATGAGGGTTTCCTTGTTTGGATTATTTCGCTCGACGTACTAACTCTCGTGTTGTGATTTCCTAAATATTAACTTATAGTTAGAATTTTATGAATGATTTCATATGTATATGTACTAACTCTATTTTCTATACACTCCTACCCCTTCAGAATTTTATGAATGATTTCATATGTATATGTACTAACTCTATTTTCTATACACTCCTACCCCTTCCCCCGGGGAGAGGTGAAGATGTTCTCGTTATAGCACTTTGACGCTCGTTGTTTTCCCCTCTTTCAGGCAGCGAGTCAGGCGCACGGAGAGTCGCATGTTGATGAGATTTCCTCATAGATTCCATCTAGCTATTTACTATTTAGTAGTTATTTCAGAACTCCATAGTTAGTTGTTTATGTTCAGACTCTAGACTTGTATTTTATTTTTAGAGGCTGAGAGTCATAGTGATATTTTATTTGACTCTTTGTACTTGAAGTTTATTTTAGACTCCCAGAGGTATGTCTACTCTATTTTTTTGGGCTCACTGATGATTATTCCCATGCTTCCTCTGTGTATATCTGGTTTTACTCTATTTCTTTTATTTGCATGTCTGTACCTTCACCTATTTGTTGTTTCCACTAGAGAGATAGTAATTATGATGGTGAAACATGTCGTAGCATGATGTTTGGTGCTTGGCAGGTTTGACATTCTGGGTTTCGCCTTGGACTGTAGCCTCGTGCGAAACCTGGGGCGTCACACACACAATATCAGTTTTCAACGCTCACTGATCAACATTTACAATCACTCATAATGTAACTACACAAATCCCACCTCAAGTGTTGGCTTCTCACGTGTCTCCCTCAAGTGCTCAGAATTACGACCTACCTCTAGGCTTTACCACCGACACCACTCCTCTTGAGACCGACCACGTCTCTCACCTCTACACTACTCTTGGTGTACTTGTGTAATTTAATGTGACCTCACAATTAAGATCTACAACAAATAATTGTTCTCTAAACAAGGTGAGAACTCAATTAAGCTCAACTCAATATGACAATCTCACAACCCTAAATATACTATGTATAAAAATACTAAAAGCTCAATGTGGGTGTGTGTAACAAAGAGTATTAATAAAAACAACTAAACTCGATATGAAATCTAGCTTATGGAAATTAAGATTAAAATAATAAATAGCTAGAATTGAGTTTAAGGAAAACTTCTCTATAGATCAGGAGAGAGAGAGAGAGAGAGAGAGAGAGAGAGAGAGAGAGAGAGAGAGAGATGAGTTGAAGCTCAAACACCAAAAGATGATCTCTTCTAGCTCCTGTGAAATTTCATCATAAACTTGAAACTCAAACAAACTTTAAACTCTTGTAAACTTATTTTAAACACTTCTTAATTACTTCAGAATATTAGAGGGCAAGGGGTATATATAGGATCATAAGACAAAGCCCAAAAACCAAGAAAAACTAAGCAAAAAGATAAAATAACAGAAACTAAAAATATAGCCGTTACAGGCCATCAGTCGACTGATGTGATGGATTTGTCGACTGATGAGCTGACCGTTACAGGTAGCTCACAGCATATCAGTCGACTGAAGACCTCATTAGTCGACTGAATAAAAAACATAAACTTTTTATAATTCCAGACGATTTCTTCAGTCGACTGAACACTTGCATCAGTCGATTGATAACATTATATCAGCTTGTAATGAATAGTAAAACCGATTTTCGAAATGTCTTTAAAAATAGCAAATAAATTCGATTATAAAACTTTGAGAAATACTTGTAAACATGATAATAAACATGTTACAAAAATTATTTTTGGAAATGTACCTCCCAAATGAGAAATCTCTTCATTTTTTAAAATGGTCCAAAAACGTGAAAAGTCAACACACTTATTTTTGACATTTTGACTTAAACAAAGTTTGAAACATTATGAAATGATTATATAGACGTGGTAAAAGATATAAAATATTGTTATTAAGTCCATAAGCTATGAATATAATATTTTAACAAAAATACACATGTTTTGCAAGCTTTAAAAATAATAAACATGATTTTATTATACTAAATCAACTTGATATTGATGAAATCATATATATGCGTATAAACATGAAACAAATATGTATTTTCTAATTATATTTATTTGTTTTATATTTAAACTTTAAAAATAAAAACCAAAACGTGTGTGTGTGTGTGTGTGTGTGTGTGTGTGTGTGTGTGTGTGTGTATAAACCAAATACATGTATGTGTTTTTGATTGAGCTTAAAGTATCTACACACAAGTATAAAACTAAACTAAATTACCCAAGCTTGAAGGTCTTCAATATAGCTTGTCTTGGTAAACTTTGCGGATGAACCTTGATCTTGGATCTTAATTTGAAATGTATTGCTTCACTCCACTATTCCTTCCATCCTCCAATGGATATGATCGTGAATGCTCGATTTCATCCAACCTCTAACATACTATTTTCCTAGAATAAATAAGAAAATACAAACACTAGATAAATAATATTAGTTGTTAATTATTTGTTAAAAAATTATCAAAACAAAAAGGCCAACATACATGACTCAATACTAGAACTAGATGATACACGACCAAGTACTTAAGACTGAATAAGACTCTCCAGCCTTTTATTAGACACATGACCAAGTCGTATATACCAGAAATTGGCAGGAAGCGAGGTAGAGGGTTTTGACGAACAAACAAAAGCAACAAGAGAACGTGGGCGTATGGACTCTGGAAGGTGAAGATATTCCAGAAAATACAGCTTATGCCTCCTACGACCCACCCTAACAATCTTGCCCGTTTGTGGATCTCGCAGAATATAAGTATCAGAAGAAAATGAGATAGTATGCCAGCCATACATAAAGAGCTAATAGAAATTAAATTCAAACATAGATGAGGAGCCACATAGATGGGACCAAGTGTTAGACGTCCAGATGGATTATTTTGTGGGGATAATAGAGCTATACTGAGTGATGGACAATGGTTGTCCAGCGGCTGTGTAGATAGGGGGAAGAGAAGATGAAGTGAAGATAGAGGATAAAAGTGAGGCTTACAAGTCATATGAAAGGAACTGCCAGAGTCAAAAATCCAGAGATCGTTCATACTAGAGACCGAATGATTAGCTGAAGAACTAGTGTTCACTTAAATCCGCAAGTGCACGGATATCGTTGTAGCAATACAAGGTCGTATTCTCAGAGACTTCGTTGTCAATTACTGATTTTCACTGTTTTGTAACTATCTAGACCAATCGTGATGGGTAGTTTGATTTTAATTATAGAATCAATAACGAACGCGCTAACTAATACTTGATTAAAAGAATCTAGGATTGAACTTTGGTTTCAACTCTGGTTTGAATTAACAAATTAATCAATCGTTATCAAACCTCTCAATGCATTAGGAATGACTAGCCTATGATAACTATTAGCCTCTTTCGACGACTAAAATTCGTGCCTAATTCAATCTAACAACCTATTTTCTTGGTGTTAAACTAAATTAAATCCATTAAGTTCACGTTAGTCCCTTATATTCCCAAGAATAATTAACCTACTTTTGTGATCAATTAATCCCGGTCACTCCCGTTCAATTACTATTTTCCGGCGTTAGTCTAACCTTTCAGTTCAAATCAACATCCTAAAGGAGTCAAATCAGTTGCCAATTGAATTAACCCTAGGCAATTAGATACTAGCAATTGAATAATGCAAATCAAATAATTAATGATAACTAGGCAATTAGATACTAGCAATTGAATAATGCAAATCAAATAATTAATGATAACAACAAGATCAGTTCCTTGATTCATAACCATGGCCCAATTGAATAATGCAAATCAAATAATTAATGATAACAACAAGATCAGTTCCTTGATTCATAACCATGGCCGAACTTAGTTCAATCCCAGATAAGATAATTACTCACAGATAATTGAAATAGAAAACATGATAATAATATATAAGATCATAATCATAAACTGGAAAACGAGATAGATCAGAAAGATAAACGTAGTGTTGAAGTTGTACACAATTCTCCACAAACAGCATATTCCAAATCAAAAGAAAACCTAATCTAAGAGTTTTTTTAGAGAGAAGGGGAGAAGAAGAAGAAAAGAAAAGGAGAAAAAAAAATCTAGCCTCTTGTCGTTTTTCATGCCTCTGGGCGTCCTCATTTAAGTTCTGGGAAAGATCACGTTAACAGATAACTTCAAATCTTGCTTCAAATCTCGTAATAACTGAATACTGGTACCGACAAGGCTGTGTATATCAACACAACCAGACCGTGTTTAACTCTGTTTCGTTCTGCTCTCCGGGCTTTTCTTTTGTAATCAACACGCCCGTGTTGTTGAACACTATGGGACCATGTAGCCTCTTTCCATGCATTTCTTGACTCCTTCTTGACTCCTAATCCACGCCAAGCTCCAGTAATTCCTACATAATATATAAATAGAGCAGTAAACAAGAATTAGGGAGCTTAACATGACCAAAATGCAAGGAAATACATCAAATAACAATAAATCCGTAGGTGAAACATAGTCAAAATATAGAGAATATTCGTGTTTATCAACTCCCCCATGCTTGAACTATTGCTTTTCCTCAAGCAAAACAGATGGAAACACACACATGAGAAGGTACAGATTCAAAGAAAATAGAAATTAAGCACAAAGATATCCACTATTCTCAAGTTCACATGCAACATTATTTCACTCAACCCAATGTCAAAATAGAAATCTTGTCTCAAGTTCAAAGTTGAAGAAAATGTATTTGTACGCGTTCACATACGTTAGCGCAAGTGACTCAACTCATAAACATTGGAAAAAATGCCATGGAAAAGTTGATTGCCCAAAAGTCCTCGTGATAGACACATATCTCATCACAATGGGTCATACTCTTCCTACTTAAGGTCTTAAAGGAGCACTCGGTTTCCTTGCAATTTTTTTATTTATTATATTTTATTCATTTTTTTGAAGATCCCGTCATAATTAACACCTACCGACGTGACAACCACACTTCTGAGGGTATGGTGTCAAGTACTCGGTGCAACAGACTTTAGGACCTTTTTTTCCAAGGCAGAGTGTTTCTCCAGTAACCAAAAAATAGTCCAAGTCACCAAAGGAGCCTAGATACTAATTAGATGGATTAAGCCAAAGGTCATGCCTATTTATTTTAATGTTTAGAGTCAAGTATCGGCAAAGTGGAACTCGAACAGATGACATCCTAACCAACCAGACGTGGAACAAAGATTTTTTTAAACAATGGGGTAGGTGAAATAAATGATGTACGTGTTAAAATGGCTTGCAAATAGTGGTACTCCTTTTCTTTTTTTTCTTCTCTTTCCCCTTTTTTTTAAAAAAAGCTAAATGAAAAATGCCAACACTAAAAACAAGCACTCAAAAACACCAAAGCATACATGAAACATCATCCCAACAAACCCACTCCCCCATGCTTGAATTGCACATTGTCCCCAATGTGTTTGAGTAAATGAAAGGAGGATAAGAGAGACTCACCGCTCATTGAGGTGGCGGTGGAGGTGGATAATCGTGAGGTAGAGAAAAATGGTATAAATCTTGTATCAATTGGTTCATCGTCCCTAGTGTAGCGCCAAAACCATCCAGACGCGTGTTAATGGCAGCGAATTATGTGCCCATATCTTGTTGTAAGGAGTGAACAGGCTCTTTTAAGTGTAGCTACCCCCGCTCTAACATGTTGAACATGTTGATCTAATTTGGGGACGCGCTAGATGTGGATGCACCATGGAGCAAAGTGTGTGGAGCCGCTTGTTGTAGGGGTACCTGAGGAGGTAGTTCGTAAGGCAAGCCACCTTCAGGTGGCTGCCAATTTTATTGGCTTTCAGTGTTAGTAAGCTCATGATTAGGGAGTGGAAAAATAGAGCGATTGAAGAAAGTTAACCAATATTCGTCATCAATTTTAGTTATAAGACCAAAAGTTGTGCAATATGATAAATCCAATCGGGATATTGGTTTCTCAGCATGTAGGTGAGTGAATGCTAATTTCATGCATTCTGCGAGGATTGTGATCAGCCCCCCAACAACAATGTCACCTACACTAGATTTCTCGATTTTTTCTAACTGTTTGGCTAAAAAGTATCTCACATCAACCACCATCCTATTAACTAGACAGTACAACAAGAAGACTTCAATATCCCTAAAAATACTGACACTCTCTCCCCTACCAAAGATGGTGTTTTCCATGAGCCACTGTAGATAGCGGAAAACTGGGTTATAAATTTGGGAAGCCTTATTTTTAGAAGGTACATACGTTAGCGCAAGTGACTCAACTCATAAACATTGGAAAAAATGCCATGGAAAAGTTGATTGCCCAAAAGTCCTCGTGATAGACACATATCTCATCACAATGGGTCATACTCTTCCTACTTAAGGTCTTAAAGGAGCACTCGGTTTCCTTGCAATTTTTTTATTTATTATATTTTATTCATTTTTTTGAAGATCCCGTCATAATTAACACCTACCGACGTGACAACCACACTTCTGAGGGTATGGTGTCAAGTACTCGGTGCAACAGACTTTAGGACCTTTTTTTCCAAGGCAGAGTGTTTCTCCAGTAACCAAAAAATAGTCCAAGTCACCAAAGGAGCCTAGATACTAATTAGATGGATTAAGCCAAAGGTCATGCCTATTTATTTTAATGTTTAGAGTCAAGTATCGGCAAAGTGGAACTCGAACAGATGACATCCTAACCAACCAGACGTGGAACAAAGATTTTTTTAAACAATGGGGTAGGTGAAATAAATGATGTACGTGTTAAAATGGCTTGCAAATAGTGGTACTCCTTTTCTTTTTTTTCTTCTCTTTCCCCTTTTTTTTAAAAAAAGCTAAATGAAAAATGCCAACACTAAAAACAAGCACTCAAAAACACCAAAGCATACATGAAACATCATCCCAACAAACCCACTCCCCCATGCTTGAATTGCACATTGTCCCCAATGTGTTTGAGTAAATGAAAGGAGGATAAGAGAGACTCACCGCTCATTGAGGTGGCGGTGGAGGTGGATAATCGTGAGGTAGAGAAAAATGGTATAAATCTTGTATCAATTGGTTCATCGTCCCTAGTGTAGCGCCAAAACCATCCAGACGCGTGTTAATGGCAGCGAATTATGTGCCCATATCTTGTTGTAAGGAGTGAACAGGCTCTTTTAAGTGTAGCTACCCCCGCTCTAACATGTTGAACATGTTGATCTAATTTGGGGACGCGCTAGATGTGGATGCACCATGGAGCAAAGTGTGTGGAGCCGCTTGTTGTAGGGGTACCTGAGGAGGTAGTTCGTAAGGCAAGCCACCTTCAGGTGGCTGCCAATTTTATTGGCTTTCAGTGTTAGTAAGCTCATGATTAGGGAGTGGAAAAATAGAGCGATTGAAGAAAGTTAACCAATATTCGTCATCAATTTTAGTTATAAGACCAAAAGTTGTGCAATATGATAAATCCAATCGGGATATTGGTTTCTCAGCATGTAGGTGAGTGAATGCTAATTTCATGCATTCTGCGAGGATTGTGATCAGCCCCCCAACAACAATGTCACCTACACTAGATTTCTCGATTTTTTCTAACTGTTTGGCTAAAAAGTATCTCACATCAACCACCATCCTATTAACTAGACAGTACAACAAGAAGACTTCAATATCCCTAAAAATACTGACACTCTCTCCCCTACCAAAGATGGTGTTTTCCATGAGCCACTGTAGATAGCGGAAAACTGGGTTATAAATTTGGGAAGCCTTATTTTTAGAAGGTTCATAAGGTCAATGATCATTTGCCCTACCCTCTCTCTCACAGGCTATTTCTCTCCAAAAGGTGGCTGGATCCCATTCTCTCGGGGATTTTCTAAGTCCCTGCTTAGGTAGGCTAAGAAGTCGGTTAAATTTAGCCATACTAATCACATAGTCTTTGTTAAAAAATTAAAAGATCAGTCGACCACCTACAACGCTATCATTAGCATCAACAACTAAAGAACTTAAGAATTCAAGGGTAAGTCTCATGTATGTAGGGCAATGCAAAGTCACAAAATTTCTCCAACCTATGCCAGTCAGTAAATTATATATGTTATCTTTTAACCATAATTATAGCAAAGCATCTTCATCAATAAATTTTGTCAGTAACAAGCGTCGGGAGACCAAGTTATTGAATCGTACCTCTTGATTGTTATCAAGGTTAAAGATAATACCATAAGGGTTGTTCGGAGGAGGTGAAGGGTTACCCCTTATAGTTCTGTGTCATGGGTCTGCCGATGAGTTGGAAGTTGAAGCTTCATTGCATTTTTTGCGTTTTGGAGCCATGGGGCCAAATGGATCTAGGGCTTCAGTTGATGAATGGGAGGTTGGAGGTGGTTTGAGGACATGCCTGGCGGTTTTTGCTACGGTGATGAAAGGAGAAGACGGAGGCTTGTTGGGGGGCGGGGGTAAAAAGGGTCTGTAGTTGACCGGTGATTTTAGAGGTGGAGGATGGGAGAGTTGAAATGAAGGGGAATTAGGAATTGAAGTTAGTGGAGCATGGGAACATGAGAGGAGATGAGAGGTGTTATGGGAAAGTGAAATGAAGGGGAGTTAATGGGTTGGTCAAAAGTTAGTGGGGAGTTAATGAAAAAGTTGATGAAAAAGTTAGAGGGAAGTGGGAAGTTAATGGGAAAGTCAGAGGGAAGTGGAAAGTTAATGGGAAAGTCAGAGGTAAGTTAATGGGCCACCAGGAAGTTGGTTTGCTGGATCCTGGAAGTGAAGTGAAGACTGTTGCCTGACAGATACACGGCTGTGTCCACAGACACAACCAGGCCGTGTAGAATCATTATTCAGTATTTTTCCCTTTTGTCCTCTTTAGCCTTGAACTCTCTGTTACCTATTTTCCCCTTGTCATTCACCTACACACCTGTTCACGACAACTTGATTACATGCCATGAAAACTAATAATTAAAACACTAAAAGGAAAAATAAAGTGAAAGGAAAAAACTTGGGTTGCTTCCCAAGAAGCTCGTTTATGGCCATGAGCTCAACCTCTTCAATGCTCACAATGATGATGGATAGGGAAGGGTACAAGTACCCAGCTTCTCAATCGGAGTTCCCGCAAAATAATTCTTTAACCACTATCCATTGACCTTGAAGGTTCCCATGGCTTCACTCCATACTTCAACAGCCCCAAATGGATATACCTTACGCACTTGGAATGGTCTAGACCACCTCGAACGAAGTTTGCCCGAAAAAAGCTTGAGTCGAGAATTAAATAAAAATACCAGGTCCCCTTATGTAAATTCCTTTACGAAGGATGTATTGATCATGCAACTTCTTTGTTCTTTCTTTGTAAATCTTGGTATTCTCATATGCATCCAACCTCAATTCATCGAGTTCATTTAGTTGAAGCTTTCTCTGTTCCCCTTCTTCTTTCAACTCTAAATGAATGTTCTTGATGGCCCAATGTGCCTTATGTTCCACTTCAACTGGTAAATGACGTGATTTCTCATAGACCAAACTGAATGGCGCCATACCTATAGGAGTCTTATAAGATGTCCGATATGCCCAAATAACATCATCTAGCTTCATAGATCAATCTTTTCTTGAACGAGACACTGTCTTCTCCAAGATTCCTTTGATTTCCCGATTAGTGATCTCCACCTGGCCACTTGTTTGAGGATGATACGGTGTAGCCATTTTGTGAGTTACTCCGTACTTCTTTAAAAGTGTACTTATGACCCTATTTGCAAAGTGAGATCCTCCATCACTGATTACAGCTCTTGGGACACCAAAACAGGGGAAAATGACATTTTGAAATAATTTGACCACCACTTTCACATCATTTGTTGGGGATGCTAAAGCTTCATCCCATTTTGACACGTAACCCACTGCTACCAATATATGCTTGTTATTGCGTGATGGTGGAAAAGGTCCCATGAAGTCAATCCCCTACACGTCAAAGAGTTCGACTTCAAAAATGTTATTTTGTGGCATCTCATTCCTCCTTAAGATGTTTCTTGTCCGTTGACATCGATCACAACTAAGCGCAAAACATCTCACATCCTTGAAAAGTGAAGGCCAATAGAACCCAGATTGTAATACTTTAGCCGCGGTCTTGGTGGTGCTTGCATGACCTCCGTATGGTGAAGAGTGGCAGTGGGCTATGACATCCAATACCTCCTCTTCAGGAAGGCATCTTCTATATATTTTATTTTACACAACACTTATAAAGACAGGGTTCATCCTAATAATAGTGCTTGACATCCGATAGGAACTTCTTGTGTTGTTGATAGGATAATTCAGATGGTAACACCCCATAGGCAATATAGTTCACAAAATCAGCGAACCAAGGGGCTTGAAGACTTGTAACAGCAAACAGGTTGTCATCTGGGAATGAATCATCAAATGGCTCCTTTTCACCTTCTACTTGATCCATTTCTTGCCTGAGCCTAGAGAGATGATCGGCTACCACATTGTCGGTGCCTTTCTTGTCTTTTATCTCGAGATCAAACTCCTGTAATAAGAGAATCCACCTTAGCAGTCATGGTTTTGCATCCTTTTTAGCCAAGAGGCACTTCAAAGCAGCGTGATATATGAATGCTATGACCTTCGACCCAACAAGGTATGATCAGAATTAATCCAAGGCAAACGCTACGACTAGGATTTTTCTGTTGTCGCATAGTTCATCTGAACTTCATCCATTGTTCTACTGGCATAATATATGGTGTATATTTTCCCTTCTTTCCTTTGCCCAAGAACATCCTCGATAGCATAGTCACTTGCGTCGCACATAATCTCGAATGGAATGCTCCAATCAAGTGGTCTCATAACTGGGGTAGTTGTCAAAGCTTCCTTTAACCTGTCCAAAGCATCAAAACAAGATTGATCAAATGTAAAGGGAACATCTTTTATAAGAAAGCAGGTTAAGGGTTTGGTAATCTTAGGAAAAATCTTTAATAAAATGCCTATAGAACCCGACATGGCCCGGAAAGCTCCTAACTCCTTTTACATTAGTTAGTGGTATCCACTTCAATACCCCAATTAGAAATTAAATGACCTAAAACAATTCCTTCTTATACCATAAAATGGCACTTCTCCCAATTTAACACAAGGTTCATTTCTTTACATCTTTTTAAGATCTTAGCAAGGTTATGCAAACAGTAATCAAAAGAAATGCCATAGACTAAAAAATCATCCATGAAGACCTCCATAATGTTCTCAATAAAATTAAAAAATATGACCATCATGCATCTTTGAAAAGTGACAGGGGTGTTACATAGGCCAAATGACATTCTCCTATAAGCAAAAGTGCCATATGGACATGTAAATATTGTCTTCTCTTGATCGCTAGGATGAATCGGGATTTGAAAGAATCCTGAATACCCATCTAGATAACAGAAATAAGAATGCCTAGCCAGCCTCTCTAACATTTGATCGATAAAAGGGAGGGGAAAATGATCTTTTCTGGTAGCTTTATTAAGTTTTTGATAATCAATGCATATGTGCCAACCGGTGACCGTTCTAGTGGGGATTAGCTCATTTTTTTCTTTTTTGTCAATGGTCATACCTCCCTTCTTAGGTACTACTTGAACTGGGCTCACCCATTCGCTATATGAGATAGGATAGATGATCCCCGCATCAAGTACTTTTAACACCTCTTTCCTAACGACCTCTTTCATGTTCGGGTTTAGCCTTCTTTGATGTTCAATGGAAGTTTTGTACCCTTCTTCTAGAAAAATTCGATGCATGCAAATGGATGGATTAATGCTCTTAATATCATCTATGAAATAACCTATCGCATCCTTATGCAACCTTAGAACCTTAAGCAATTTCTCAACTTCCTGGTGACTTAAATCAGCATTAACAATTACAGGGTACTCACCATTGGCGTCCAAGAATTCATACTTGAGCGAGGAGGGGAGTGGTTTTAGTTCTACCTTAGGTGCAGTTTTCCCTTCACAAACTTGTTCTGGGCTGTTTCTGCTGCTTTTTGACACGACTGTGTCCACGGACACAACCTGGGCATTCAACTATTTTGCAGTTTCGGCCACTGTATTAGGTCCTTTGCTGTAGGTGGTTTTGCTGCAGGTTGGGCTTTCATCAAGCATCGTAATATAGGAAGTTATTTCCTGATCATCGTCAGCTGGTACCCTATTCTTTATTCTTTACTAAGCATTTCTCAAGTAGATCACTTGAGATGCATCTAGTAAAGTCATCTCTAACCACCATATCAATTGTATTAATCCTGCAGTAAGTATCATCAATTAGTGGAAATTTCATAGCAAAAAACAAGTCAAAATTCACCTTTTCATCCCCTATATTGAGAGAGAGAGCTTTCCATTATTCACATCAGTTAAAGTTCTAGCAGTAGCAAGGAAAGGTTTTCCCAATATAATAGGGATTTAAGAATCCTTCTCAATTTCAAGAATAACAAAATCAACCGAAATATAGAATTTACCAACCTGGATAGGTACATCCTCTTGTTAGACCCTAGAGGGGGGGGGAGGGTGATTAGGGTCTTATGCTAATATAATCCGATTTTATGCTAATTAAAACTAATTAACAAGTTATCCTAGTAAGTATAAAATACAACAAGATATGTGAGCTAGGATAAGTGATATACACAAGGGTAAACAAAATAAACAAGATAGTGGATAATATAAATAATGAGCAATGGACAATGGCGATAAGAAACATAAACATAAGAGTAAGTGCGCCAAAGCAAACTCAAACCACGATATGATCACGGAGTTCGGACCTTCCGTCCTACGTCTCTGCTCTCCACTCCCGGTGAGAAATCCACTATCATAACCGAGTTTTTTACGCTCACTCGAATAACGTTTACACCTCACAATTTCATTCACGTAGTTCGGTCCCCACGACCTACGTCTCCGCTCCTCACCTCGAGGAGATCTCCACTTCACACTCGGTTTTCTAGCTAACCGAAAACTTTACAATATCACAATATAACAAATGATTTGTTCTCTATAATAGATGAGAACTCAATGTAGGCTCACACTTAATATTATAACTCTCACCAACCTAAATATACTATGTATAAAAATACAATAAGCTCAATGTGGGTATGTGTAACAATAAGATATAAATTAAAACTAAACTCAAGATAATTCTAGCTTAATAATAATGATAATCAAATATATAAAAGAGCTAGAAATAGAGTTTAGAAAACTTCTTAATAAATCAAGAGATCAAGGGAGAGTAGTTGGATGCTCAAACACCAATAGATGATCTCCTCAAGATCTTGTAAAATTAATTTCATAAAACAAACTCTCATATGCTTAAAATCTTTTTAAACAAACTTAAATAACACTTAAACCCTTGTTAAAACTTTGTTAAAACATTTCTTGGATCACCTTGAGAGTTGAAAGCAATAGGGTATTTATACCCACTCAAAACTTCAGCAAAATCCCCAAGAAAATGACAAAAAAGCCCCACAAAAATAGCTGCTGGAAATAGCCGTTGGAATCCAATGGACACTTTGGTGGTCGACCACACTGTAGCACGGTCGACTGCACTGTTCACGGACAATTTTTGTTTTTGACAGATTATGGAATTTTATGTATCTGACTTTGTAAAATCAATTAAAAATAGTAAATGAACTCCAAAAATTATGAAATATTGAGAGAAGGTTCTAGATATGTATATAAACATGTTAGAGAAAGAATCTATGAAATATCACTTCTCAGTTGAGAGAAATAAATGTTTTAACAAAGATATATAGTTTCTAAAAAAACTGCAGAAAACTTGGTTTTGTAAATTCAATTGAAAATAACCAAACAACTCCAAAATTAGTAAAAATTGGGAAAATATTTATATATATGATGATAAACATATAAATAAAGAAAATTTTCAAATCGCATTTCCTAATTTTTAAAATGCATCTATTTTGCAAAAATATGCACGAACATGAGCTTATTAAAAACTTGATTTTGTAAATTCAAATAAACATAAAAATTTAATTCTAAAATTGATAAAACTTTAGAAAACATTTATAAATATGAAATTGAATATGTTAGAAAAAGAATTTCGCAAATTGAGTTTCCCATTTGTGAAAACTCATGTATTTTGCAAGTGTGTCCAAAACATGAAAGTGTGATATACATGAAATTTGATGTTTTGACATAAACAATATTTTGAAACCCTATGAAATAATTTTATAGACTTAATAAAATATGTTTACAATAATTGTTAAGTCCATAAACCAAAACTTGTATATGTATATAACTATATATATAAAAACCAAATATGTGTGTGTATATATGATTGAGCTTAAAGTACTAACACACATAATATAAAACCTAAACTAAATATACCCAAGCTTGATTGATCTTTAATGTAGTTCAACTTGGTACGCTTGCGGATGAAGCTAGAATTTGGATCTTTAATTTGAATTACGTAGGCTTCACTCCACAATTCCGCCAACCTCCATTGGATTTGATCGTTGAAGCGCAATCCATCAAACCTCCAACATGTTGTTTGTCTACAATAAATAGATAAACACAAATACTAGACAAATAACATTAGTTATAAATTGTTTGTTAAACATCATCAAAACAAAGAGGCCAACACCTCTAATATACCTACCGGGCGTTTAATAGATCGATCTGCCAATTGAAGAGAGATAGTAGTGGGCTTCAAGTCTCCCATCTACAACTTGTTACATATAGACACTGGCATAAGACTGACACTAGCACCAAAATCACATAGAGCACGATTAATTGATATATCACCAATTGTGCAAGGAATGGAAAAAGAGCTAGAATCTTTAAGCTTAGGTGGTAACTTATTTTGAATTATGTCACTTCACTCCTGAGTTAAGGCTACGGTTTCATACTCCTCTAATCATCTTTTGTTTGACAAAATCTCCTTTAAGAATTTGGAATAAGATGGCATTTGGGAAATGGCTTCAACAAATAGGATGTTAATATGTAATTTTTTTAATATTTCTATGAATTTCCCAAACTATTTTTCCAACTTAGCTTTAACTTGCCTTTGAGGGATTTTTAATATTTCTATGAATTTCCCAAACTATTTTTCCAACTTAGCTTTAACTTGCCTTTGAGGGAAGGGTAGTGGAGGCTTATAAGAATTTCCCAAACTATTTTTCCAACTTAGCTTTAACTTGCCTTTGAGGGAAGGGTAGTGGAGGCTTATAAGATGTAGGGGCAACATATCTCTCAACTTTCTCACTACTGTGCTCTTTCTCACTTGTCACTGGCTTCTCACTCTCATCGACCACAACCTTATGGTCGCTCCTCATCATTGGTCCATCTAACTCTTTTCCACTCCTAAGTGTGATGGCATTGATAGATCCCTTTGGGTTAGTTTAAGGTTATCCAGGAAATATCCTAGAAGGTGTGGAAGAAGAGTTAGATTGTTGGGCCACTTGAGTGATCAGATTCTCTAACATTTTATTATGGGTGGCTAAAGAGTCAACTTTAGAGGTTAGATTCTTAATGACGTCACTTATGATCCTATTCTGATTTCTAAATTCTTCATTCTGCTTATTCTGGGATGTCATGAAATTCTCCATCAAGCTCTATCCTATTCTGATTTCTAAATTCTTCATTCTGCTTATTCTGGGATGTCATGAAATTCTCCATCAAGCTCTCCAAGTTGGACTTTTGGGGACTAGGGTAAGATGTCATGAAATTCTCCATCAAGCTCTCCAAGTTGGACTTTTGGGGACTAGGGTAAGGGAGTCTAGGGGCTTGAAAACCTGGAGGTCGATAATTAGAGTGAGGATTTGGGTTTTGGGATGGATTTTTATAGGATAAATTAGGATGATTTCTTCACCCCGGGTTGTATGTATTGGAAAAAGGGTCCCCTTTCTGATTAAAATTATTCATATAATTAACATGTTCAGATAATAGAGCATCAGAGGAAGGGGAGTTTCCAATTTGACATTCCACAATAGAATGTCCAATGATACCACATATTTCACAGTTAGTAGAGTTAGATGCTACTGAATTCATGTTCATCTTGTCAAAATTTTGAAATAAGCATCTACTCTAGAAGCAATATGGTCTAATGCATCTACATCATACCTATCACTTTTTTTGGGTAAAGAACGTTCACCTGACCATTGGAAATAGTTCTGTGCCATATTCTCTATGAGCTGTTTTGCATTTCGTAACTTTTGTTCATTAATGCACCACCAGTTGCAGCATCCATGATCATCCTTGTGTTATAGAGAAGACCATTGTAGAAAGTGTGAATTATGAGCCAATCCTTTAACCCGTGATGTGGACACATTCTTAGAAGATCCTTGTACCTCTCCCATACATCATACGATGACTCCCCTTATTTTTGAGTGAAAGTTGTTATCTGATTTCTCAATTGGGCTATTTTTCTCGGAGGGAAGTACTTAGCAAGGAACGCTTTTGAGAGTTGGTCCTATGTAGTGATGGAGCCCGGTGGAAGTGATTGCAGCCAAGCCCTTGGCTTGTCTCTTAGTGAGAAGAGAAACAACCTTAGCTTGATTGCATCATCCGACACTCCATTCATCTTTAGGGTGCCATAATACTCTAGGAAGATTGAGATGTGGAGGTCTGGGTCATCCGTTGGAGTACCCCCAAATTGGTTTTGCTGAACCATGGAGAGAAGTGAAGGCTTGAGTTCGAAATTGTTGGCAGCAACATTAGGCTTCAAGATGCTAGATTAGGATCTATGGGTGGTTATGATGCAAATTCCTTCAAGGATCGGTCTTGATTGCCTTGGTTTTCTTGATCTCCCATGGTGTTTTTGCTTCTCAAATTGTCCTTTGTTCATTGTACCAATTTCCTAATAGCTCAGAAGGTCCTTTCGATCTCGGGATCAGACTCAATCGGTTCTCCAAGTCGTAAGGATCTGGGCATACAAGGGTGCCTACACAAGAAAGCAAAGGAACAAGTCAAACATAAAAGAAAATAAAAAATAAAAATAAAAGAAAAAGTCTAGTCTAGCCAAAAAATGGAAAAGTTAATATTAACAATGCCGAAGTCCCCGACATCGGTGCTAAAAGCTTGTTCACTCAAATCCGCAAGTGCACGGATATCGTTGTAGCAATACAAGGTCGTATCCTCAAGGACTTCGTTGTCAATTACTAATTTTCACTATTTTGTAACTATCTAGACCAATCATGATGGGTAGTTTGATTTTAATTATAGAATCAATAACGACTAGTACTCGATTAAAAGAATCTAGGATTGAACTTTGGTTTCAACTCTGGTTTGAATCAACAAATTAATCAATCGTTATCAAACCTCTTAATGCATTAGGAACGACTAGCCTATGATAACTATTAGCCTCTTTTGACGACTAAAAGTCGTGCCTAATCCAATCTAACAACCTATTTTCATGGTGCTAAACTAAATTAAACCCATTAAGTTCACATTAGTCCCTTATATTACTAAGAATAATTAACCTACTTTCGTGATTAATTAATTCCCGTTCAATTACTATTTTCTGGTGCCAATCTAACCTTTCAGTTCAAATCAACATCCTAAAGGAGTCAAATCAGTGGCTAGTTGAATTAACCCTAGGCAATTAGATACTAGCAATTGAATAATGCAAATCAAATAATTAATGATAACAACAAGATCAGTTCCTTGATTCATAACCATGGCTGAACCTAGTTCAATCCCAGATAAGATAATTACTCACACATAATTGAAATAGAAAACATGATAATAATATATAAGATCCTAATCATAATATGGAAAATGAGATAGATCAGAAAGAAAAACCGTAGTGTTGAAGTTGCACACAATTCTCTACAAACAACAGATTCCAAATCAAAAGAAAACCTAATCTAAGAGTTTTTAGAGGGAAGAGGAGAAGAAGAAGAAAAGAAAAAGAGAAAAATCCAGCCTCTTGTCGTTTTTCATGCATCTGGGTGTCCTCATTTAAGTTCTGGGAAAGATCGCGTTAACAAATAACTTTAAATATTGCTTCAAATCTCGTAATAACTGAATAGTGATACCAACACGGCTATGTATATCAACACGACCAGACCGTGTTTAACTCTGTTTCGCTCTGCTCTCTGGGTTTTTCTTATGTAATCAACACGCCTGTGTTGTTGAACACTGGGGGACCATGTAGCCTCTTTTCATGCATTTCTTGACTTATTCTTGACTCCCAATCCGCGCTAAGCTCCAGTAATTCCTGCATAATATATAAATAGAGCAGTAAACAAGAACTAGGGAGCTTAACATGACTAAAATACAAGGAAATACATCAAATAACAACAAATTCGTAGGTGAAACATAGTGAAAATATAGAGAATATTTGTGTTTATCAACCAGCAAAATGCGTACCAGAGAGCTGTGCGGCGGATGTAGAGGTGATATGCTAAAAAGCATCAAGTTAACGATGAAGACTTTCAATAGCTTGAATAGTAGAGTCTAAAGTAGTAGACGGTATAGCATTGGCAAGCAATCATGATGTACGAAGCGTTGAGACTGAGGGGGTCGCCGATCACGACTAGTACCTGAGGAACATAACTCAGGATGAAGCTTGAAGTATGTCTCAATGCGGCGTCCTTCCTTCTTGCAATATTTGCATGAGATCTTAGATCGAGCCTGTGGAGAGGGAACCTGTGGAGAAGTATGATTCATAACAGGAGTAGTGACAGGTACAGACAGAATAGTCTCGAGTGAAGAGGTAGGAGTGTTTGTTGATGAATTGAGTTGTGTTGTCTGCTGTCGGGTCTCATAAGTAGTGAAAGCTCCTATAACTGAGGTCAAAGTCGAACATTGAGGCTGATGAAGTAGTTGATCAGTTACAGTTGAATATTCAGGAAGGGACTGAAATAGTTGATGCACTTTATGTTGTTCGTATCAGGCTAGCCAGTCTTCATATGTGGAATTACATCCAGGAAGCATGGAGCGTAATTCTGTCCAAAAAGCTTGTATTTGTCCAAAATAAGACTACAGAGAGAAACTACATTTGCATTGTAGAGCAATGCATTGCAGAAGATATGGCTCCCGTGCACCAGAGCACTCAGTGAAACACTCAGTGAGGCGAGTCCACATGGCTCGAGTAGAGGGAAGAGAACCAATCTCGACAGTAAGATCATAGCCAACACAGCGAGTGAGATAATCCTTGACACGAAATTCCTACAATTGCCAGTCTAAACTCTCCTTGACATAGAGAGCACGAGCGGTCTGAAGATCGACATCACCACTGCCTGATGCAATAGTACTGGATGAAACAACAATGCTAATGGATGGTGGTATCGGTCCCATATTAGTGAGATGATCAAGCAAACCAGCACCACGCAAGGTATTGGTGACAATGGTGGACCATCCTGCCCAGTCACTTTGATCATTGAGGGGCAAATGTGGTTTGGGAATATTCTCTGAAGGAGCCATAATAGTAATGTTGAGACGGATGTTAAGACGTCGTGATGAATTGAAATGGTGATGCCGTTGCTCACTGCAAAATGGCAACGCCGTTCATTTGAGGCCGAGAGATAGCTTGAAACGACGATGCCGTTAATTTGAGACCGAGAGACGGTTTTGAAAACGGCGATGCCGTAAATTTGAGACTAATAGATGGTCTTGAAATAGTGATGCCGTTAAAATAGAACCCGGAAGTTTAAAATAGAACCCGAAGGTTAGAATGAAACCCGATGATTTAAAATAAACCCGAAGGTTAATGTAGATACCCCAAGGTTAAAATGTTACCCCGAAGATTAAAATGCCAAAGGTTAAATGAGAACGCGAAATACGTTAAGAGGCTGCAAAGTAGCAAGGCTAAGATTTGGCAAAAGAATGCAGAAGCGTTAAAAAAATTTATTGGAAGGGAAATAATAACCCTAGCTCTGATACCATATTAAAGTAAGAGAGAGAGAGTCTTGGGTAAATTCCCCTAGAGTTGAATATTGAGTGTGCATATATATTTATACAAGTAGAGGGGGTGATATGTGTTCTCACAACCAATGTGGGACTAAAACCCACTATAATACACTATTATCATTCAAATAGATGGTAATTAGAGATGATCTAATTTTTCTAATAATTAGTGTTCACTCCAATTTCAAGTGACGAGATTCAGCCACCTAGAATTCTCGCTATTATGATAGTGGTTACCTTAGGATTCACATCCTCTTCAATTAAATGTTAATAAGAGATATCTTAATCATTACTATTCATTCCAATTTCAAGCAACGAAGTTAGGCTGCTTATGTTATTTGCAGACAGTAGTTTTCAAGACAAACAATAGTGATTTTCGTGATAATAGTAAAAATTCTATGTGGGCATCATCCTTTTTAATTGCAATGAATAGTAGTGATCAAAGTAATTGGATCATTACTCGTCACCACCAAATTAGAGAGGATCTAGATCCTATCAAACAAAGAATAATTCTCAAGGCAATATGCTTAGCTTTGTACTACAACTAGAATAATCAAGTATTTATACACTATTAATCCGATGAGAAAATCGTTGGATGCTTTCTCCTTGGAAATAACACTGACATCCAAAATATTTCATTACATGTTGGACTTGAAGTCAATAGGAAAATAATTAAGTCTCGCGCTAATTATTTTGCAAGCCGAGTCAAGATAAGAGTGTAGCAATGAAGATGTCACATGAAAAATATTTTGGTCAAATTTATCTTTATAAAATTATATTTCTTTGTTCCAAAATTTACTAAGACAATAATTGTTTATTCATAGTTTCTTTTTTGGCGCTTGAAAATATCAAGAAATTCGTTAGGGCATTTTCATAACAATACTTTGCCCAAATAAATGTAAACGTAAATAACTTTGTAAAAATTTCCATAAATTCTAAATTTTATAGGATTAAGCCGCTGTGTGTGTACCTTCCTTTGTACTTACCATCCCTCAACTAATTTATTAATACCTACCATTTTTGCATTCACATTTTGAGAAGTACAAAATTATAAATCTAACCCCTCTCGTTCATGCACTGGAGATGTTGCGTGCTACTAAAATAATAAAAAAGGAGTGATAAGTATAAGAGAAGGTACATATGAAGGAAGTTATAGCAATTTACCCAATGTTTTATTCTAGAAAAACTCTTCAAGTCTTATATCATCATTTAGTAGGGGTGAGCATGGTTCGGTTCGGGTCGGTTTTTACTAAAATTTGGACAACCGAACCGAACCACCTACAATTCAAAACAGAACCGAACCATTACAAATCGGTTCGGTGCGGTTCGGTTCGGTTTGTTCGGTTCTAACTTCATCAAGTATAACTTCACTTCAATTTATCTTTTATATATTATTATTACCCTATGCCAACATGTATTTGTTTTTAAACTTCACTTCAATTTATTATTCTTGCTCATGTATGTATACTGTTTTTAAGTGAAGTAACTTGTCCTTTTGGATTAAATACTAGACTCTGACGTTGTAATTTAGCATAACGGGCTTGCTTTGTCTTTGTGTAGCAGCTTTGAGTTTGGTCTTTCGTGGAAGACAAAAAAGGAGCTGACTCATTAGAACTTGGTTTATGTTATGAATCAATTCCCGCAACTGCTATTCATGCGTGATCGAACACAGTATAAACCCACAAATCAAAGGCACAAATATATTCGGTTGGTTCGGTTCGGGTCGGTTTGAAAAAATTATCAACCCGACCCCGAACGCCTTACTCATAAAACCGTTTTTTTCGGATCCGTCGGTTCGGCTTCTTTTTCGGTTTGAACCGAACCGTGCTCACCCCTATCATTTAGTATCATTTATGACATTATATAGAGGACTAAAGAGAGGGATTTTGGCACCTAGGATCAAGGGGGGGGGGGGGGGGGGGGCATATGCCCCTCCTCTCCGGCTCACCCTAGTAAATAACGTGCTGAGTGCATATGTATTAATTTAGGTCCTCATATATTGCAACAAAATATCCCATGTTGTGTGGGGACTACATCATGTTTTATATGTTTAGATAAGGAAGCGTAGCATGATTTGAGGTGGGACCACATGCTTTTCATAGCTATTTAAGGACCAGTTTGGTACTAGGGCCTGTTTGGATTGCCGAAGATTGTTGGGTATTTCTGACAGCTTACAGCTTTCCGTCCAAAACGCTGCAAAATTGAGCGAATTGGGTGGAAAGTTGAAAGATGTCAGTGAAATGGGTGGGGGGCAGCATCAGAAAAAGAACTGGCGCTCTGACACACTATGTCAGCTTTCAACTCCTTTCTGTCTCAAAAAACTTTAACCAATCGCGCCCTTACTTTTTAAGGATATTTCTGTTTGTTTTTTCAAGAAGTACTCAATGATGGTATTTGGTAAAAACTTTTTTGGGCATGCTTATTGAACTTTATGAAGGTGCTTTTAGAAGCAACTTGAGGATATTTTTAAAAGCAGTTTCTACTTTTTAGTTTATATACAATATATATCTTTTATCTTTTAACAATGTTCATTACCACAGTTCTACCAAATATCTTAGCTGCTTTTTAAGCAATTTATGATATTTGATTACCAAAATGCTATTATTAGCAGCTTATATAAGTTTATAAGCTATTTTTATAAGCAACTAATTATAAGATTTAGCAATACCACTCTGATATATCTTATGTCAGGAGAGATTTAATAGGATTGTAGGACCTCATGAAAACCAATTCTACTAGGAATTGGATTATGTTTTTATTTAAACATCAAAGGTTAGTGGCTGGGTCCCAAATGAAACAAAGACACACTGTGCGAAAAAAATAAAGGTTTCACAGGAGTAACCGATAACAAGGAAAAAAAAGAAAGAAAATTTAGGTTTTTTCCGTAAATTAATCAGTTTTTGGTGAAGAATAGTTTAGAATTAGCACATCGCGATTCCTGTAAGTGCTATTTCCCCAACCTCCCTTCTTCTCTATTTGGATTTTAGATCCTATAATAAACAGAATTATATTAAACGCATATGCATAGTTTTTTTCTTTTACTAATATTATTTAAATTTATTTATAAGTTCTTATTTTTTAATAGCATAAAATCTAGTCTAGATTATAATGACAAAAATTAATAATTAGTGTTATTCCCATTTATACTTTATTCTAATTAAAGCGTGGATAAATTCTTGATAAGAAAATAGCAAATTGTCGCAATATTTAATAAATGTCATTTTCAAGATTGATGTGAAAATGGTATTGCAGGTGATATTAAATGTATTTTCATGGGGAATGAAAATTAATTTTTTTAAGGAATTAAGTCATCCTAGATGGAAATCTAGGATGTTACATCCTAGATGGAAAACCATCTAGGATCTATCTTAGATGGAAAACCTATCTAGCATACATCCTAGACGGAAATTCCATTTAGAATGTATTCTAGATGGATTTTCTATCTAAGATACATCCTATATAGTTAGTTGGTTCCATCTAGGACATCCTTCCATCTAGGATGGTAAATCTAGATGAAATTTCATCTAGAATGTGTCATTCAAGATTGAAACCTACTAGACAAACATCCTAGATGATATTGGCCGATATGAAGTTTTTTACAAAGTGCTGTCAATACATAAGTAATTGTTAAAAATTTTATAATTTCCTTTAAAAATTAATATTTTGAAAAATACAAACGATTACATCATTAATAATGATATTAAATACATAATAGCATTAAAGTTTCTTCAACACATACGATATACAAGGAACTAGCTAGGATTAGAAAAACTACTCTCTTATTATTATGAAGAAAAAACTCTTTTTAACCCTTCCCCTAGTCAAACTAGGATATGTCTCAAGTGGGTCTCACATCTTCATTTTATATATTGTTGGGGGTATAATGTGAAACAAAGCAATTTCTTTTGTTTTGGGTCTATTTGCTTATATATCCACGAGTAGTAATTAACGCACCAAACAATATAACTCATGAGGAAGTGATGTCACGTGACACCACTTCCTCATGGGTAGATCTACTCTTGCTGGACGGAATGTCTCTGTCTAGGATAACACATTCTAGACAGAATTTCGTTTAGAAAGACTTTACTAGAATGAAAGATATCCTAGACGGAATCAACCAACCATCTAGGATGTATCAGAGACGGAAAACCCGTCTAGGATACATCCTAGATTAAATTTCCGTCAAGGATGTATCTGAGATTGAAAATTCTATCTAGTAGATGGGTTTTCCATCTAGGATACATCCTAGACGGATTTTTGTCAAGGATACATCCTAAACAGAAATTCCATCTAGGATAGTTAGACAAAATTCTATTTATCACTAGTAGAAAACTCATCATCGATGGAACATGTAACATTAATTTATATTTAGGCAAATCAATCTAAACTTCGATTTTGATTTGATTATCATTATACCAAGATCTTAGGGCAAATCAATCTAAACTTCGATTTTGATTTGATTATCATTATACCAAGATCTTAGAACAAATGATTTTCACTATGAACAATTAATTAAGATGATTATCATTATACCAAGATCTTAGAACAAATGATTTTCACTATGAACAATTAATTAAGAAAAAAACGCACCTTGATCCTTGATTTAAAGCTTGAAGAGAAATTGATTGCAAGATGAACAACCTTGAAGACTTGAGTTTCTCTCCCTTAACCCTATTGAGCTTTTCCGAAATTTTCTTGATGGAGAGAAATTTTTCACATACTAGGTAGAGAGAGGACCAAGCCTTTAAATAGAATAATCACCCACACTCCATCAACGTAAGTAGTTATCTTAATTGATCAATAGGAATTTGGCATAAAAACATGAGTAGTTATATAACTAAATAAAACATGACCAGTTTCTTAAACTAACTAAAAACATGATAAAAAAATAACTTGACCACTAAAGTTGGTTAAAACAAAACGTGGGCCACTAACATCTAACAGAACATCCTAGACAGATTTTTTTTTTATCGATGAAAAATGTCTGTCTAGGATGTTCCATCGAGAATGTAAGTTTTTTAGATGGAATATTTGTCTAGGATAGCATTCTAGACAGAGTTTTACTCATACATTTTTACTCATTTGTAGGTTCTACTATCCTAGACAAAAATTCTGTCGGGAAGAGTGGGGCCTAATGAATAAAAAAATATTTAATAGAGAACCCTAAGCGTGTGAGGTCCTCCCAAATTTTTGATCCCTACAAATAATCCCGCAGCTAGCAAAAAAATGTATTTTTGATCCCTCCATAAAATCCCGTTGTCGCCAAAAAAATAGTGACTCTTTGGATCCCTCCTCAAAATCCTTGCAAAAACCTTAGCCCTAACCAAATCCCCTTTGCCTCTAATTCTCCACCTCAAAATCCTTAAGGATCCATTGATCCCCCTATCAAGCAAATCTCTCATCCTGTTGATTAACACTTGAACTATGCTACTGATCGGCACTCAAAGTTCGACACATATTAAAACTATTGACTTCTCCTTTAAATGTCATCAACATCTCTCTTCCCACCTTCGCAGACTAGTGGACCAGCCAAAGGTTTTTCTTAGGGCTTGTTTGGATTGAGGGGAATAAGGGTGAAGGGAAGTTAGAGGAACCATTCACCTCCATTCACCTTGTTTGGGAACATTTAGGAGGTGAAGTTAATCACCCTAGTTCCCCTTGGTTCACCCCCTAATAGTATAAAATTTGTTACCTCCCAAATTGGGGTGTAACCAAGGGGAAGTGAACTCCCTTCTCTTCCTTTCCTTTCTCTCACCTAGTTTTCCTTAATTTTAGATAAAACTTAATAAACTTCCCTTCTCTAGAAATCCAATTTTCTATTAATTTTAATCTCTTTGATTGATTTATTTTGTAAGTCAAACAAATCTTAAAAGACTTTATGGATTAGATAATACCTAGCATCAACTTAAAATCAACAAATGGTCAAGTTGTAGAGAAAAAAATCGCCAATATGTTTAGGTAAAGTGACTTTGTTTGTTTGTTTTGGATACAAAAATGACATCGCCTTAGTGAATTTGCAAGTTTGTTTTAGATATAAAAATGAAGTCTAAGTGTTTGATTGTTTGCTTCAGCATATTCAGTAATTGTTTATTTTGGACGTAAAGTTGACATGTCTTTGTTCTTTTGGATGGTGAGCTCAAGTTTAATACGTCATAATTTATCATTTTTTTCCTTCTTGATGCTTTTGTAACTCTGATATGTAGGATTGTGGTTTTTTGTTGCTTCCAGGAGTGAGATTTGTAGTTCATGCAAATGCAGTTGCTAAACATCTGATCCTCATAATTTTTCCACCAAAAGATCATCTCAAGGTTGAAGAATTTGGTGAGAAATTAATTTATGCACTTGTCTCTTGTATTTAGATTTCAAGAATGCTATTGATACATTAACTTATTGATTCTATCATTTATCGTATTCACCTTGTTTCCTATAGTTTCTTAAAGCCAATCATAAGATCTTGCTTTTATATATTGTTTGCGTCGGAAAATTGATTTCTTTGTTGAATCCATTATAATCGTTTATCGATTTTTACAGATTCAAAAAAGATGAGTCTTTTTTAAGACCTCTTTACACAAAAGAAGTAGATCAACAATTTCCTAGAAACAAACACAGAAGACGTTTATCACCCGCTGCTTGCGTGGGGTCTTTGCCTGTGCCGGGGTTTATCCATGGACCATCGCGGATCAGATCCGGTTGATTTTTGTGTCTCGCAAAGGAAACAAGAAATTGAAGTGAATGACTCAGCAAGGTGAGGCAAACACTTTTCTTGAGATCAAATCAAAGTTTGATCTCAAGGGAAGCGGTAACAAGTGCTGAAGAGGCTGCAGATCTACCAAACTCCTCCTCTTTATGCTGAAGAACTCGAAGATCTCTCTTCCTCCTCTCTGAAATTCGTGCTCCTTTGCTGCTTAAAATGACAGGGCTTCGCCTCCAGTTCGAAATTTTCAATTACCAGTGCATAAGGACCCTAGGGTTATATTTATAGGCTTCCGGATACCCTGTTTTCGGATAAGAACCCAAGATTTAACCTTATCTTTGGTTTAACAACTCTCACACATTTAAAAATAGCCTCAAGGCAGTTAGGGTGGTTTCGAAACTGTCGAAACAGATTGAAAACCACCGAAACGCGTCCCGAGAGTCCTGATAGGTGTGAAACACCAATGGTGTTTCGCATCAAGTGCGAGCACCAATGGTGCAAAACACCAAGGGTGTTTCACACTACAGGTGAAAAACACGGGGTCTTTTGTCCGTCATTTTATCGTTTCGCGTGTTCTGTTGACTTGTACGCTTCACCGACTCGGATAACGACTTTCATCGTATTTTCTTCATCTCAAGCTACGTACGGGAACCTATAGGCAATTTTTAATGCCTACATATACCCCCTCCAAAGTATTTTAGTCTTATTTTTTTTATAGAGGAGCATGTAATACTTTGGATATGATACACCTAGCCTTCAATCCATTGACTTCTTAAGCTTTCTGTCTATTCAGTATTTTGTGGAATAACTAAAATTCTTCCGGTGCTGCGTTTATCATCTGACCGTTGTCGAAATCTTGAACTGAAGTTTGTGTGTTGATTTTTGAATTTAGCTCGTGTCGTTGAATTAACGTTGAACTGATCATCTTCGTCGGGATTTCGTATCTGAATCACAATTGAACTCTCGTGGATTATCCTTTGACCTGGAATTTCATCTTGAGCCTTATTTCGGCAAAAATCATCGACGTGTTGACCGGCGTAGACCTTCGATGCAACACGTTGACCGTCATTGACTT
The DNA here is from genome assembly GCF_001876935.1 of Asparagus officinalis. Lineage (NCBI taxonomy): Eukaryota > Viridiplantae > Streptophyta > Magnoliopsida > Asparagales > Asparagaceae > Asparagus > Asparagus officinalis. The sequence goes on along the minus strand of NC_033803.1, from coordinate 44,511,980 downwards.
TTGTTGCAACGTGTTGACCGGCATGACTCTTATTCGTAACGTTTTGACTGGCATTGACTCTCGTTCGCAATGTGTTGACTTCTAGAATTCCATGAAACTAGTTCAATTTCTTTTATGAATTATGAATTACTCTCTAGTGCTTAAAATGCTTATGTTTAGGATAATTAACTAGAGAACTAATTAGTAGAAGAAGAATTAGATAATCTATGCTTGCCTTGAGTGGTAGGATATGTTATGCTAATGAATTCTAGAATTACTATCTAATTGGTGTTCTTTCATGAATATTAATTTTACTTGGATAATAATAGGATAGGTTATACTTGCCTTAAGTGGTAAGATAGTCTATACTTAATAAATCTAAAGCAAAATATGATAAAAAGAGAATAGTTCATGAATTTTTTAAGTAAAATTGCTACTGGATTCAATTCTAGATTCCTCATATCTCTAATTGAACCCTTCATCTATACTTTCTTGAATTTCCTCTTTGTTCTTGATTTTTCTTTATTTACTTCTTGGTTTTATTCTTTTTTCTTCATCTTTCTTTCTCCCCTCTCAATATTGTTTTGTTTTTGTTTGTATATAATCACAATCACTCTCTTTATCTCTACACAAATCACATGTTTTACACCTAATTGTCACACACACATCTTAAGAATCACTTTTGATTAATTAATACAACACCTTCCTCATGGGATTTGATATTTTTCTATACTATAACTTGATAGTTATGCACTTGTAACTTTTGGTCATCATTTTTACCCGATCACCTATAGTTTTAATCGGCACATCAACGGAGTACAAGATCGATGCTCCACCGGCACATAAAAAAGAAACCTAGGAAATATAATTTTTTTCCCTTTGTTTTATTATAATCTTTGAATTATAATCTGAGTCAATTGTAATTCAACAAACCTGAAACAAACTCAACTACACGCTTATCGAGAAATCTTCCTTTATTCTCATCACTACAGCCAAGAGGCTTCGCTCCTATTTTCAGGCATATACCATAGTGGTACGAACGAGTTTTTCTTTGAATAAGGAACTTAGCAGCCCGACCACTTTAGGAATAATAGTCACCTGGTCAGACAAGCTAAATGAATATGATATGCAGTTCGAGTCAGGGACAACCATAAAGGCTCAAGCCTTGGACTACTTGTTGATAGAGACAACCGCATCAGGTGATGAGATGTCTCCACCTATACCAGTTCCCCAACCAAAGCTTCCAACATCCCTGGCCATCAAAACGCCTACTTCTCGGGAGCACCACGCCTTCGAGCACGACTCACCTGAGTTCACCTCTTAGTGGTTACTAAAGGTGGATAGGTCCTCCAGAGAGGAAGGTAGTGGAGTGGGAGTAGTCTTTGCGTAGTTCGAAAGGATCGATGTGTGAGCACTCTATAGCTTTTGGTTTCTCTACCTCGAATAATGAGGTTGAATATGACGCCCTCTTAGCAAGTCTTCGAGCCACCTTAGCAGCTAAGACTGAGCTCATCTATATTTTGGTTGACTCCGAACTTGTGGTCAACCAGGTGAGGGGAGATTATGCGGCTTGAGATTCGAGGATGATTTTGTACTTGAAGACAATCAAGGAGCTTTTGAGCAAGTTCACTAATTTTAGGATCGTTCAAGTCCCCCATGCCCTTAACGCGCTAGCAGACGCCTTGTCGCTTGGGTCATCTAGCTCGAGAAATTTCGATTCATCTAGTACTAGTAGGGGGGACTCTATCAGAGAATGCTACTAAAATGAGAAGCCTACAGAGGAATTCTTGAAGATATCTTATGCTTGATAACTAGTTATACCGCATGTCGTACTCCAATAATAATGTCGGGTCCTATCTCCAATGTCTTTGGCCAGTACAGTCTACTTATCATCTTAAAGAAATCTATGAAGGGACCTGTGGGAATCACCCAAGGACCATAACTCTTTCTTAAAAAGTAATCCGCTAAGGATACTATTGGCCCACCATCTTAACCGAGTCCAGGAGACTCATTTCTCAATGTAAGAAATGCTAATTCTTTTCAAGCATGTCGTGAGATTTAGCCATAGAGCTTACCCCCATCTTAAGCCCAGTACTATTTGCTCAATAGGGATTAGACTTGTTGGGGTCTCTCTGAATAGCCTATGGGCAACGAAATTTCTGATTGTTGCTATCGACTACTTCACCAAGTGGATCTGTGATGCCCCAGGGTTCATATAAGGCTACAGTCCAAGGTGAAACCCGGATTGTCAAACCTGCCAAGCACCAAATACCATGCTACAACATGTTTCACCATCACAATCACTATCTCTCTAGTGGAATCAACAAATAGGTGAAGGTACAAAACATGCAAATAATAGAAGTAGTACAAATCAGATATGCACAAAAGAAGTATATCAATAAATGAGCCCAACTGAAATAGAATGAAAATATCTCTAAGTCTGAAATACATATTAACATAATGAGTCAAATGAAACCTCACTAGGGCACTCAGCCTCTACAAAATGAATATAACTCTAAAGTCTAAACAATGAACATAACTATACAGTGGAGCTTCAGCTACTAAAACTGTGTGATAGCGACTATGCTAGAACTTTATCATCCTACGGCTCTCCGAAACTCTAATTTGCCTGAAAGAGACAATTTAAACAAAAAGAATAACAACAAGAGTGTCAGAGCGCTACAGTAAGATTGTGACGCCCATGGGTTCACACAAGGCTGCAGTCCGAGGTGAAACCAGAAATGTCAAACCTGCCATGCACCACACCGTGCAATAACATGTTTCACCATCACAATTACTATCTCTCTAGTGGAATCAACAACAGGTGTAGGTACAAAAGCAGGTAAAAGATAATACAAGAAGTAACTGATGAAATGATAGTGATCACATTAACGTCTCATCATCCAACATACAGAAATACATAGTCAATGTCTGAATAGATAAACTGGAATACTCAACAAGTCTCAAAATACATATATCTGACAAGAGGAAATAAGGCACACGGCCTTTACAACTTCTAGAATAAGGCTCTCAAATGTCTAAACAAAAGTCTATAGTGGAGCTCCAACATAAGCATAACTAACAGTTAAACACTAAAGTGTGTCACCATCAACCTGCGACTCTTCGGGCTCCTGGCTCGTTACCTGAAAGGGGGAGGGACAACGAGCGTCAAAGCGCTAGCGAGCAACATAACAACCAACCCCAAAGGAAAAGGGCTCGTTGCATAAGAAAATACAGATAATATATATATAATGGATCTAAAATCATTGACCCTACTAAAGGGGGTTTTAGTGTTTAGAAATTTACAACACGAGCATAGGTACGTCGAGCGAAATAATCCAAACAAGGAAACCCTCATGTATATACCTTGTATCTCAAATCGTAAATCTCTAAACACCAAACCCGAGGTTCTAGTACAGAAGCAATAAATCAAGAAAATACAGTTAATCTCATAAATGTCATTTTATTACTTGCATAAGTGTCATGTCAACATTATGTCGTGAACTTCTGTGAAGAAGTCATATGCAGGGTTAAGGAGATATGTCCGATGCAGGAACTAAATACTGTGATTTCCAAACACATGGAATAAGTGGGTAAATGTCCAACACGAGGACTGAAATGGATTATAGTCCACCACGAGGACTTCTATGGATTTTAGTCCAACACGAGGACTTTTATGGATTATAGTCCAACACGAGGACTGTGCCACTGAAAAGTGTATGCAGATAGATATACACAATCTAAACTTTCATGCATCTCGGTGTACATGTCTAAACTTATGTCAAAAGTCAACCCACATGCACAGATAAATCATTAACGTGATAAACTAGGGTCAGGTTACCGAGGCGACCCCGAAAGACAACTTAAACAGATCAAGAATCTGTAAAACAGCTCATCAGTCGACTGATGTGTCGACTGATGACGTCAGTCGACTCATACGTCGACTGATGGAGCTCAGACAGCACAGCCTCAGCTCGCCAGTCGACTGACCAGTCGACCGAGAAGCTGAGAAAACAGAATCAGCCCGTCAGTCGACTGATCAGTCGACTGATGGCTGAACAATTTGCCCGTCGGTCGACTGATCAGTCGACCGACAGACTGCAGATAATCTGTACAGGTTCTTATATGCCAAAAATTTGATCCAAACTCATCCCCATCAATTCCAAGCATGAATCATACGAATATTAACATGTATGGACTAACTGAAACATAACTTTCACATACATATACATGAATAAAACTCTAAACATAAGTATTTATGTTTTAAAAACACTTTTCAAAACAAAACCCATGTTAAATCTCTTTTAAAACATTTCAGATCTGGATTTTAAATTTACCAAACATTGGTAGGTTATTTATTATACTGAAAATGCACATCTTCATGTTACATGCAATAAAAATCCAATCTTTGTACTCAAAATACGTTTTAGGCCAAAGAGATCTCAATAAAACCATTTGAAAACGTTTAAAAAGAATGGGACAAAGTTGGGCGAGATGTTACTCGCCTCTGAGGTGATGAAGAGCTCCTGGATCTGAGGGGGAGTGATTCCTTTCGCTGCAAACTGAAGATCCCGACGAAAATCCTCCAATTTCGCCCCAAAATCACCAAGAACTATCCTAGGGTTTGAGAGAGAAGAGAGGGGGCTAGGGTTTCTCTAGTCTGAAGAGGAGAGGGGATGATTTCGGGTGAAGGAGATTATATATGAACCCTTAAACCTGACCCAAACCCGAATCAAAACAAAACAGACCCGAAACCTGTAAAAACTGGAAATCAGCGCATCAGTCGACTGATGTGTCGACTGATACAGTCAGTCGACTGATGTGTCGACTGATCTGGACATTTTCAGTTTTTGTGCATGTTTTGCTTATTTGCAAAACCAACACACAAAACTCTACACCCATACTCTCATATCATCTCAAATAACTTGTTATCATGTACATCAATGACCTCAAGCTATTTATTAATTTACTAATAATTCATATATATTCATATATAAAAATTTACGGGGTTTTACAAAGATCACCTATATCCGCACCCAGGGGGAGGGCTGCTAGATGAAGTGGAGGCTCTATCTATTAAGCATAGTCCACCTATATCATTTTCCTCGTATCTAATAGAATTAATATTAAGATACCTATAAGACGAGACATAGTACATCGACCGAAATAATTCAAACAAGGAAACCCTCATATATATACCATATGTCTCAAATTGTAGATCCCTAAATACTATGAATGAAAACAATACTCAAAAGAAATACTCCAAGCCTCAACCATATAGAACCAATGTCACAATCTCGAACTACTTCTCAAGTAGTTGGTGCAATAATAAGAGAATATCATTCAACTCAAAAATCATCATAGGTCATATCATGTATGCCACAAATCAAAGAATGTACCCTACTCATGGGTAATCTAACATGGGAGTAACTACAACTGATACTACATATATGTGTGCATCTCCTTGTGCAATAGCGATACTCTTTTAATATTCTTACTCAATCGCTCTGTGGCAATAGGTTTTATCAGCCTATTCCGGATACATAAAATGACGATACTTTTATAATTCTCTTACTCAATCGTCCTGCAGAAATAGGTTTTATCTCCCTATTTTGATTACATGAAATGACGATACTTTTGTAATACTTTTACTCAACCGTCCTACAGAAATAGGTTTTATCTCCCTATTCCGGATATATGAAATAACGATACTATTGTAATATTCTTACTTAATCGCTCTGTGACAAATAGTTTTTATCTCCATATTCCCGGATACATGAAATATCTATACTCTTCATATGTATTTATCGATTTAACTTGCGACAAGAAGTATGTTCACATAACATAATCTAAGTGTACATGCACATATCTCAGTGTGCGTGTCCATAACTAGTGTTTACCATCATCCCAGGTGTTAAACAACTCTTAAGAGTCATAATATATCAGTAGAAGATCGAGAAACTCTCTCGAAAATCAAAACAATATCGAACAAAACATGCACAGCCTATAAAAAGGGGTTGGCGGTCGACCGCAATTATGCAGCGGTCAACCGCGACAGGTTTTCAGGGTTGCCCAGGCTTCTGCCTGGCACGCGGTCGACCGTCTCTAAGCACGGTCGACCGAACACAGAAATTCTAGAAACGTGCAGGTTTCTACACAGTGTTGTGTTCATGCCGACTTTGTGATTCAAACATGTTTAAATCATACTAAAACATATATAAAACATATAACAACACTTAAACTTTGATAATTACTTACTAAAATTATCTCGAACATGAATCAAACTCTTGTGTTAATCAAAATAGGGTTTTTCAACCTAATTAACCAAATTCTTCAATCTAAAAAGAACTTTTAACATATAAAGCATAGGCATGATTCTCAAATAAGCTTAGAAAAGATATACATTTATTAAATCATGTTTTTAACCTTTAGGTATCACAAACCTAGGGTTTTCTCATCTTTAATCCACATATAAACTCAATTAAATGTCAAATTTGGGTTTAAACATGATTAGAACATGATTAACAAGTTAAAAATGAATTTAAAAGCAACCCTAATGATCATGATCATGTTTCTATTATAAATAGCAAGAAAATCATGTAGATCTAACATTTGCTTAAGATCTAACAACAAAAAAATCTAATCTTTTTCATATTAGATTAAGATCTAAACATGTAAGCACAAATTAAACTTCTATGCTAGTTATTTAATTATAGGGATGGGTTTGGGTGCAAGTGATCTTGCCTTTGCACGTGAACAAGCCTCTGAAATGAACAACAAAAGATCTTTCGATGCCAAACGTTACAATTCCTCGCCTTTCCTTCGACAACCACCCCAAGATTTCTCCCAAAACTCACAATTAGGGTTAGGGTTTGAGGAGGAAGGTTGCTGGTGTTAATCTCATGTGAAAGAAGGTTAAAAGGGCTTTAAAATGAGTATATATATATAAGGTAACAACTGGGTTCAGTATAAACAAAATCCAACCTGAAACAAACCTAGTAGAAACAGATTCGCCCAACGGTCGACCGCCGCGGTCGACTGCGCAGGTTTCTGGGCCGTGCTCAGACTGGGGTTTGGTATAATAGTTACACCTTTCTCATCCAATCTTGGAATAAGGTGATCTAAGATTTGTTGGAAAGCTGTTGAAGAGACCTACAACTTTGGTCTTTTACAATTGTCCAGATTCTGGCTTCATCGGTGTGTAAAATATAGAAAATCATAACTAGTCATTATTCCTAGATTTTCACTCTTTTGGTCTTTGTGCATGTTTTGTACATTTGCACTTATATTTTTACAAATATACATTAAATTGATCTCAAATCAATTCTTATCATACTCAAACATCAAGATATGTTATTTTTTACTAGATAACATATTTATTATTATTTATAATAAAATATTCAAACTTACTGGGTTTTACAGGATCGAAGCCAAACCATTGGCCAAAATTGGTGAGAACGATATTATTAATTTTGTGTGGAGGTCCATTCTGTGCAGATTTGGTGTTCCCCTCTCTTTCATCACTGACCCCGGCACTCATTTCGATAGCAGGGACTTTCGAAACTTTTAAAAGAAGTGAAAGATACAACTTAGGTTCGCAGTCATAGGAAAACTTTCAGTGCCATGGACTTTTAAAGGCCATCAACAAATGCATCCTCCAGACCCTGAAGAAGAAGGTGGACAAAGCAGTTGAGAATTGAGTATAAGAACTACCTGGAATCCTATGATCGTACCTCACTACCCATAAAAACTCTACGGAAGAAACCCCCTTCAAGCTAGATTATAGGGCTGAGGCAGTCGCCCCAGTGGAAGTCGACATGCCCACAATCAGATTGCAACATTTTGATAAAGATATGAACTCTATAAGGCTTCAAATCAGATTCGAACTCATTAATGAAGTTTGCGAAGAAGCTCTCCGAGCTTATATCATCAATCGACAACACATCACTCGGCACTACAATAGCAAGGTCCGGTCTCAAAAGTTCAACATTAGTGACCTTATCCTTCAGAAAGCCATTTTTTATAGAGACGACAAGCGTGACAAGCTGACAACTAATTGGGAAGGACCTTACACAATTGTCGACTAAGTGTGTGTCGGCACTTTTTGATTGAGAAGCTCCGATGAAAGTATCCTGCAACATCCTTAGAACACAGAGCATCTCAAAAAATATTTTCAATAATTTTGATTGTAAAAACTCATGTATTACAAAAGTTTTGAGTTTTAATGGTTCCCTTGTGCTATGCTTTTGTAGTACCATAAGCCTTCATAGAAACATGAAGCCAAGTCGCCTCGACTTGGTCAACACTAACTAAAAAGACCTTGGTGTTATTTTTATGAGTAAAACCAATGCACGTCATCAACAAAAGACATTAGTGCCTAATCAGGGTAAAACCAAGGCATGCCTTGACTCAGTCAGCTCCAACTCGAAACCTCTTGTGTTATTTTTATGAGTAACCCAAGGCACATCATCGATAAAAGCCCTTAATGCCTCATTAGGATAAAACTAAGGCATGCCTTGACTTGGTTAGCTCCTACTTGAAAGCCCTTGGAGTCAATTTCATGAGTAAACCCAAGGCACATCATCGACAAAATCTTTTGGTGCCTAATCAGGATAAAACTAAGGCATGCCTCGACTCACTCAGCCCCGACATGAAATCCCTTGGTGTCATTTTCATGATTAACCCAAGGCATGTCATTGACAAAAGCCCTTAGTACCTAGTCAAGGTTTTACCAAGGCACGTCTTGACTCGATCGACTTCGACTCGAAAGCCCTTAGTGTCATTTTTATGAGTAAACCTAAGGCATGTCATTGACAAAGGACCTTAATGCCTACTCAAGGTAAAACCTAGGCATATCGACTCAACCTACATTAGCCAAAAGACCTTGGCATCTTCCTAAGCCTAAGGTACCCTAAGACCTTGGTGCCATTGCAAGTAAATCCAAGGCACGTATCAAATTCGTCCCAACTCAAAAAACTGATGGATACTCAAAGGTACATGGTTTAAATTAATAAAGGTAAATATTGATGTCTAAAATGTTTATAGTAAGACCTTGGCACGTTCAGAAGCACAAGGCATGTATTTTAAAACCTTGTAGTCATATTCAATAAACAAGGTATGAAGTCTAGACAACCCATGCACCATATTCGGCTAGGTCACCTCAACTCTATCGAATATGGATTATCGGAATGTGATCTCAAAACAAGGTAAATTGTAGATAGACAAAAATACAAGCAAGAAAGATATATCGATCAAGAAGGCAAAAATGTGACCTTTTATTCATATATCAAAAATATTTACATGAATACATACATTAGTATTTACACAAAAAAATAACATGAGGTTGTCAAGGAGTTCTACTCGAATCAAGAGTAGGGCTGGGAAGTGTGGCACCCGACTCAGGAGTTGGAGTTGGTCGACATGGCAACTTCTTCACCTTAGTCACCCCAGACCAGCTGGCCCAGCTATCTTGAGCGAAGCTTTCTTCCAAACCTTAGCCTCCCTCATCTCTATTGTCTGCGTTCAGCACAAGACCGCCTTCCTTCATCTCTATCTCCTTCAAAATATAAAGGCAATTACCTACTCAGAAGGGGTAATGGAGACGGTCCGGGCCAGATCGGGACTCATGAAGGATTTGCCCTAGGAGGAAGTCGAAATCAGATTTATAAGGCATAGCCACCTCTACCTTGCCAAAAGGGTTGTCGCAGTATGTACCCAAGACTTCCACCATGCATGCCTCGGATTTAAGATAACAAAGGTGATTCTATAGTGCTTGCACTTCGGCGAGAAGCGATGCTCATTGCTTCTCGACCTCCATTACCATCACTCCGCTCCCAATCGGCCAACTTGTAAAACGCTAAAAATTTATATTAATATAATTAATATGAGATTAATTATGATTTATAGATATTTATTTTGATAAATACAGTTAAATAGTATGTGAGTAGTATACCATGTGTTTTGAGTATAAACAAGTTCATTCATGAGAAAGAAAAGAGTCTAAACATGCACAATGGCCAAATATGTGTAATTGGAAAATTCCAGTCCGATCGGCCGTCGCGGTCGACCGCAGTCCTATCGACCGCCACGGCCGACCGCAAAACCTGCAGAAGTCAGATTCATGTTTTGAGTTGGTTTTTATTTTCTAAAACCCATATTCGTTTTCCTTCGTTCATATATCAAATTTTCACGAATTTTCTTAGTTTTCTAAGAACCCTAACAGCCACCAAACCCCTACAAACTCTAATTTGATTCTTGAAGAATTTTTTAGGCTTTCAAGTAGATTTTTTTGGTGATTTTGGCTTTTGGATTGGAGATCTGCTTTGGCTTGGCATCCTAAAATGTTTTTCTATAAGTTTCAGGCGAGTTCATCTCTGCTAATCCCCCTCCTAGTTTTAAAAATGTTTCTGAAGAATTTTTTAACATGTTTCATAGAGCCAAATTGACCAGTTTATGAATAAAAGTCAATTCTTTTGTATTATATGTATAAAGACTAGGTCTTTCCATGTTAAAAAGTTTGAGAACGAATTTACAAAAGTATGTAAGATCTGAAAATGATTTAAAACGCGGTTTAATCTGAAGAAAGATGATTTGTTCTTCGTTTTGAGTTTTTATGCATGACTTAGGGTTTTGAATATAAATTCTATGCAAATAATCATGCTATATATGTTGAGTTTGTTTCTAGAAGTTTTTATCTATTGTAGATAGGCCCTCATGCAAGTTTCATGTTGTTTTAATCATGTTTGAATCACCTAAACACGGCGTGAACACAACACACACAACCAGATTGAGAATCTGGAATATCAGCCCACGGTCGACCGTGCCATAGCAGCGGTCGACCGCGTGCAGGACAGAGGCTTGAGTAGGCTCTGGAATCCGTCACAATCGACCGCCATTCTTGTGCGGTCGACCACCTTACAGTCTGTGGCCATGTGCATGTTTTGTTCAACTGTTGAGTTTTCGAGCTAGTCTCTCGACCTTGTACTGTTATGATAAAATGTTTATGAGCTGTTTAACATCTGAAATGTCAGTAAACACCAGATATGGATACATACACCAAGATATGTACACGTATGTTTAAAATATGATGTGTTAACATGATAAATAAGGAAAATACACAAATATTATGTTTCCGGAATAGGGAGATGAAACCTATTTCCGCAGGGCGATTGAGTAAGAGTATTACAAAAGTATCATCATATTATGTTTCTAGAATAGGGAGATGAAACATATTTTCACAGGGCGATTGAGTAAGAGTATTATAAAAGTATTGTCATATTATGTTTCCGGGATAGGGAGATAAAACCTATTGCCGCAGGACGATTGAGTAAGAATATTACAAGAGTATCGCTAATATATAAGAGATGCACATTTGTAAGTAATATAAATTATAAATTGGTTTCTATTTTTGAATACTCGTGAGTAGGTAGCTTTCTCTAAGACTGTGACTTACAACATGATTTTTGGTTGGCTTTTGTTTGGATGAGTTCCTTTTATGTTAGATCCATCTACCCGAGTGTAGATCAGGATGAGATATTTGTTCTACATGTTTGAGGTTTGGAGTGTTTTTCGTTTGGTTTATTGCTTTCATTCATAGGGTTTGGAGTTAGTATTTAGGGAGTCACAATTTGAGACATAGTATATGCATGAGGGTTTCCTTGTTTGGATTATTTCGCTCGATGTATTAACTCTCGTGTTATGCTTTTCTAAATATTATCTTTCAGTTAGAATTTTATGAATGGTTTCATATGTATATGTACTAACTCTATTTTCTATATACTCCTACCCCTTCCCTTGGGGAGAGGTGGAGATGATCTCTATATAGCGCTTTGACGCTCGTTGTTTTCCACCCTTTAGGCAGCAAGTCAGGCGCACGGAGAGTCGCAGGTTGATGAGATTTCCTCATAGATTCCATCTAGCTATTTACTATTTAGTAGTTATTTCAGAACTCCACAGTTAGTTATTTATGTTCAGACTCTAGACTTATATTTTATTTTGTATAGGCTAACAGTCATAGTGATATTTTATTTAACTCATTGTACTTGAGGTTTATTTCAGACTCAGAGGTATTTATACTCTATTTTTGTTGGGCTCACTGATGATTATTCCCATGCTTCCTCTGTGTATATCTGGCTTTACTCTATTTCTTTTATTTGTCTATCTATATATTCACCTATTTATTGTTTGGTGCTTGGCGATTTAACAATCCATATTTTATCTTAGACTGTAGCCTTGTGTGAACCCTGGGGTGTCATAGTTGGTATCAGAGTGCTAGTTCTAATATCCTTAGGATCATCCATATGTCATATTGTGGAGTTAGGATAGAGTTTCCTAGGAATCGTGTATACAGTCTGCTAGGAATTCCTAGTGTGAGTGAGAACGTATTATATATATATATATATATATGTGAACCCTGGGGTGTCATAGTTGGTATCAGAGTGCTAGTTCTAATATCCTTAGGATCATCCATATGTCATATTGTGGAGTTAGGATAGAGTTTCCTAGGAATCGTGTATACAGTCTGCTAGGAATTCCTAGTGTGAGTGAGAACGTATTATATATATATATACAAAA
>NC_033803.1:44470361-44480203 GCF_001876935.1 Asparagus officinalis | reverse complement strand
TTATCCTCGGTATGGATTGGCTATCTTCCTACCATGTGAGTATCGACTGTTTTATGAAAATAGTCAGTTTGCGAGCTTTTGATGGATCTGAGTTAGTGGTAGCGACCTCCAGAGGCAACCAGTTTGCGGAGTCATATCTGGCATACGTTGAGGAGGTGATGTTACGGAATTGGGGCACAGATTTGAGTGAGATGCGAGTAGTTTTAGAGTTCCAGGATGTCTTTTAGGACATATCAGGATTACCTCCAGTGAGAGAGGTCGAGTTCTGCATAGAGTTACGCCAGGCACCGCGCCGATTTCCCGAGCTCCTTACCGTATGGCACTTGCTAAGATAAGGGAGCTACAGATCCAGCTAGATGAGTTGTTGTCTTAAGGATTCATTCGACGCAGTCATTCTCCATGGGGAGCACCGGTCCTCTTTGTGAAGAAGAAGGACGGGAGTATGCGATTATGCATTGATTATCGTGAGTTGAACAAGGTCACTATCCGAAACAAGCACCCATTACCGAGGATCGATGACTCGTTCGACCATTTGCAGGGGACTCAGTATTTTTTAAAGATAGATCTTCATTCCGGTTATCATCACTTGCGGGTTCGGGAGATGGATATTCCCAAGACCGCCTTCTTGACTTGATATGGGTCTTTCGAGTTTCTTGTCATGCCATTTGGGCTGACCAATGCACCCACAGTACCATTTAGGCTGACCAATGCACCCACAGTATTCATAGATTTGATGAATCAGGTTTTTCGTCCATACTTGGACCAGTTCGTGATAGTTTTCATCAACGATATCCTCATCTATTCGAGATCGTAGGCCGAGCATGAGCAGCAATTGAGGTTGGCATTGCGAACTTTGTGAGAATACCAGCTGTATGCCAAATTTAGCAAATATGAATTCGGGATATCGAAAATCAAATTTCCTCATAGATTCCATGTAGCTATTTACTATTTAGTAGTTATTTCAGAACTCCACAGTTAGTTGTTTATGTTCAGACTCTAGACTTGTATTTCATTTTGTAGAGGCTGAGAGTCATAATGATATTTTATTTGACTTATTGTACTTGAGGTTTATTTCAGACTCAGAGGTATTTTTACTCTATTTTAGTTGGGCCCACTGATGATTATTCTCATGCTTCCTCTGTGTATATTTGGCTTTACTCTATTTCTTTTATTTGCCTGTCTGTACCTTCACCTATTTGTTGTTTCCACTAGAGAGATAGTAATTATAATGGTAAAATATGTCGTAGCATGGTATTTGGTGCTTGGCAGGTTTGATAATCCAGGTTTCACCTTGGACTGCAGCCTTGTGTGAACCCTAGGGCGTCATAGTTGGTATCAGAGCTCTAGTTCTAATATCCTTAGGATCATCCCTGTGTCATATTGTGGAGTTAGGATAGAGTTTTCTATGAATCGTGTATACAGTCCGCTAGGAATTCCTAGATGAGTGATATATATATATATATACGCGAAAAATTACAAATATTTTTTTAGGATGAACTATTTGCTTTGAATAATAAGGCATGCTATGAGTAATATGTGATATGATTTACTTATTGGTATACGTTATACCGTTTTTGCTTGAGATTCTATTTACTGCGTAATAAGCTCTACTTCTATATTATAGATGTCACGAAGAGGACGTGGACGCCAAGGTACTCGTGCTTAAGGAGCTGAGCAAGTTGATAGAGAGCCCGAGCCACAGTAGGATCCGTAGTACATAGTGGATCTCATAGCACCGTTAGCAGCTTGTCTAGCAGCTATCGAGGAGTAGTTAGCAGATAAGAGTCGGTAGGGAACACTTATTCAGGAGGAGATACCAGAGGGGACACCGGTAGTCATGCCGCCACCTTCAGTTGATGATGGAGTGGCTGAGCAGGAGGCTTGGCTTCATTTGGTAGAGAGGTACCAGAAGGTGATGGCTCTAGAATTTCATGGTTCGACGGACTCTATTGCGGCACACAAATGGAAGGAAGATGTAAGCAATATTCTGGACATGCTTAATGTGAATACTGTGTAGAAGCAAAGGCTAGTAGCTTTCAGCCTTAAGGGCGATGCAGGAGGATGGTATCGGCTTTGTTTCACCCCAGAGCAGAGGATGACGGCCTCGTGGGAGACTTTTGTGTATTTCTTCGAGGAGCAGTATGTTTTGGCTGCAATGGAAGCCGGAAAGGAGTTAGAGTTGGCTCGATTGGAGCAAGGGGACTTGTCGGTAATGGATTTTGAGAGTAAGTTCATGTCACTACTTAGATTCACTAGCATGTGGCACACCAAGGAGAGGCAGCTCAGATGTTCATGATGGGACTTCGCCCAGGTTTACGCTGATACCTAGTATCTCGGAGGTTCCGTTTAGTGTGCAGGAGACAGACTAGCTATGTTTATCAAAGGTAAAGATGGAAATGCTAAGTCAGGACAGTCATAAGATAAGGGTAAGGGTAAGAGACCTTTTTCAGGCTCAGGAGGACCCCAGCATCAGAATAAGTTTCCATAGCAGCAGGGTCCCCATAAGAAGGGTAATCATTAGGATCAGAGGGTGCAGCAGCAGCGCCGGTTTCATGGAGCTTGTTTCAATTGCAACAAGCCAGGTCACAGAGCAACAGAGTGCCGCAGCGCACCCGTAATAGGCCAGTAGGATAGGAATCCATAGTAGCAGCAGAACCACACTCAGGGTTGCAGTTAGGGTCAGCAGCTGAGGATTGAGGCACCTCTAGTAGTCCTGAGGAATGAGGGATAGGTACGAGCGATTCAGGAGATCTAGCAGGGATAGATAGTCCTATATGTTCCAGGTGATGTAGCACAGTCGACTGGTAGGGTGTATGCAGTTGTTCCCCATGATCATGGCACGAGCGGGATGGTGGTGGAAGGTATTTTCCTTTGTGAATTCATTTCTAGCACGTATTCTTTTTAACTCTGGCACTTCACATTCTTTTATCTTCTACGATTTCTCAGTTAGTCTCCAGCTTGTGGCGCAGTCATTAGATTTTTTTTATCTGTATCTACTCCTTTAGGGGAGACGTCTATTTTAGAGAGTGTTTGAAGGAGATGTATCGTCAGCTTGGACGATTCTGAGTTTGTGATAGACCTGATCGTATTGCGTATGTCTGAGTTTGATGTTATCCTTGGTATGGATTAGCTATCTCCCTACCATGTGAGTATCGACTGTTTTGCGAAGATAGTCAGTTTATGAGCTTTTGATGGATCTGAGTTAGTGGTAGCGACCTCCAAAGGTAACCAGTTTGTAGAGTCATATCTAGCATACGTCGAGGAGGTGATGTTACGGAATCGGGGCACATATTTGAGTGAGATGCGAGTAGTCTCAGAGTTTCAGGATGTCTTTCAGGACATACCAAGATTACCTCCAGTGAGAGAGGCCAAGTTCTGCATAGAGTTGCATCCAGGCATCGTGCTGATTTCCCGAGCTCCTTACCATATGGCGCCTGCTGAGATGAGGGAGCTACAGATCCAGCTAGATGAGTTGTTATCTTACGGATTCATTCGACGGAGTCATTCTCTGTGGGTTGCACCGGTCCTCTTTTTGAAGAAGAAGGACGGGAGTATGCGATTATGCATTGATTATCGTGAGTTGAACAAGGTCACTATCCGAAACAGGTATCCATTACCAAGGATCGATGACTTGTTCGACTAGTTGTAGGGAGCTTAGTGTTTTTCGAAGATAGATCTTTGTTTCGGTTATCATCAGTTGCGGGTTCGGGAGATGGATATTCTCAAGACCGCCTTCTTGACTCGATATGGATCATTCGAGTTTTTTGTCATGCCATTTGGGCTGACCAATACACCCGTAGTATTCATGGATTTGATGAATTGGGTTTTTTATCCATACTTGGACCAGTTCGTGATAGTTTTCATCGACGGTATTCTTATCTTTTCAAGATTGGAGGCAGAGCATGAGCAGCATTTGAGGTTGGCATTCAGACTTTGCGGGAACACCAACTGTATGCAAAATTTAACAAATGTGAATTCTAGTTATCGGAGGTTAGATTTTTAGGCCATATCATCAGCCGAGAGGGCATTGCAGTACATCTAGCTAAAGTAGAGATCGTACTTGATTGGAACCACCAAAGATAGTTACAGAGATTCGTAGCTTCTTGGGTCTGGCGGGCTATTACAAAAAATTTATTCAGGATTTCTTGAATATCGCGATGCCACTTACATGCCTTACTAAAAAGGGTGTACAGTTCATTCGGAGCACAGAGTGCCAGAAGGCATTTGAGACATTGAAGACTAAGTTGACTTCAACACCGATATTGATTATTCCCAGTTGATAAGACTTTTGTTGTCTACACTGATGCATCTTTATCGAGTCTTAGAGGATTATTGATGCAGGCCCAGAGAGTTGTAGCCTATATCTCGAGACAATTGAGGACTCATGAGTAGAATTATCTCACGCATGATTTGGAGCTAGCAGCAGTTGTCTTTGCATTGAAGGCGTGGAGGAATTATTTGTACGGAGTGCAGTTTGAGTTATTCATACATCACTAGAGTTTGAAGTACCTTTTCTCACAGAAAGAACTCAACCAGAGGCAACGGAGATGGATAGAGTTTATTAAGGATTAAGAGTTTGCTATATAGTATCATGCGGGAAAGGCGAACGTGGTAGCAGACATGGATCTTTATATTCGTGGGCTAGCAGCTTTGAGGTGTTCATTATATCGGGATCTTTATACCCTCAGTCATTATGATTTTAGGCCAGAGATTGGTGGGAGCAGTGTTTTCTTAGGAGCTTTATCAGTACAACCATCATGGGGAGATAAAGTAGTCAGAGCTCAGCTAGAGAATTCGTGGATTCAAACCCGCAAGGGGGAGATCTCCAAAGAACCCAAGAATGATTGGACTATTGGAGTAGATGGAGGCCTTCGGATGAAGGGCAGGATCATCATGCTAAAAAATTTATAGCTGAAGAGGAAACTTTTTGATGAGGCGTATCGTAGCAGATATACGGTGCACCCAGGCACAACGAAGATGTACAAGGATCTGAAGAGGCATTTTTGATGGAGTGGTATGCGCAGAGAGATTGCAGATTATGTGTCTAAGTGTTATACCTACCAGCAAGTTAAGGCAGAATATCAGAGACCTGCAGGAATCCTACAGCCTTTACCCATTCCCGAGTGGAAGTGGGCAGATATTTACATGGATTTCATAGTAGGGTTGCCAAAATCAAAGAAAGGAAATGATTCTATTTGGGTGATAGTAGACAGATTGTCAAAGTCAGCACATTTCTTACCTGTGAGGATTACTTATATGGTGGACACCAATGCGAGGATTTTTATTCGAGAGATTGTCAGATTGCATGGAGTTCCGGAGACGATTGTATCAGATCGAGGCTTAGTCTTTACATCCCATTTTTGAAGGAGTTTTCGGGATGCTTTTGGCAGCCAGTTATCATTTAGCAGTGTATTTCACCCCCAGACAGATGGTCAGACCGAGAGGGTGAATTAGGTATTGGAGGATATGCTGAGAGCATGTGTTATAAATTTTTAGGATAGCTGGGAGGATCACATCCCATTGATTGAATTTGCATATAATAATAGTTATCAAGCTACCATCGGGATGGCACCGTATGAAGCCTTGTACGGGAGGCCTTGCAGATCACTTATATGTTGGGCACAACCAGAAGATAGTCTATTACTTAGCCCGGAGCTAGTTAGGCAGACCACAGAAAAGGTGGTATTGATTCGAGAGCACATTCTTGCTGTACAGAGTAGGCAAAAGAGTTAGGCAGATCAGCGGAGATGACCCTTAGAATTTCAGGTCGGAGACTTAGTTATGTTGAAAGTATCACCGATGAAGAGCGTTCAGTGATTCGGTAGATGGGGGAAGCTCGCCCCGAAATATGTTGGTCCTTTCAGGATTATTGAGCGCATTGGAACTGTTTCATGTAGATTAGATCTTCCGACATCGATGTCGAGTGTACACGATGTATTTCATATTTCGATACTTAAGAAGCATTTGCGTGATGGAGAGCAGCAGAGGGTGATTGATTCATCAGAGGTTGAGATACAGGATGATTTGACTACCGTAGAGATTCCGTTATGCATTCTTTCTAGAGAGAATAAAAAGTTTAGAAATAAAGTCATTCCATTAGTGAAAATTCAGTAGAACCGGCAAGGAGACGAAGAGATTTCTTGGGAGCGTTAGGAGGATGTTCGTCGCGACTACCCGCACCTGTTTGAACAGGTAAGGTCGATATTTAAATGTGCTTATATGTGTTAAAAGATTTGATTATATGTGTTGTTTAGTCACATTTATATTTAACGCTAGAATGGGTCATTCAACACTTAGCTCTTAATTATTCGGAACATATGGTATATATATGGGTGGTTCCTTGTTTGGATTTTTCACCCGACATACTAGTTCCATCTAATTAGAGGTTAAGTGAGAATATATGCATTTTAGATTGTTAAGTTTAAATGTTGCTTATATTTCAAATCGGGAGATTAATGATACGAGATGTGTACGTGAGGGTTTTCTTGTTTGGATTATCCCCTTTTTGTGATTTTCTCGTATTATTAATCTATGCGATGCGATGACGAAATTTTGAGGACAAAATTCTTTTAAGGGGGGTGAATGTAAAACCTCAAAAATTTATATTAATATAATTAATATGAGATTAATTATGATTTATGGATATTTATTTTGATAAATACAGTTAAATGGTATGTGAGTAGTATACCATGTGTTTTGAGTATAAACAAGTTCATTCATGAGAAAGAAAAGAGTCGAAACATGCACAATGGCCAAATATGTGTAACTAGAAAATTCCAATCCGGTCGACCGCCGCGGTCGACCGTAGTCCGGTTGACCACTGCGGTCGACCGTGAAACCTGCAGAAGTCAGATTTTTGTTTTGAGTTGGTTTTTATTTTCTAAAGCTCATATTCATTTTCCTTGGTTTATATATCAAATTTTCACGAATTTTCTCAGTTTTCTAATAACCCTAATAGCCACCAAACCCCCACAAACCCTAATTTGATTCTTGGAGAATATTAGAGGCTTTCAAGTGGATTTTTCGGGTGATTTTGGTTTTTGGATTGGAGATCTGCTTTGGCTTGGCATCCTAAAATATTTTTCTATAAGTTTCAGGCGAGTTCATCCTGCTAATCCCCTTCCTAGTTTTAAAAATATTTTTAAAGAATTTTTTAACATGTTTCATAGAGCTAAATTGACTAGTTTATGAATAAAAGTCAATTCTTTTGTATTATATATATAAAGGCTAGATCTTTCCATGTTAAAAAGTTTGAGAACGAATTTATAGAAGTATGTAAGATCTGAAAATGATTTAAAACATGGTTTAATCTGAAGAAAGATGATTTGTTCTTTGTTTTGAGTTTTTATGCATATAAATTTTATGCAAATAATCATGCTATATATGTTGAGTTTGTTTCCAGAAGTTTTCATCTACTGTAGACATGCCCTCATGTAAGTTTCATGTTGTTTTAATCATGTTTGAATCACCTAAACATGGCGTGAATACAACACACACAACCAGATTGAGAATCTAGAATATCAGCCCACGGTCGACCGTGTCATAGCGGCAGTCGACCGCATGTAGGACAGAGGCCTGAGTAGGCTTTGGAACCCGTTACGGTCAACCGCCGTGCATATTTTGTTCGATTGTTGAGTTTTCGAGCTAGTCTCTCAACCTTGTACTGTTATTATAAAATGTTTATGAGCTGTTTAACATCTGAAATGTAAGTAAACACCAGACATGGACACGTACACTAAGATATGTACACGTATGTTTAAAATATGATGTGTTAACATGATAAATAAGAAAAATACACAAATATTATGTTTCCGAAATAGGGAGATGAAACCTATTTTCGCAGGGCGATTGAGTAAGAGTATTACAAAAGTATCGTCATATTATATTTTCAGAATAAGGAGATGAAACCTATTTCCACAGGGAGATTGAGTAAGAGTATTACAAAAGTATCGTCATATTATATTACCGGGATAGGGAGATAAAATCTATTGCCATAGAGCGATTAAGTAAGAATATTATAAGAGTATCGCCAATGTATAAGAGATACACATTTGTAAGTAATATAAATTATAAATTGGTTTTTATTTTTGAATACCCGCGAGTAGGGTGCTTTCTCTAAGATCGTGATTTACACAACATGGTTTTTGGTTGGATTTTATTTGGATGAGTTCCTTTTATGTTAGATCCATCTACCCGAGTGTAGATTAGGATGAGATATTTGTTCTACATGTTTGAGGTTTGGAGTGTTTTCCTTTTGGTTTATTGCTTTCATTCATAGGGTTTGGAGTTAGTATTTAGGGAATCATAATTTGAGACATGGTATATACATGAGGGTTTCCTTGTTTGGATTATTTCACTCGACGTACTAACTCTCGTGTTGTGATTTCCTAAATATTAACTTCTAGTTAGAATTTTATGAATGATTTCATATGTATATGTACTAACTCTATTTTCTATATACTCCTACCCCTTCCCTTGGGGAGAGGTGGAGATGATCTTGCTATAGCACTTTGACGCTTGCTGTTTTCCCCCCTTTCAGGCAATGAGTCCGGTGCATGGA
Organism: Asparagus officinalis; assembly: GCF_001876935.1. Taxonomy (NCBI): domain Eukaryota; kingdom Viridiplantae; phylum Streptophyta; class Magnoliopsida; order Asparagales; family Asparagaceae; genus Asparagus; species Asparagus officinalis. The sequence goes on along the minus strand of NC_033803.1, from coordinate 44,471,643 downwards.
GAGTCGCAGGTTGATGAGATTTCCTCATAGATTCCATCTAGCTATTTACTATTTAGTAGTTATTTCAGAACTCCACAGTTAGTTGTTTATGTTTAGACTCTAGACTTGTATTTCATTTTGTAGAGGCTGAGAGTCATAGTGATATTTTATTTGATTCATTGTACTTGAGGTTTATTTCAGACTCAGATGTATTTCTACTCTATTTTTGTTGGGCTCACTGATGATTATTCTCATGCTTCCTCTATGTATATCTGGCTTTACTCTATTTCTTTTACTTGCTTGTCTGTACCTTCACCTATTTGTTGTTTCCACTAGAGAGATAGTAATTGTGATGGTGAAACATATCGTAGTATGGTGTTTGGTGCTTGGCAGGTTTGACAATCCGGGTTTCACCTTAGACTGTAGCCTTTTGTGAACCTTGGGGCATCACACAACTCAACCTCCATTACTGTCGCCTTCTTTTGGCCTCCTCCAGAGCTACCCTCTTTACCTTTAGCGCCTCTTGGGATTTGGTCGGGATGCCTTAAGCGAGCTCGAGCTGAGAGAATAACTTCTACTCGACCATGGCCCCTAGCAGAAGATAACACTTGAGGGCTTGGTGGATGTTAAAATAGGCATCCCCAAGATGATTTCATCATCCTAGGAGGTAGGATTGTTACAAGGCCAAAAACTAGACCATCCGTGACTCCAGGACCGAGCTCTTCTTGTCAAACGATTGATGAACAACATATCAGTGGTCTACAAATGGTTCCCTATAGTATCAGGGGCCTTCTTTGGACGATCCGATCAGCATTTCCTTTAGTGGCCCCCATAATTTCGGATTAAGCTCATCAATATGGTGGGGGAAGGGCCACTTGAAGTCGATCCATGAGCTAAAGCTACCTCAGCCAACTGCTCTACCGGTAGAGGTTGAGTCGTCTCTTCCTCGGTTGGTGCCATGCCATGCACTACCGGCAGCAGCTCCGCCTCGGCCACCACTCTCTCCTCAATCCCCGCTGCTCCTCTCGCCGCTCCGCCGCTGAACCGCGACACCGCTCGCACCGCCGACTGAGACCCAACGCCGCTACCCTTGGCTTCGGCGCCATCAAGCTCTGCCACCTCCCATCCACGCAGCAGCCACCCTCGACCCCGAGCTCTGCCTCTCCTTCACCCCGCTGCCCTTCCCCTTCGCCGTCGCCCCCAGCAACCCCCACGACCACCTGAACCGTGCCACCAGCCCAAGCTCCTCCAGAGCTTCGACCTCCACCGCCTCCATAAGCTACGCCCTCAGCCCCTTGCCCTC
>NC_033803.1:44457157-44469361 GCF_001876935.1 Asparagus officinalis | reverse complement strand
TAGACGGATTTCCGTCTAGGTTAACAACCTAGACGGAAATATAACTTCTGTCTAGGTTGGTTTCCGTCTAGATTGATCAATCTAGACGGAAATCCGTCTAGTTTGATCCAAACTAGACGGAAACAGAATAAACCAATCTACCTAGACGGATTTCCGTCTAGATGATCCAACCTAGACGGATTGTAGACCAACCTAGACGGAAATTTCCGTCTAGGTTGGTCGTTTTTCTACTAGTGGAAATGAAAGAAAATATCAACCATAGGTGGGGTATATATATGTGTGCAAAAATGCATTTTTCTAGGGGCCTACAGTACTGTTTTGGGTAATTTGCGTAAAAGCCATTGCCTTCTTTATGCCATTGCTGTGGACCATTGTACAGGGAGGATTCAAGAAACAAACATGCGAGAATCTGCAAAGGTACAAAAATAAAAACCTTTCCGGATGGGATGGGATGCAATATGCTAAATCTGATAAAATAAGCTGGTATGAGGTATTCATCTTCAAATAGCTCCAAGCTACAATGTCGTTTAGCCAAAATACAGTGTATATACCAACCTTCAACGTCAAAATTGGCCTTGGATTTGTGGCACAAATAACTTCCTTTTGGCTCTTCAATTCTATATGTAGAAACTAGTATGCTGACTATATTTTAAACTAGGACTGATTAAAAGTGTTGATTCTCTTGGTGTAATATTTTTTTTTTTTTTGGTATGTAAACTGATGATATTGGTAAATGACAGTGAGAGTACAAACAAAAGTAAAATGATTGGCGGGTAACAAAGGAGTTGGCAGTGTATGTGTGCACAATCACACACGTGTTCGATCATGTCCCTACTTCAAACAAAGTAGTATAGAGTAGGAAACAGAAGCGGAAGCAGCAATCTGGGTCTCCAAGAGTATTACCCATAAAGAGCACAGCAGACTCCTGTTTAGCTGCAGAAGCACAGTCCTTCTGGAGCAGTTGGTGAAGGGCAAAATTCTCCGCCATACGGCAGCGCAGGGCATTGTCAAGCCGCCGACATTCTGATTCTAGATATTTGCTCTTCATCTCAAGTTCTTTCACATACATCTTCTTCCTCTCCCGTGATTGCATGGCAAACTCTCTATTCCTTATCTGCCTGTAAATTTCAAGGGTAGAATGTAATATAATATATAACACTGATGAAATCAGCAATTTCTCATACATAAAACTACAAAAACACCTAAGCAGTATCTCTAACTACCCTTAATAAATCAAGTTCAGTTGACGTTTTCACACTGAACTGAACTATTGACATTTTCACACTGAACTGGATCCACACACAGCACCATCTCATGGAATGAAATATACCTTAGATATTGTAAACTTAAGCAATATTCATTCTATCCGCAAATCTCTTACCTTTCACAGAAAACCTATTCTACAGACTAACCAAGCCTTCCAATCAGAACCCAAAAAAAGAACAGGGACAATGAGAAACTTCATGGTCCAGTTACGTAATTGCGAAACACCTTTGTAAATTCTGGGGATATAAATTGCCTCAGATATCGCTTATTTAAAGACGAATAATCCCTCTCAGCATCCACCAAATTGGACAATTTACCTTGGTAGGGCCTGATGCATTCCCCTTGTAAACCTCTTTACTGATTGAATACTCCAGAATCTCCTTTGCCCATTCTGGTGGACTTTTCTCCAAAGAAGAGTATACGCAATTTCTAATCCTTGCTCCCACATTAGTAGGCAGTTTTCTTACAGGTTCCAGTGGTTGTGCCCACTCAGGAAGATTGCTGCTTGTAATGATTGCTGGTTCAAGTGTACCTGCTGCATCAGAATCTTTGTGGTCAACAGGCAAAACATCACTCTTCTGTTTTGTAGTACAAGATAATTGCCTCTGCCTCTGCAAGAAGCTGAGATTCACAAACATCAGTATATAGTTAGTACATTACAAACATAATTCTAAAACAAAATTAAACATTAAAGAAAAAACTGTTGTCCAAAATGTTCAGCAAAGAGTAGAGAATATAAAAATCAAATTAGTAGGTTGAGTAAGATAGAAGCACTCCAAATTAAACTCCCTCGTTTGTACGGTCTGTTTGAATCAAATCCTATAACCACATCAATATGATTTTTCTAAAACTAAAATAAAATCTCAACAAATCAACATATCATAACTTTAAGAGGAAAAATTTAAATATGAAAAAACAAAAAGGCTACCTATAGTAGTGATCGCATCTTGATTTTCTCGACGACAATGGTCGTTCATAGCCAGCTCGTCCCTACAATAAAACTTTAATTAACATGAATTAACATGAAGTAAGTGCAAAGTTAGTATAAAACTTGATGATATGTTTATAAATACTGATTAAACATTTGTGAAGATACCAGTTGACAAACATAATAGGACTATGGACAAAAGAAAACACATGAAAACATTCAGTTTTTTACTTAAAGATATTTACTAATTGTAATACTATGATTTTTTTTACATCTTATTTACCATAATTAAAAATTAAACACATCACCATGTTAGATGTCTCTCAATACTTATCAGTGAAAGACCCCCAGTATGCTTAATTTGGAAACAACAAAAAGGCATAGAAAATTGTACGAACCAATTTACCCGTGTAATGGCCGCAGACTTTGAAACTCCTCGCCACCCCCATCTTTGGTAGCAGAAGAAATAGCAGCAGCTTCAGCGCAGGCCGAAGATTCACCTCTCCCTGAAAACTTCCCCTTATCGCTTGCCATGACTTACCAACCAAGGAGTGAAGATCTTTGTATCAATCCCCACTCTAAAGCAGTACTCCACTGAACAGGGTTTCCAAAGCATCATAAAGAAAAACCTAGAAAACTTTCAAAAGAGTGCTCCACTGAAATCAACAACAATGACTGTCCCAAAGAAAATCAAATAAAGAGATATTAATAATTCGCCCAAATTTTATCAAATTGGTGGCGTAAAAAGCTACAGATTCAAAAGAAAACGCCCTAAAACACCAATTTCAACAAAATCGAGGTTCAAGAAAACAAATCGGCGATGAGTTTGAGAACTGACCGTCAGGGAAGCGACCTTCGGGAGCGACGGCAAGAACGGGAACCGGTTATCCTTCAAGCGTTACGTCAACGCGTCGACGGTGCCGAAGGAGGCCGACGTGAAGGCGGCGGCGGGAGCGGAGGAGATGCAGATGAAGACGACGTGGAGGCGGCGGCGGGAGCGGAGGAGGAGGAAGAAGATGGGCGAGGGATTTGAGAGATTGGGGTTTGAGATGAGGGATTTCAGATGAGGGATTTGAGGGGATGGGGTTAAGGGGCGCAGGGCTTTTTGATTTTGGGGGAAATTTTTGGGGGGAAGCGGAAGAGAACGGAGAAAATATATGTTTTATTTAAAAAAAATAACTAAATCACCCAAACTATTGGTCAATTCAGGGTTGTGAAACCTATCTCTAAACAAAAATCTAATTTCTGTCCATCCTTAAAAGGACTAAAACATTGTTAGATTAAATGATTACTTCGAGCATGTTACTAGTCATGTTGGAATATCAAAAGTAACATACAAAAACCAATGTTAGATTAAATGAAGTTTACCTAATTGCTTCAAGTCTCCGTAGCCTGTCTCAAAATAAATTAAAATAGTGAAAAGTTACTCCATAATTGTTAAACTAAGTGAAATAAACAAACACCATGAAGCAAGATTACCTTTGAAATTGTTCAGTGTCTATAAATTGTTGAATAATTTCCTTGCTAATAAGTTTTTTTTACGACAAAACGGTTCCTCATAAAACAAAAACTTTTAGCGAGGAAGCCTTAAATTTGTTGCTATTGAAATTAGCGGGTTTTGTACAATTTTCCGTCAAACTAATAATGAGAAAACTATTATTTCCTCGCTAATTCATTTTTTTAACGAGTAAACAGTTCCTCATAAAACAAAAATTTTAGCAAGGAAACCTTTAATTTGTCGTCAACGAATTTGGCGGGTGTTGCAAATTTTACCGCCAAATTAATAGTGAGGAAACTATAATTTCCTCACTAATAGATTCTTTTTAACGAGGAAACGGTTCCTCGTAAAAACAAAACATTTTAGCGATGAAGTCTTAAATTTGTCACCGCCAAACTAATAATGAGGAGACTATTATTTACTCGCTAATTGATACTTTTGATGAGGAAACGGTTCCTCGCAGATTATGGATCTTCAGTGAGGAAATCATACTTTGTCGTTGTTACATTTGACGGATTTTCCGCCAAAAGAACAGCGATGAAATGATTATTTCCTCGTTAAATGTGCATTTCGCGATGAAAAAGTTCATCACCAAAATCTCATATTTCCTCGCCAATAAAATAACTAGTTAGGAGACCGAATCATGATCATCTTTAGTGAGGAACATGATGGATTCTGATGCTATATTTCATATTTATCCTAGGAGGGATTGGTTCTTCAGCTTTGAAGAGTTGGAAAGAGAGGATGTCGTACTTATGGGTAATAATCACGTATGTCTTATTTGTAAAATTGGTACAGTCCGGATCAGGATGCATGACAGGGTGACTAGGGAGTTGAAAGAAGTGAGTTTCGTGCCACAGTTGACGAAGCACATCATTTCTCTTGGTACTTTAGAGGTAGCAGGTTATTGGGTGATATTAGAGGATGCTACTGTGAAGGTCATGAAGGGTTCTATAATGGTGATGCGAGATGTCAGGGAAAATAACCTATACTACTTGAAGGACAAGACAGTTACAGGAGATCTGGTAGCTTCTATCACTAAAGAGGAGGACACTACCAGTTTATGGTACATATGAAAGTACCCTGGAGGGGGGTGAATAGGGTTATTGCTAATCTTATTAGATATTAATACCGATTAAAATTAATTAACAAATATATCCTAACAATATTGATATTCAATTTGATATATGCAAGGATATATGAACAAGAGTAAATAAACAAATGATAGTGTGCAAATGACAAACACAAACACAAGATATGATCACGGAGTTCTGTCCCCACGACCTACGTCTCCGCTCCTCATCTCGAGGAGATCTCCACTATCACAACCGGGTTTTCTACGCTCACCCGAATAACGTTTACACCTCACACTACGGTTTTCTAGTTCATCGAAAACTTTATAATTCACACTCTTGCAATCATATTTTACACCCTCTAAGTATTGGTTTCTAGCCCGTGTCTCCCTCAAGTATTAGGAATTACAACCTACATCTAGGCATTACCACCTACCCCACTCCTCTTGGGATGACCCCGTCTCTCACCACACACTTCTCTCGGTGTACAAGTGTATTACAAAGTGTATCTCACAGTTAGGCTCAACAACAATAAAATGTTCTCTACAATAGGTGAGAACTCAATGTAAGCTCAATCTCACAAATCACAATCTCATAAACCCAATATATGATGCATGAAATCTTACAAGCTCAAATAGGGTGTGTCTGAAAAAATGAGTATAAATAAAATCTAACTCAATTAGCAAACTAGCAATAATAAGAATATGAAAATTAATAATAAAATTGCTAGAGAAAAAAGTTAGAAAAACTTCTCTATAAACACAATAGAGGATGAAGAAGATTGAGGATGAATTCCTCAATTGAAAATACAAGTCTCCTCTTTGTAAACTCAAACACGAAACTTAAACTTGAGAAACAAACTTTTAAAAACCTTAAAACTCTTATTAAAAACCCTCTTAAAAAAATTAATTCTGATGAGAACAATAGGGGTTTATATAGGAAGAAAAACTAAGGCACAAAACCCATGTAAAACCAGTAAAAATGATAAAATAACAAAGGCTGGAAATATAGCTGCTTGAGCTGGTCAATCGACTAACAGGATGCATCAGTCGACTGATGAGCTGATCGTTGGAGGTGTTTTCTAGCTCATCAGTCGATTGACGGACCTTATCAGTCGACTGATGACCACATCAGTCGACTGGTTAGAGGTCATCAGTCGACTGGTTAGTCGATCAAAACAAAACAGAAACTTTTTGAATTGTAGGCACTTTCTTCTGTCGACTAATCGGTCGACTAATTTCATCAGTCGACAGACCATTCGACTGATAACAAGTTTTCAGCCTGACTAAAACAGAAAATCTGATTATTAAACTGCTTTTAAAAATAGCAAACAAATTTAAAAAAATATAAAACTTTGGGAAATGATTATAGACAGGATAATACACATGCTTCAAAAATCACCTCCTAAATAAGAAATTTCTTCATTTTACAAAATAGTCCAAAACATAAAAATGTAAACATACTTGTTTTGACATTTTGACTACACCAAATTTTGAAACTTCATAAAGTGATTTTATAGACTTAATAGAAGATGTATATTATGATTGTTAAGTCTATAAACTAGAATACACTATTTTCACATATAACCATGAATATATATATATGTACATATGTGTGTGTGTGTGTGTGTGTGTGTGTGTGTGTGTGTGTGTGTGTGTGTGTGTGTGTGTGTGTGTGTGTGTGTGTGTGTGTGTGTGTGTGTGTGTGTGTGTGTGTGTGTGTGTGTGTGTGTGTGTGTATATATATATATATATAATTTTAATTTAGAGTTTATTATCCCTTTTCAGCATCTAAAAGTAGTCTAAGTTGATGTTGGTAAACAAAAGTAAGAATTGATTAAAAATATTCGGCAAAGGAATAAAAGTTTAAAAAAAATATATGATAGCTTTAAAATTAGTGTCACCATATAAATCAAAGTAATTGCAAACAACAAGTTTTAGATTTCCAAAATTCACATGAACATTTTCTTAAAGTATGAAGAATTTCTATTAACAAATCAAAAATCCAAAATTCACATGAACAGTTTCTTTACCAAGTTTCAAACAACAAGTTTTAAGTTTCCAAATTTAATGTGTTTTTACTGCTCCAACTTATTAGTAAAATTACAAACAACAAGTTTTAGATTTCCAAAATTCACATGAACATTTTCTTAATGTATGAAGAATTTCTATTAACAAATCAAAAATCCAAAATTCACATGAACAGTTTCTTTACTAAGTTTCGAATCTAATTTCAAACAACAAGTTTTAAGTTTCCAAATTTAATGTGTTTTTACTGCTCCAACTTATTAGCAAAACTACATGTAATTACTTTGATTTATATGGTGACAATAATTTTAATCAATTCTTACTTTTGTTTACCAATATCAACTTAGACTACTTTTAGATGCTAAAAAGGGATAATAAACTCTAAATTGGAAATTATATATATATATATATATACTTTTAGATGCTAAAAAGGGATAATAAACTCTAAATTGGAAATTATATATATATATATATATATATATATATATATATTAATGAAGGAATACCAAATAATTACACATTTCTTTACCAAGTTTTTAAATTTTAAGCACCTTTTTGTGATTTTGAAATTTAAGGGTGCGATTTGTAATTTTTAAAACTTTGGGAATGTTTTTGAAAAAGTTTACTTTTAAGTTTGGCAGTTGTAACTTCTATGTTTCATGTGTCGGTAGTAATTTTCAAATGTCAAAATATTTCCTACAACTCTAAAAATTTAAGCATTCTTTTTGTAATTATTAAAATTATAGATTAATTTTTGAAAAACTCAAATATCAGTGGTCTACAATAATTTCCAAATTTAATGTGTACTTGTTAGAAATTTTAAAATTTTAGAGTTTTTTGTGATTTTTAAAATTTGAAGAAGTCTTTTGTTGTAAATTTTTTATAACTTTAAGGTTAATTATGGTAAATTTAAATTTTTAGGTACGTGAAGGTAATCTCTTGAATTCATCTTCTGTTGTTTGTAAATTTCAAAATTTTAGAATTTAGAATTTTATGATGGTTTTTTATAATTTGAACTTTTGAGGGTGTTTCTATAATTTTTGAGACATTGAAGGTGTTAATTAGAAATTTTTAAGTCTTCAAAGGTTGTTGTTAATTACTTATTTTTGTGTTTGTTGTTCTAAATTTGAAATGTTAAACATTTTCAGGTGCATCACGATAATCTCTTGAATTCATTTATGTTGTTTGAAAATTTTAAAATTTTAGGGTGCTTATGTAATTTAAACTTTTAAGGGTATTTCTATGATTTTTGAAACATTCAATTGTTAATTGTAAATTTTAAATTCTTCATAGACTGCTATTAATTTCTTGATTAATGTTGTTTTAAGTTTTGAAATGTTAGGATGTTTTTTTATAATTTTAAACTTTTTAGGGTATTTAGTGTAATTATAAAACTTTTTATGTGTTTTTTGCAATACTTCATGTATTATAGTATATTAGCTACATATAATTTCTTTATCTTAACAAACTAATACAGTAAAGCTATTTTATTTATTTTATTAATATTTTTTAATTGTGGAGCTATTGATAGTTCATGTAAGATTAGGACATGATATAATTAAAATTAGGATAGATTAAGATATAAATAAAATATTCAAAATAGTGAAGGGTAATATTGACCATGAAAAGATTTTCCGGAACTCGTGCTTTTAAAGAGAGTATGATATAAATTTCAAATCAAGTCACTGTAAATCTTGTGCAATTTTTGAAAGTTTTGATGGAATTTGGAGTTTATTAGGCAATAAGTAAAATCACATGGTAGCTCTTAATGTCAAATAACATGGAAATAGTAAATGTACAATTTACTTCAAAGTGCAAATTTTATGGGGATACATGTATAGAATGTATACTGAATACTTGGTGGATACATGTATGTCAAATGCTTTTAATATATCCTAATGGGGTTTAGAATTTACAAATTCATTTATATTATTTACTCATTTTCGTAATGAAAGACTCCAACTATTCCAATAACTATATATTACTTGAAAATTTTGTTTTGTAAGATTGAAGCTAGTGTGTTATTTGGCCATTATAATGTAACAAGTCCACATTTTAGACACTAAAAAAACCTTAAAAATATATATGGTCGATGTTTTAAGTAACTTCCTCTAACTACTTATCATGGGCCATCTTTTTAGATAATGTACCCCACTTATCTTGGTATGTACAACAGAAATTGTTTTAAGTTGAAAATAATGTGTTATCTAGACTCATGCATCAAATGGTCAACCAAATTTTTTTTTTTTTGGTAAGAACTCTTCAAAAGACAACTTCTTAAGCATAGATATTTTTGAATTATCATGATTCACTCATAGTACTTGCGATCTAGGGATCTCTTCTTAGCAAATTAGGTAATTTATGACATTACTCAATTGTTGGTGCTTATTTGTGTTTGAATTTTCTGATGTTACTCAGGACGATGGATATTTTGTGCATAAAGAAAGTTATCGTGCAACGTGCACCTACTGTCTAAATGTGAGTATAAAAATGAGAACACAAGCAATGCACTTGCATCATACTAATAATAGTAAATGCTACCGATAGCCTGTGATCCTTGTTCTCTTATATATTAACTTTACTATATATGGGTCATTTTCATTTAAAGCAAATCAGCGCACTCAGGCAATCTGTAATTGTGATCAAATTCTAGATTGCTCCCTCAATCCATTGAAAGTCCTCCTACACCCAAACGAAATCTTGTGTGAAAAGTGAAAACATATTTAGTGTGTTATGAGATTTCTTTACTTTGAAGCTGAGACTGTGATCTTGGATTTGCTTGTTTGTTTTATCTCTTTTGGCAGAGCATACTTCGTTTAATTATTGCTTAAGTTTACATCTTAGCATAATTTTCTATGCATTGTTATGTTTGTCAAGTGTCCCTTGCAATTATTGTCTAGTTCTCATCAATGTTGGGTAAAGAATACTTTTCTTCTTTTTTTGTAAGTTGTGAACTCCATAGGGTTAGAGAGGATGCCCTATCATCTCAGGGTGTTGAGAGTGAGAAAAGGTTGAAGTCAAATGGCAAGGTTATAACCTGTAACTTGTATTGTGATTGTTTCCTGTCCCAATTGTCTTAAAATTTGGACATAATTTGAAAGAGAAATATACATGATAATCTTCCCAAGGATGAGCAACCTACAAATATGAACTCGCGTTGGACTCTCAGTAAGTGCAAGTAGGGCTGATCAAATTTCAATCCAAAGCGATAAAACCAACCGAACCACTACATTAGTTCGACTCGGTTTTATTATCTATTCAATCCAGGTCGAGTTAAAAAAATTTCAACCTGTTTTACCCGAACCGATCGGCTAGACCCGCTTCACTTGAAGTCTGTAAGGTGGTAAGAATATCTGTTACCCTATTAAATCCTATCTCTCCCTAGGGATCCCACCCATAAGAGTGATTCTAATGCGTCTCAATGCATTTGCAAGCTGTTACCTATAACATAAAAGAAGAACAGAGAGAGCGAATACCAAAGCAAGAAATGGACTCTCTCTTCCCTAGTTAAAAATCTCAGCCATCATTTCCACTCTCTTCTTCCATCCTCGATGTTCATCTTCCCAAATTCTTCTTCTTTTTCTTTGATTTTCTCCGTTTATTTTCTTTTATTGTCTTAGTTACATGCTCTATGGTATAGTTTTGACTTTATATCTATAAAGGATGATCTAAAGGCGTGAATGTAGCCGAATGGTTGCATTACCGGCCGAATCACATTCCAAGTTATTACAGTTTGGAACAGTGGCGTGACAAGTTTTTTATTGGTATCAGAGCCAAGCTAGATAATTGTTAGATATATATATATATATATATATATATATATATAATTTGACCAATCTTATTTCAGGTAATCATTATGGCCCCAAAACATCGACCCCCTACTCTAGTTAAGACTGAGGGACAACATGTCGATCAGGCTGATCTTGCAGAAGCGATTAGGGAGCTAGTAGCTCATAATTGCCAGAGGGGTGACCAGCAGGTTGCAAGGCCGGGTAATGTGTTTGATTTTCAAAAGCTCAACCCGCAACACTTTGTTAGGACTGAAGGCGGATATGAGGCCGAGATGTGGTTGTAGACCATGGACCACCTATTAAGAGCAGCAAAGATACCATACGAAGATCGAGTGGATATTGTACAACTGCAGCTCTTTAATGTAGTTAGGACCTGGTGGGACGCAAATGAGGAGAAGCTGCCTGAGCCGATTGTAGGCGTTAAAAATTACCTATAGGTCCCCGCATACGGCTCGAGATAGAGAGAATATGATGAATGTCACTATCCGAGTCACAAGAGATCATTTGACGACGACAAACACATGAAATGAGTCGACGGACCATGCGAAACGATGGAACTTCGGAATGACGGAACACGAGCTGATCGGGAACCCCGCATCACTTGCAAAAGGGAGGAGAGCCTCTCGTGTCTTGTCCACTTCACATATGATTCAATTATGGGAGCTTGTAGATCTTCTCGACGGCTTTCCAACGCATCTTGAATCGCATGATTCCGAGTTTGGACGACGAAGATACGGTGAAAACGGACGGAACGCGCAGGACTACGTCCCGAGACTCGTCAAGACACCCAGAGGTGTCTCGGCCAACCCGAGACACCCAAAGGTGTCTCAGCTTGGCCGAGACACTCTAAGGTGTCTTAATTTTGGTCATGATTCGATTCGACTCTGAAGAAACTCAAAACATGAAAGTTATAGAACTCTGCGTTAGCTTTCCAATGCATCTTGGATCAGGTCATTTGGAGGTAATATGAGAAAGTTATGATCAAAATAGCCGAGCCACTCATTGGTGTCTCGGCCATGGCCGAGACACTTACAAGTGTCTCGGATCTTGTGGAGCTGTTTTGACCATGATTAGGTTCGAATCTGAAGAAACTCAAAACATGAAAGTTATAGATCTCATCGTTATATTTCTAATGCATCTTGAATTAGGTCATTTGGAGGTCATATGAGAAAGTTATGATTAAAATACCCGAGATACTCATTGGTGGCTCGGCCATGGCCGAGACACTCACAAGTGTCTCGGACTTTATGGAGCTGTTTTGACCATGATTAGATTCGAATCTGAAGAATCTTAAAAGATAAAAGTTGTAGAACTTTTCGTTATCTTTCCAACACAACTTGAATCACCTCATTCGGAGGTCGGATGAAAGAATTAGAGCGAAAATAACCATGATTAGATTCGAATCTGAAGAATATTAAAAGATAAAAGTTGTAGAACTTTTCGTTATCTTTCCACACAACTTGAATCACCTCATTCAGAGGTTGAATGAAAGAATTAGAGCGAAAATACTAAAGTGGGTACAAACTGTCTCGCACATGTGCGAGACACCCCGAACTGTCTCGCACTCGGGACGTGTGTTTGACGGTTTTCGATCAGTTTTGACGGTTCCAGAGCCTCCCTA
>NC_033803.1:44438887-44453174 GCF_001876935.1 Asparagus officinalis | reverse complement strand
ATACTAACTGCTCTTTTGTGTGGGTTCTCCAACTCATGAGGCTGCTGATAAGACTTTGTCTCCCAAACAGCAAGCAACAGCTGTCTCTCTCTCCGATCCAACACCAGTAATGACTACTTCTTTACAAGAAGAATCCCCTCCGCTAATGATTTCTCTCAAATCTACGGGGACGAAGAATACGCTGAGTTCAGCCCAGGCAGGGGTGCTCATGATTCTTCCTTCAAGTCCTTCGCAATTGGATATTACTATGGCTTCCCCGGCTTCTTCAGGATCGTCACCAACAGTTCTTGCGCCGGGGTCTACAATTTTAGGCTCCCCAATGACATCTCCTGTGACATTTCTAAGTCCAGTGGTCATTCCCTCCATGCTTAAAATTCTTATACGACCCTTGGAGGAAACGATGAAGGTGGCGATTGAGGAGGTCGGCGCCGGACGAGCTTCATTTGATTCTTTTAAGCCAATACTCATGCATTTTTTGAACGACATTCGATATGTGGATGACGCTCGCTGGTTTCAACACTATTCCGAGACTGTCTCTCGATTGGAAAAGGATCTGAGGGCTTTGGAGGAGTTGCGTTGTGCTGATCTTACTGCCAAAATTACATTAACCTTTGATGATCTCAGGGCTGAAGCAACTCGTTAATATGAAGCTCTTCAAAAAAGTATCACTGAAAGGGGGCTTGAGATTGCATCTTTACAGGGGCAATATATTCAGAAGCAATAGTCCGTAGTTGCTTCTGATACTACTATACAAACGTCTCGAGTAGAAATCGATCGACTAGAGGTAGAGTTGGCTCGACACAAAGCTAAACTGGCGCAGGAGGAAGATATCTTAAAAAAACTCACAATAAAAAGTGTGAAGACCTACGCCATCTATCGTTCGTCAATCCAGGATCTTGAACTTATCCAAAAGGAAGCTATCACGGTGATGCCGGATGAGAACGAACTTAGAAAGAGTGCTGAGGTAATGGTACAGGCCGCTCATGAGAAGAAACTATCTGCTATTAAGTCCCGGCTCGCGTCTTTCAATTTCACTGGCCCAGAGGTTTAATTATGTATTGTCCTTTTTGTTTGATAAGAACAAGGCATTTGTATCACTTCTTAATATTTCTGAATAAAATAAGAAGAAAGTGGTTTTGGATTTTTCCTATTTATTTCATGTGTCGTATTCTGACTTGCAACAATGAAATTACATAAAAAATGCCAAGTTTAGAAAATTTTCTTTATTATCATCTAAGATAATTCTAGAAAATTTTGCTTGGTTTGGGATAAGTACTCATCATTCTCTTAGGATATGACTTGCTCAAAAGAATTCTTCTTGTGTTATGTGTTTACTTTAAACACTGAAAGAAATCCACAAGTGCCGAAGGTGTGGTATGAATTTTCACATAAAGTGAAATTCAAGAATTTTCCTTATAACCAGTAAGGGAAATTCTGGAAAGAAACTAACTTGTTGAGGATTTTATGAGAACACTTGTTATTCTTATGTAGAGGAATAATAAATGTTCCCATAAGGGGGTTTATACTGTTAGAGGTATAATATTAACGTAACATGGAAAATATTACGATCAGGACAATTTTGAGGACTCATCGCTCTATGGAGGAGAGCCGATAGGTTGATTTTGTCAGAGGTGTGATATTAACGTGACAGGGAAAATATTACGATCGGGGTAATTTTGAGGACTCATCGCTCTATGGAGGAGAGCCGATAGGTTGATTTTGTCAGAGGTGTGATATTAACGTGACAGGGAAAATATTACGATCGGGGTAATTTTGAGGACTCATCGCTCTATGGAGGAGCGCCGATAAGTTGATTTTGTCAGAGGTGTGATATTAACGTGACAGGAAAAATATTGCGATTGAGGTAATTTTGAGGACTCATTACTCTATGGAGAAGAGCTGATAAGTTGATTTTATCAGAGGTGTGATATTAACGTGATAGGGAAAAATATGTTGAACAAGATCTCGGGGGACGTAGCATCTCGATGGGGAGAATTGCCAAGTGGTTTATCATCAGAGCGATGACTTGTGATACTTGTGATTTGAGCAAGATTTTAAGAATTAGCGTCTCGCTGTAGAGAACTGCTAAGTGTGCTTATTACCAAAGGTGACAAATTTTGGTATTTGTGATTTAAGAAAGGTTTAGAAAATTTATCACTCTGTTGAAGAGAGTTGATAAATTGGTCCTATACTACTCTGGTGGGGAGAGTTAGTAAATTGATCATGATTTGAGTGATTTTAGAGACTTATCATTCTATTGACGAGAATCGATAAGTTAAACTTAGCAGAGGAATTGTCACCGCATTGGGAGTGATGCAAGTTAAATTCAAACTCTGTGAGGATGATGGTTGTTAGAAGTGTAAGACCAACCTTGATGAAAGTTCGGTCAACTGAAACAATTTAGGTTCTGTTGAAGTGATACAGAAGTTTGACAATACCCTATTGACAGGATCCATGAACTTAAGGAATAAGTGTCATGTTTGAGAATACAAAGGTGGATCCTTTGTTTAGAAAAAAATTGCAACGCGAAGGTAACCTTTGCGTTTGAGGTTCGAAACGCAGTGTTAAGAATCCTCACAACGCAGGTCTAGGCCTCGCGTTTAGGAATTAAACGCAGAAGTGAACTCTGCGTTAAACTCCAACCGACCTTATCTACTAACGCGGAAGATCGCGTTTCAGAGATGGTTGGGATTCCCTCCTAGAATCCCGTACCGATTTAACAGCTTGACGGTTGTTATAAATAGACCTGTGTGGTCACATCAAGAGTCATTCGACTCTTTCTATTTTTGGCTTAGTTCCAATAACAAGAACGCTTGTTTATCTTCGACCCGCATCTCCGTCGACAACCATCTTCTCCGATCAGCTGCATCAATGGCGCCGAGGAGAATGAGTTTTGGCTCCAAAAAGGTCGTTGGGGTGACTTCGAAGACGCCGTTGGCCAGAAACACCAGCAGTGTTCTTGTTTCTACGAGGACATCACCGTCACCGTCGTCATCGCGTGGGCCTTCCTGTCGTGGTAGGCGGTGATCATCATAACTTTCTTTGACAAGTTTTCTGCAAAACCCTAAATGGGTTCTTGACAACGAGGAAGATGACTCGTTTCAGTTAGAAACGCAGAGTTGCGACTCCGTGTTAAAATTGAAAATACAGAGTTAGGACTCTGCCATTAGGAAACATAGAGTTAAGACTCTATGTTAAAATTGAAAACGTAGAGTTAAGATTCTATGTTTAGGAAACATAGAGTTAAGACTCTATTGCTCTCCATTGACGATCCGACCGTCTTGTCTCGTGGGAACAACTGACTTATGTGATAAGTCTGATTGAGAACTCTTAATGAGTTTAAGAACTCCGAGCGAGTTAAAAACTCTGAAAAGAGTTGTTAAAACCGAATAATCGGTTAGTAGCCAAGTGGATCTGTTTGTTGCTGAAGGATCCTTCGAGACTTGATCCTATCTCCAAAGAATTCGCTCTTGATCTCCATAGGCCAATAACAGAGCATGTATAAAATAAGTTCTCTGCTTTTTAGAAAGAAGTTCTTTTACTCCCAATACCTTGATTCTCAAGTCCTAATTTTGACCAATCTCATTTCAGGTGATCACTATGGCTCAAAATGTTGACCCCCTAATCCAGTTATCCCTGAGGGACACCAAGTCGATCAGGCTGATCTTGTAGAAGCGATTAGGGAGCTAGTAGCTCATAATTGCCAGAGGGGTGACCAGCAGGTTGCAAGGCCGGGTAATGTGTTTGATTTTCAAAAGCTCAACCCGCAACACTTTGTTAGGACTGAAGGCGGATATGAGGCCGAGATGTGGTTGTAGACCATGGACCACCTATTAAGAGCAGCAAAGATACCATACGAAGATCGAGTGGATATTGTACAACTGCAGCTCTTTAATGTAGTTAGGACCTGGTGGGACGCAAATGAGGAGAAGCTGCCTGAGCCGATTGTAGGCGTTAAAAATTACCTATAGGTCCCCGCATACGGCTCGAGATAGAGAGAATATGATGAATGTCACTATCCGAGTCACAAGAGATCATTTGACGACGACAAACACATGAAATGAGTCGACGGACCATGCGAAACGATGGAACTTCGGAATGACGGAACACGAGCTGATCGGGAACCCCGCATCACTTGCAAAAGGGAGGAGAGCCTCTCGTGTCTTGTCCACTTCACATATGATTCAATTATGGGAGCTTGTAGATCTTCTCGACGGCTTTCCAACGCATATTGAATCGCATGATTCCGAGTTTGGACGACGAAGATACGGTAAAAACGGACGGAACGCGCAGGACTACGTCTCGGGACTCGGCGAGACACCCAGAGGTGTCTCGGCCAACCCGAGACACCCAAAGGTGTCTCAGCATGGCCGAGACACTCTAAGGTGTCTCGGCTTGAGGTGTCTCGGATTGGCTGAGACACTCATTGGTGTCTCGGATTGGCCGAGACACCCATGAGTGTCTCGGCCCGGATTGGCCGAGACACCCTTGAGTGTCTCGGCCAAGCCGAGACACCCAAAGGTGTCTCGGAACTTATAGAGTAATTTTGGTCATGATTCGATTCGACTCTGAAGAAACTCAAAACATGAAAGTTATAGAACTCTGCGTTAGCTTTCCAATGCATCTTGGATCAGGTCATTTGGAGGTAATATGAGAAAGTTATGATCAAAATACCCGAGACACTCATTGGTGTCTCGGCCATGGCCGAGACACTTACAAGTGTCTCGGATCTTGTGGAGCTGTTTTGACCATGATTAGGTTCGAATCTGAAGAAACTCAAAACATGAAAGTTATAGATCTCATCGTTATATTTCTAATGCATCTTGAATTAGGTCATTTGGAGGTCATATGAGAAAGTTATGATTAAAATACCCGAGATACTCATTGGTGGCTCGGCCATGGCCGAGACACTCACAAGTGTCTCGGACTTTATGGAGCTGTTTTGACCATGATTAGATTCGAATCTGAAGAATATTAAAAGATAAAAGTTGTAGAACTTTTCGTTATCTTTCCACACAACTTGAATCACCTCATTCAGAGGTTGAATGAAAGAATTAGAGCGAAAATACTAAAGTGGGTACAAACTGTCTCGCACATGTGCGAGACACCCCGAACTGTCTCGCACTCGGGACGTGTGTTTGACGGTTTTCGATCAGTTTTGACGGTTCCAGAGCCTCCCTAACTGCTTTGGGGTTATCTTTAAATGTGATAAAGTGGTTATAACTGAAGATAGGAGGGAATCAACCGTTCCTATCCAAACACAGGGCTCCTGAAGCCTATAAATACAGCCCCAGGGCCTTCATTTTTGGAGATCTGGAATTTTGGAGATTAGGCGAAGCCCTGCCGGACTGAAGACTGAAGGTGCACAAATTTCAGAGAGGAGGAGGAGAGATCGGATTGAGTTCGTCGGCATAAAGAAGAGGAGCTCGTCAGATCTACAGTTCCCCGGGTCCGTTCCTTAAGATTATCCCGTTGCGATAATCTTAAGAAGAGCAATTATCTCGCCGTTGCCGAGATAAGCGTTATGGTTTCTTAATTCCTTCGCGAATCAACGAAGCTCTGCCTAATTTTTCAGCAATCAGATCTGATCGACGGTGGTCCACGAATATCAACATCCCGGTCACAGGCCAAGATCCCACGCAAGCAGCAGGCGATAAATACCCGTTGCGTTTGTTTGAAGAGAGTTGTATTTTTTTTTATTTTTTTCATTGTGTAAGAAAGTCTTATAAAAAGACTAATTTTACTTTGAATCTGTAATCGATAAACGTGTAATAGATTCAACAATGAAGAAATTAACTTTCACCACAAACAAACTGGCGACCACAGTAGGAGCCAACAGCCTCGCTGCCAAGGCTGTCGTGCCGTAGCCGACGATCAAGATCTCGGTGTTCGAAGAGGTCGAATATGAATTCGACCAGCAGAAATTCAACGAATATATTTCCTCCTCCTCCTCCAGATCTCCTTCTTGCAGACGCAGGAAAACCGCTACCGCGAAGAACGTGACTTCAGATCCAAAAACCAAGGTTGATGATCTGAACCCAAATGCAGTGGAAGATTCCTCTCCGGCTTCCAAAGAAACCAGATCCAACGTTCGTGACAACTCCTTGAAAGTTAAGGAGTTGCCCGTTGAAAGTGCACCAGTGCTGACGAAGAGAGCTCGTCAAAGGCGCCGTCAACATCTCGCGCGTTAATTTCCCAAGGCTTTGGAGCCTGTTGACGGGATCTGCTATGATGCGGATCTGAAACTCAGAAGGCGCGAAGTGTTCTAGCAACCAGCTTTGGGAACCTCCTCCCAACCACCTACTAACGAATGGGTTCGTGTCAAACAAACTCGTTCAACTCTTGAGGAGCGTATCTATAAGCGCCGCACACTGTTAGCGCAGACGAGGATCCTTGTACGGAATGCACAGGAGTTACAGAAAGGAAAGGTAGTCAAAAAGCCACAAAGATTTAAGCAAGTTTGGATGCCAAAGGCCAAATCAGCGCCTAAGGCAAAAGCATCCGAGGCTGCTCTCCGGCCTTTGTCAACTCTAGATCCCGCTCCTATTACTCCCACACCTCTGGTAAAGCCCTATGACAGTGTGAATCTCTCCAAATCTAGAATCCCATTGAAGGATCGCATTGGCTCTCTACCCGAGGATCGAGGCAAAGTACCTATTAAGGAACGCTTGAGACCATTGAAGGAACCCCAAGCAAACATCCAGACTGGGGGTAGTACGCGACCTCCTAACAAGTTGATTTCTGCAACACGATTGGGGGTGCGTGCAGAAAACCAGGAGCCTGTTAAGGTTTTACCCTCACAAAGGTGTGATTCCAAACGTGTGACTCCTGCAGACGCCAACAAGGCAATGTTTACTCAGAGGAAAACACGTCAAACAGACGAACGCGTTATACCTGAGAATTCATGTAAACAGCCGATAGGTTGCTCTGACTGTAACGTCGATGAGTTGTACTATCGGGCTGGGGGTATGAATAAATCTCGAAAGAGAAGTACCCGGGAAGCGAACTCTCACTGTCTGTGTAACAAAATTATCAGGGCAGTATTATAAGCGTGTAGCTGCCCTAAGACCGCTCCACAGAGGGTCTCGATATTTGAGAGGATCTCCACTGAAGCATCAAAGACCAAATCAAGGCATTTTCGTAAAAGACGATCAGTTGTTCGAGATGATGAACTCCCAATAGTTACTATCAACGTGTTCGATAAGGGGAAGTCTCCGATTAGTTCAAATAGCTCCAACCCCAATTTTTCTCCAGGAAGAGAAGTTAGTTCGGGAATAACCCAACGAATATCTCAGCTTCAGCTAGAAGCCATTGGACATAATAATTACCAGGGAGTCTGTGAAGGAATCCGTTCCGATGACGAACTCTCAGATTCTTATTCCGCAATCGCCTCTGACGATACAACGTCTAGCATAGGTCAAGCTCGGGAAGTGTTCATGATCAACACCGAGCAAATAGCCAAAATCATTGAGGATGCTCTAGCCAAGCAGAAAGAAGCATTCAAAAACGAAATAGAAATGGCTATGCAGGAGATGAGACAAATGCACGACCAACAAATCCGAGCTTTGTCGAATCAGCTAGGTGAGTCCAGCTATCGCAGCACTGCTAACCAAGCAGGTAGCTATTCAGATATGGATGAACACAACGCTGGGGGTGGTCCCACTAAAAATAACAACGCTGGGGGTGGACCCACCAATGATGATAACACTAGGGGTGGCCGCATTATTCCTCTCGAAAATTATCCAAAATAGGATATAGATGAGGACGAAAAGATGAAGGACCTCGAGAGCAAAATTAACGCTTTAATGTCTGCTCAAGAGGTAAAGAAGACCGGTATTCCGTGTCCTTAACCGAAAGAGTGGGATTCGATCCCGTATCCGGCGAAGTTCAACCTGATCAACTTCACGCCGTTCGACGAGAAGGGCTCGCCCACTCAGCATCTAATCTATTTCAAGTCCCACTTGGGCACGATTTCTGGCAACAATCCTATGATGGTGCGGTCATTCGTTAGCACACTTCACGGGCCTGCCTTCGATTGGTACTGCCGTCTCAAGCCTGGAAGCATAAACAGCTAGGAGGACCTAGAGAGCATATTCCTCGCTCATTTCTTCGATGATGATGCCGAAGTGTCGATCAGGACACTCTTCGATGAGAAACAAAAAGACGAAGAGTCGGTGGATACCTTCATCAAACGCTTCCGCAATCAGGTAATGAACTGCAATGATCCCGTCACGGAGGAATTCATCTTGCAAACCTGTCATAACAACTTGTCCATTAACATATTGGACGTTATGGGAGTAGAGCCGCTCAATACCTGGAAAGAGTTAAAGGTGCGCGGAGAGCAGGCCGAACGCTTTCTCAGAAGGAGGAAGGTCGAAAGAAGCCAACCGATGGCTAACCCTCGACGTTAATCAGACGTCGCAACAGCAGTCCCGAAGACAGCAGAATAGTTCGGATCCGAGGCTCCAAAAAGAGTACGCATTCAAGGACGAAGACGTTCCAGCCATCTTCGAGACCCTTCTTGAAAACAACAAGATCAAGCTGCCACCCATCACAAATCAGGAGGAAGCTGACAATACTACGGATCCGAAGTACTGCGCGTACCACAAGAGGATCCTTCATCCCATCAAGACTTGCTTTACTTTAAAGAATAGCATCCAAACCTTAGTTGAATCCGGCGTCATAACGCTAGGATAAGCCAAATGAGAATGGCAACACTCCGATAAGTATAAGAGTATAAACTCTAACGCTAGGATAAGCCAAATGAGAATGGCAACACTCCGATAAGTATAAGAGTATAAACTGCTCCTTCCTAGACTCCGACAAGTATAAGAGTATAAACTGCTTCTCAATCCTCCGACCGGTATAAGAGGTTAAACTGCTCCCTGATACTCCAATTGGTATATGAGTCTAAACTGTTTCCTACCGTTGACGGAAAGTTCCTGGAGAATTTTTATATGTAATATTCTTAAGGATAACCCGATCATGTAACCGAATGCAATGATAAACCCAGTTTCGCGAAGAAGCTGGGGGTGGATGATTCATGTAACGGGAAGTTCCCGGAAGAATACTATATGTAATTTTCTTAGGGATAACCCGATCATTACAAACAAAGTGATAAACACTAAACCCCCACTGTGATTTTCGAACATTCTTTTGCTGAGATGAGATGAGATCGCTTCGTTGGATCAATCTTCCCTCACAAAACTCCTATTGGTGTTTGACTACAGATCAACCTTTCCTCACAAAATCCCACACTGATCAAATCAATTGACGATGGGTCCACTAAAATTTCTATCCGCCAATTCATGGCAATTTTTAAAGCTTGACGTGTTAAGTCCTGATCACTTAATATCAAAATCCTCCATCGAGTGGCTAGTACAAACCAGTATTTCTACTGCTACTTGTATTCTACTCCCTTTGCTTTCAAGTCAAACCTATAAACTTAGGGCCAAAGCCAGATTCCCCTCTCGATTTCTTCCATGAACGAGAGGTCCACTTTCAAATTGAGTAATCAAACCTATAAAAGTTAGGATTGTCTCCAACTTCACTTAGTCAAACCTGCAGATAGTTAGAACTAAGATTGAGTTATCCCTTTCGATAAACGAAAGACTTCCATCTTTTCCTTTTTCAGCCAAACCTATAAAAGTTAGGGTCGAAATCGGAATTTTTCCTCAATAAATGAGGAACTCTTTTCTTGGATCAAGCAACCAATCCTATAAAAGTTAGGGTTACTTGAATCTTTCTGATTCTCGGAGTGGAGATCCCACTCCTAGTTTCATCTTTCCGGATTCTGGGGGTGGAGATCCCACTTGGAGTTTCCTTTCTAACTAAAGATAGAATATAAAATTATTCCTCTTCAGTGCCGGGAGATAGAATATAAAATTCTTCCTCTTCCATTTTGGATTCGTCTTTACCCTAAGAAAAGACACAATTCTCAACTTCAAATCCGTACATTCCATGCACGGGGAACTTTATCTCGACTCCTAAATAAAGATAAGCCTACGTCTAACACACGTTGCCGGTTTAGTCTTTCACCGATTGAAGAAGACACCGAAAATCCAGTCTGGGAACTTTTATCCCGAATCCTAAGTAGGGATAAGTCAGCGCCTAACACGCGTTGCCGGTTAGTCCTTAACCGCAAAAAGGACAAAAGCCCACATATTCAATATTATGGTAGGTTGTTATTAATAATGCCAAAATCCGTGCTTCACACGCATGGGGAATTTTATCCCGAAGCCTAAGCAGGGATAAGCCAACGCCTAATACGCGTTGCCGGTTTAGTCTTTTACCGATTGAAAAAGACATCAGAATCCCGATTCTAGGGACTTTTATCCTGAATCCTAAGTAAGGATAAGTCAGCGCCTAACACGCGTTGCCGGGTAGTCTATTCCCGTGACAAAGACAAAGTCTACGTATTCAATATCGTAGCATCAAGTCTAAGGGAGTTTATTCCTTTAGCACAACGTCACATATGGAACGGACTTAAAACAATCCGCATGTAAGCCTAATTCAAACGGTAATCGGTAAGAGCGCGTCAAATCCGTTGAGGGCTGAGGATTTACCAATAATCCTAAGTCAACGTCTGATACACGTCACTGTTTAGTCTTTTCACAGGAGAAAGACGAAGTCTACGTATTCAATATCGTAGCACTAAAAGGGTTAACTCTTTTAGCTTAACGTCACATGCGGAACGGACTTAAACAATCCGCATGCTAACCCGACTCAAACGGTAGTCGGTAAAGGCTCATCAAACCCGTTAATGGCTGAGGATTTACCAAAAATTCTGTAAATGCGAGTCATTGACGCATCAGCTCCATTAGTTGGTCTTGTGACTCGATTATCCAACAACAAGATAAGATCCACACATGCAGATGAATCAGCTTTAACAGTTGGTCCTGCAGCCCCGACACTTGGGACCACCATGCTCCAATACCTTAAGAGCTTAAACTGTATATACTCCAGTAAACGTACGAGTATAAACTGTGTCAACGTCGGGCGGTCTGAAACCCAAAGTCAACGCCGAGCAATCCGTAACCCTAGGTCAACGCCGGTCAACACGTAATCCTAGGTCAACACCGGTCAACGTGTTGTGATAAAAAAGTCAACATACGACGATCTAAACCCTAGGTTAATGTTGGTCAACGCATAACCCTAGGTCAACGCGTTGCAACCAAAAGTCAACGTACGACGATCTAAACCCTAGGTTAACGCCGGTCAACGCGTAACCCTAGGTCAACGCGTTGCAACCAAAAGTCAACGTACGATGTTCAAAACCCTGAGGTCAACGCCAGTCAACGCGTTGCGACCAAAAGTCAATGCCGGGTGATCCGAAACCCTAGGTCAACGCCGGTCAACGCGTAATCCTAGGTCAACGCCAGTCAACGCGTTGCGATGAAAAAGTCAACATACAACGATCTGAAACCCTAAGTCAGCATGATACAACGGAGGTAGTCAGTTCTAAGTCAACCCAATGACACGAGCCAAACTCAACTCATCAGTTTTAGATTCGAGACTCCGACGACGTCCAGACGATAAACGCAGCGCCGAAAGAACTTCAGCTATTCGTCAAAGTATCAAAGAGATTAAAAATCGAAGGAGTCAAGAATTAAAGCTAACTACAAGTCCTTTACGCCGACTGAAGGCTGGACCAATCACATCCAAAGTATTCCAGCCTCTTTTATAAAAGAAACGAGTCCGGAACGCTTTGGAGGGGGTATCTGTAGGCGTTAAAAATTACCTATAGGTCCTCGCATACAGCTCGAGATAGAGAGAATATGATGAATGTCACTATCCGAGTCACAGGAGATCATTTGACGATGACAAACACATGAAGTGAGTCGACGAACCATGCGAAACGATGGAAATTCGGAATGACGGAAACACGAGCTGATCGGGAACCCCGCATCACTTGCTAAAGGGCGGAGAGCCTCTCGTGTATTTTCCACTTCATATATGATTAAATTATTAGAGCTTGTAGATATTCTCGATGGCTTTCCAACGCATCTTGAATTGCTTGATTCCGACTTTGGACGACGAAGATACGGTGAAAACGGACGGAACGCGCAGGACTACGTCCCGGGACTCGGCGAGACACCCAGAGGTGTCTGAGGTGTCTCGGCCAACCTGAGACACCCAAAGGTGTCTTAGCTTGGCCAAGACACTCTAAGGTGTCTCGGCCAAGCCGAGACACCCATTGGTGTCTCGGATTGGCTGAGACACCCATGAGTGTCTCGGCCAAGCCGAGACACCTAAAGGTGTCTCAGAACTTATAGAGCAATTTTAGTCATGATTCGATTCGAATCTGAAGAAACTCAAAACATGAAAGTTGTACATCTCTGCGTTATCTTTCCAATATATCTTTGATCAGGTCATTTGGATATAATATGAGAAAGTTATGATCAAAATACCCGAGACACTCATTGGTGTCTCGACCATGGCCGAGACACTCACAAGTGTATTGGACCTTGTGAAGCTGTTTTGACCATGATTAGGTTCGAATCTGAAGAAACTCAAAACATGAAAGTTATATATCTCCTCGTTATATTTCTAATGCATCTTGGATCAGGTCATTTTGATGTCATATGAGAAAGTTATGATTAAAATACCCGAGATACTCATTGGTGTCTCGGCCATGGCCGAGACACTCACAAGTATCTCAGACTTTGTGGAGCTGTTTTGACCATGATTAGATTCTAATCTGAAGAATGTTAAAAGATAAAAGTTGTAGAACCTTTCGTTATATTTCCAACACAACTTGAATCACCTCATTCAGAGGTCGGATGAAAGAATTAGAGCGAAAATACTAAAGAGGGTACAAACTGTCTCGCACATGTGCGAGACACCCCGAACTGTCTCGCACTCGGGACATGTGTTTAACGGTTTTCGATCAGTTTTGACGGTTCCAGAGCCTCCCTAACTGCTTTGGGGTTATCTTTAAATGTGATAAAGTGGTTATAACTGAAGATAGGAGGGAATCAACCGTTCCTATCCAAACACAGGGCTCCTGAAGCCTATAAATACATCCCCAGGGCCTTCATTTTTGGAGATCTGGAATTTTGGAGATTAGGCGAAGCCCTGCCGGACTGAAGACTAAAGGTGCACGAATTTCAGAGAGGAGGAGGAGATATCGGATCGAGTTCGTTGGCATAAAGAAGAGGAGCTCGTCAGATCTGCAGTTCCCGGGTCCGTTCCTTAAGATTATCCCGTTGCGATAATCTTAAGAAGAGCAATTATCTCGCCGTTGCCGAGATAAGCGCTACGGTTTCTTAATTCCTTCGCGAATCAACTAAGCTATGCCTAATTTTTCAGCAATCAGATCTGATCGATGGTGGTTCACGGATATCAACATCCCCGTCATAGGCCAAGATCCCATGCAAGCAGCGGGCGATAAACACCCGTTGTGTTTGTTTGAAGAGAGTTGTATTTTTTTTATTTTTTTCATTGTGTAAGAAAGTCTTATAAAAAGACTAATTTTACTTTGAATCTGTAATCGATAAACGTGTAATAGATTCAGCAATGAAGAAATCAACTTTCACCGCAAACACCGATTTCATGGAAGACATTCCAAGAGAGTTTCCTAGATATATTTTTCCCAAAGACAGCTCGTCTTGAGATGCAGAGGCAGTTTGTAATGCTGAGACAAATAGCTAGTACTGTAGATGAGTATGCAGCAAAATTTGCCAAGCTCAGCAGGTTTGCCCCAGGGATGGTGTCGAATGAGGTGGATAAGGGACAACGGTTCATGTAGGGTCTAATTTTTGAGATCCAGACTTAGATTTATAGTCAAAAGGGGATTGAGACTTATGTTGATGTCCTAGAGGCAACTCGAAAAGCAGAACAACTGATTAGGATCATGAACTCGGTGAGGAGAGGAACAAACAAGCGCCTTGCTGGAGAAACCTTGGGGGTAACTAGCAGAAGGCTCATAAGGGAGGAGTACCAGCCGAGCGCCAGTAGACAGGGACTTCAAGACCAACTCCACAACTAACCAACATGATTTGTAATTTTTGCAGCAAGTCGGGGCAATTGATGAAGGACTGCAGGAGAGCTAACGGGTTGTGCCTAGCATATGGAGCAGCAGATCATCGGCTTACCACTTTTCCTAGTAGAGGAGTTTTAGGAGGAGCTTTAGGTGAAGCGATAGTACCAGCAGGCCAAGCTAGACAGGTGGACAATTGTGGAGGCCGTCAGTTCCTACTCAGGAACAGATGTTCCAAGAACATCAGAGGGGTCAACAATTTCAAGGCTAGAAATAGTGGAGAGGTTCCATTTCTAGTACTCATAC
>NC_033803.1:44427122-44438877 GCF_001876935.1 Asparagus officinalis | reverse complement strand
CCCATACCAGCCACAGTATCAGCAGAGGCGCCCAGGACAATACGATCAGCAAGCTCAGCAGCAGTAGAGAAAAGGTTAAGTTTTGACACTTACCGCTGAGCAGGCAGACACATCTGGTGATGTAGTCACAGGTACCATTTTGGTTTATTCAGTCCCTACGTTTACCTTATTTGATTCCGGGGCATCGCACTATTTTATATCCGCTCAGTTCATTGCACGACACACCATATCATGCGATAGTTTAGATGCAAGCTAGAATATCCATACAAGTAGTGGAGTGTTAATGTCTAGTAGGGAGTGTAAGAGATGCCCAGTAGTAGTCTGTGGTTGGGAGCTATATGCAGACTTGTTAGTGATTAACACTAACGTGTTAGATGTCATTTTAGGGATGGATTGGCTTTACAACTTCCATGTGATTATCGACTGTCGACATAGTAGAAGTGTGGTGTTCAAGATACCTGATCACCCAAAGTTTGAGTTTATGAGCGGCATCAAAGTGATGGAGCAGTCAAAGTATCGAGCGGGCATAGATGGAGTATTAACCTGGATAGAGGTAGAGAAGAAGCCCATTCCAGAAAATTTCAAGGAGCCCCTTGATGTTTTCCTTGATGAGTTGTCAGGTCTGCCACCATATAGAGATATAGAGTTTGTCATTGATCTAATTCTAGGAGTTGTACCTATCTCAAAACCACCTTATCGGATGCTAATAGCAGATTTAGATGAGTTTTGAAAGTTGGTCCAGTAGTATCTTGATAAGAAATTTATCAGGCTTAGTACTTCACCTTAGGGAGCACCGGTGGTGTTAGTGTCAAAGCCGGACGGAAGCCGAAGGATGTGTATTGACTACAGGGAGTTGAATCGGGTTACCATAAAAAATAAGTACCCCATTCTAAGGATTGATGATCTTTTTGATCAACTCGGAGAAGCTAGGGTGTTTTCTAAGCTGGACCTCAGGTCAGGCTATCATCAGCTGAAGGTGAGGAAGGAAGACATACCCAAAGACTGCATTCCGCACACGGTACATGTATTATGAGTTCCCGGTGACGCCATTCGGAGTAAGAAATGCTCCATCTACATTTATGAGCTTGATGAACAATGTGTTTTCTCAGTATTTCGACCAGTTTGTGGTGGTGTTAATCTATGACATCCTTGTATACTCTAAGACCAAGGAAGATCATGCAGAGCATCTACGGACTGCATTGGAAATACTACGAAAGGAGAAGCTCTATGGAAAATGGAATAAGTGTGAGTTCTGGCTAGAGAAAGTGTCCTTCTTGGGACATATGATTCCAGGAGTAGGTATCTCTGTAGACCTAAAGAAGGTTGATGTGGCGTTGAGGTTAGATCTTCATACAGCTGTGGCAGAAGTATGAAGTTTCTTAGGATGGCTGGATACTACAGAAAATTTATAAAGGATTTCACTAAGATTGTAGGACCACTTACTAGGCGGACTCGAAAGGAGGTCAAGTTTGTGTGGACTCAGGACTGTCAAGCAGCATTTAAGGGGTTGAAGAAGAAGTTGACAACAACACCAATTTTGACAATCCCGGATGAGTCAGGAGGATTTGTAGTGCACACAGATGCTTCTAGTTTGGGTTTAAGTTGTGTCTTGATGCAACATGGGAAGGTAGCAGCTTATGTGTTTAGACAACTAAAGACACATGAGAGGAACTACCCGGTTCATGATCTGGAATTAGCGGCGGTAATTTTTGCATTGAAACTATGACAGTATCTTTTAGGGAAGAGAGTGGAGATGTACACATATCATAAAAGTTTAAAGTATATCTTCACTCAGAAGGAGCTCAACATGAGGTAGCGCAGGTGGTTAGATCTTACAAAGGATTACGATCTTGATTTACAATATCATCCAGGAAGAGTTAATGTAGTGCCAGATCATTTGAGCAGGAAGACTGTGGCGATGAGACTCACAAGACAGCGGGAGTTTCTAGCTGAGTTTTGGAGGATGAACATGTAGATTATATTACCTGCAGCAGGGAGACAGTTGATGAGTTTGCATTTACAGTCAATTCTGGTGGATCAGATCAAGGCTACCTAGTTTGAGGATACTCGGTACCAAAAATTTAAGAAACAAGTGGAGTCTAGGGAGAGAACTGATACACAGATACATGAGGATGGATCCTTACGATTTTATAGTAGGTTGTGTGTGCTTAAGGGTGATGTTAGAAGAGAGCTACTAAAGGAGGTGCACAATTCAGTGCTTTCTATTCATCTAGGAGGCACAAAGATGTATCAATACTTGAGAGAGCATTATTGGTGGCCAGGAATAAAGATGGAGATAGCCCGATTTGTGTTAAAATACCTAAAATGTCAGCAGGTGAAGGTTGAGCATCAGAGAACAGCCGGGTTATTGCAGCCCCTTCCTATTCCCGAGTGGAAGTGGGAACATGTTACAATGGACTTTGTCACAGCTCTGTCGAGGAGCAAGAAGGGAAATAACGCCATATGGGTAGTGGTATTCCGACTAACCAAGTCGGCTCATTTTATACCATTTCAAGTTGGACAGGCGATGGAGAGTTCAGCGGAGCTATACATGAGGGAGATAGTATGCTTGAATGGGGTATCACTACAACAAAACTGTTTTTTTATAGCGTTAAATGATAGCGTTTATGTTGTAAGTGCTATAGATTGTATGTACCTTGTTTTTGATAGCGTTTGAAAAATTTTAAACGCTATAAATAATTGATCGCATTTCTTTTTGTTCTAACGCGTTGAAATCTTAAGCGGGAGATGAAAATTAAAACCGCGCGTTGAAAACTACGGGAGAGTTTGGTTTTTTTTCGGTTTCCTTTTATTTTTCTAAAAACCCTCACAAACACCCACAAATAATCCCTTTTCCCGTTCCTTTTCTTGCACCCAAGCCCTAACAGCCCTCTGACTCGTCGCTTACCTCCAAACCCGACCCCCCTCTTCTTTGATCACCGGAGACGGATCCCCTCCTCGTCTCTCGTCCACCGCCGGAGCCCCTCCTCGTCTCTCGTCCACCTCCGAAACCCCTCTTATTTGAAGATTCGAGGGATTTATTTGAGAATCTGAAAGGTTTAAAAGAACCGATGTCTAAAACCTTTTTCTTTTGATTTTTGATTTTTTTGGCTAGTTATTTTGTGAGATTAGTTGTGATAAATACGTGGTTTATTTGTGATGCAGAGCACTGGGAGCTCAGGGAGCAATCTGAAGAGGCTTATTCCTTTAAAATTCCTTTTGAAATTCTTGTTGAGTTTAATTTGATAACTGGGTAAGAGTTTACTTTTGTTTTTCTGTTAGGTATTTGAATGATAATTGCGTATTAGTTTTTTTAGGGTTTTCAATTTTAGGTTGGGTTTAGGATTTGAGTTTATTATATGTTTCATTCGAATGGTATAACTTGGTATGTTATGTGAGGATTAAGCTGAGGGAAGTTCATCAATTTAGGTGAATCAGGTCTGCTTTGCCTGAGAAAATAAAGGAAAGAAGCGTATGAGGATATTCTACACACATAGGGGTTGTCGTTCCTGAGATTAGAATTTTCTGCATATGAATTGAAAATGCTTAAAAGTTTTGGTTTTATTTTATGTGAATTCCTTTATTAGATGCTATCTTTTTGTGTAGCATGTTAATCGATACAGTTCATTCTTTGAGAAGTTGAAAGTTGAGGGCCTATCTGACATCCTTCCTGGAGTTGAAACAGTTGAAGAAGGTAATGGACTTCCATTGCTCTTTTAGTTGCAATTATTACTTTTTTAGCAACAAATGGATATGTTGTGTTCTGAGAATAACATGATGTAATTTGAATTTGAGCAGATAATCTACACCATCCATAGGTCTTCACTCTCTTGTACCTCAAAAAGTTTGAGCATACTGTGAAGTTGGATGAGTTGTTTAGGTCATTAACCCTGCAATGCTACTGCTACCATAAAATTTGATTCCAGTATCCATCAATAATCAGATGCAAATATATTATATTGAAGTTAACAGTTGCTGTCATTTGATTAATACATTCTACCGGGCTGTTTCTTCTCATGACTGACAAATCAGACTAGTGTTTGCACACACGTGGGATGAAATGTATGGTTCATTTGGTTGCTTGCAATTTGAACTATTTGCAGTTCCAACTTAAAAGGGATCCATAATATGGTGTTGGTCTTGTGCTTTTTGATTCCCCATGTGTAGCTGGAAATACATCTGCAGTCCGAAAGCAATAAACTATATGGTATCGCATATAAAACAATATTAATTTAAAAGGGAATACGGTAGGAATGACCTTAAGTGGTTATTTGACATAGTTGAAAATTTATGCAATTCAAACAAGTGTTACAATTCCAACGGTCTTAGTTGTACTTCCAATTAAATCCAGTGAGTCACGCGGATGCAACACATTGGATACCGGTGAATTATTTTATTTTTTAGCAATTAAAAGTTTTAAATTCATGATTCACAGATCACTATTAAGTAAGGCCTTCAGAACTTTTGAGCTAAAGTAGATCCCTAATAGTGGAATTATCTTTTCAGGTGTGCAGATCTATCGGAAGTTCTATACTGAAGAAAAGGAAACTTCCAACGGTGTCTTTGCTATTTATATTACCAGGCTAGCTTCCCAACCATACATTTCATTGGGCAACCTTCTCTCTGTATGTGTCTCTTTATGATAATGCTACAAGGTTTTCTGCTAATTTAATCTGCTTCTGCTTCCAACTTTTATGGATATTAAAATTCTGGTTTCAGTCCGTAAATTATGTGTAATACAGAGCACACAAGTTTCTCCTATATGTGTGGATTGAATTAGTGGCTTATGAAATTATGTTTACTCCAAGAAAGTAGATGCATTTCAGAGATGCTTTACCACCATATAGTTGTACAACTTGTTTAAAATGTTGAAAACATATGGACCTTTGGTTTATATTTGTGCCTCAGATGTGGATTCCTTTAGAAGTTCATGTTTTCACTTCAGCTATATTTTCTCCTACTCTAGAGAAAATGCAGATTGTATTATAAGTGCATGACTTGTTAGGTGCACCTAGCTCCTTTTGTTCATCACTTCATTGGCCTTTTTAAGTTTAATCACATGGCTTTATAGTTTCCTCGATGGGAAGTTACTCCAAGTTATACAAATCCGTTTCAAGTTGAATAAGCTTCAGAATCTTTTTGATCTGAGATGTGCCTGACATGCAATTCTTTTGTTTATAAAAATGTTTAAGTGGGTTTGGTGTGACGCATATGTTATATTCAAGTGTTAGTAGTGTCTGGTACATGTCATACAAACGATACTCATTTTGAAGTTTCTGTTTCCTGGCATGTATGCATAAATATCCTTGTTATCCAGTTGGCTTGTGCATGAACAGGTAAATGCTTCATGAGAAACATTAGCACTTGCTGCCTTCTTACAGTTTTTTGAACCTTGTCCTAGTAATAGTCTGAGTAAGTCTATAATCTAATCAGAGAATGAGTGGTTTGACAAACTTATTAAATCAGAGAATGAGTGGTTTGACAAACTTATTAACATGGGAGGCTTAACATCTGCAGAGATTCTAGGCAGCAGCTAAAAATCTTTAAAAAAATAGTTGCTTCCTTTTAAGATGATGGGTTCTTAGGTAACTGAGAGATAATAATCAGGCCAAAACTTTTGAACAGTTGCTTCCTTTTAAGATGATGGGTTCTTAGGTAACTGAGAGATAATAATCAGGCCAAAACTTTTGAAAAATGGTTGGTTGGTGTGGTGAAGGTGACTTAGGTAACTGAGAGATAATAATCAGGCCAAAACTTTTGAAAAATGGTTGGTTGGTGTGGTGAAGGTGACGCGCGCGCACACACATCAAATTTCTGTTATTGGTGAGAGTTTAAATGGCACTGGATAATGCAAACACGCTTGTGCCTTGTTATTGAAAGAAAGTACAACAAATTTGCTAGTATCTTAGATAATTGTTAATATAGAGAATTATGTCTTTATATGGTCTATATCCTTATGCTTAATTTTTTTTAAATTACTCTTTACTCTTTCTGTGATGATATCAGTTTGAAAAGTTCTCTACTCTCTACTGGCTTGGCTTGAGGAGGCATCCATTTATTTATGGCAGGAGGGGAATCCTAAAGACTCAATCTGAACTTGCTAAGAACTATGTAGAGTGATATTAGTGGTATAACTATACAAACATTTGTCGTTCTGGTTGCTATTATTAAATGAATTTTCTAACGGAGTCCTCGGACACCTGTTAACTGTCACATTAACATGGCTTATCCATTTTATTCTCACTTATCCTCTCTCTTCTTGCTTAGCTCTCTCTAATGTTTGCCGCAAAAATACTGTTTCCCTTCTCTCCATGCTCCTGGGGAAGACCCCAATGGCTATGAGCTTGCAAGCGAGCGTTGGACACCTGTTCACATGGTAAATTTTTTTTACCGCATATAATTTTTTTTGTGGATCTTGCTTTCTAATTTTCTAGGCAAACTTTTGTGTATTTATCAGAATGTTATTATAGTTTGGAGGATTTTCTTAGTTTCTTAAATCACTAAGTTAACACATTTCCCATTTTTTGACAAGATAGGTCAAATTATGATTTAATGGTTGTTTAGGATTATGGAATTAATTAAACAGTTTTTGACTACACTGCACAGACATCTTAGTATGTATTTGTATGAGGAACTTAAATAGTAAAGTAATGGACATTACGATTGGCGTACACATGGATAAAGGGACTTGAAAACCTACGTTCCATAGTTCTTAGACATTGCTAACTTGAAACTAGGGTGTTGCCAAGGCACTTGTTGAACATGCTTATCAAGTATATTTTGTATTTATCTTGCACGCCTGTGCATTGTGTTCTTTTCAATGTGTCCTTGTCAATATAGCATAAGTATACTCTTGGATGCATGTTTTATGTAAAACAAAAAGAGCACAATATTTGTCATCATTTTCAATGTGGGCCTAAAGTAAAAGCATAAAATGCGTAAACCAAATGTATAGTCATGGAAAACTCAAATCATTTCGTGGCCCACTCATCCAACATAATAAGCTGGTAAATTGCTTGCATACCTTCATACTCATGAAAAATTCTCATTCTTAAGTTAATTACTTGTGTTTATGTTTGTGCATGAGTTTGCTCAGTTTGAAGGTTCAACATTATTTCGTTTGATGTTTGAGATTGATTTCTATTATATATTGAACAATATAATTCACAAAAAAGTCCCAAGAGGTAGAAAATCAGTAGTAAACTGGAAGCATTGCTTGAATAATTGCATATTCATGTATAGTTCTCATGCTTGATTTCTTCTTTTTTATTGCTCATTCATGAACCACATGACAAGTTCAAGTTTTTAGTCTAAATCTTCATGGCTTTAGGATTTCTAATTATTGGTGTTGTTGTTTTCTGTTTTGTGTCCATATATTCATGGCTCTAGGATCTCATTATTGGTGTTATTAATTTTTATTTTTGCAGCAGTACTAGTACTCAATTGCTGAAGATGATGAGTCTCCCAAGTCATATGTAATGCAGCAAAAGTTAGTTTTTGTTGTTCTGTGTACTATAGTTAATTTCTTGTATTCCATGTTGGATTATCCAAAGACTAGTATTTGTTCTTTGGCACATTTGTGTTGACTCTTCTTGTATGTTATAATTTGGTTTTGTATCAGTTTGAACCTTTAAATGAAATATTTGTTTTTATGGCTATCATAATTGGAAGCTATTTCTAGTTCAACCTCAAAGGTTTATAGGCACAACTGAAATGCTATAAGAAGTGGAAACAATTGCTGAAATGTTATTAAAAGAAGAAAGATAGCATTCGCTGAAATGCCATTGTAGTAACTCAAATGCTATTAAATGTAAGACAATAGCAGCGTTGAAATGCTATGAATGAAAACTAACTAATAGCATTT
Source organism: Asparagus officinalis (assembly GCF_001876935.1). NCBI lineage: Eukaryota > Viridiplantae > Streptophyta > Magnoliopsida > Asparagales > Asparagaceae > Asparagus > Asparagus officinalis. Next base: position 44,431,013 of record NC_033803.1, on the reverse strand, counting down.
TTCAACCGCTATGAAAGATATTCGTCATAGCAATACAGAAACGCTATTGAATACTCTTTTATAGCTACATAAAAACGCTATGGTTGGAACCTTTTTGATAGCGTTTGGGGAAGCGCTATGTAAAACCACATACCTACTATAGCGGGTTTTGACACAGCGCTGATTAAAACGCTATGAAATAATACCATAGCGTTTTTCGGCCGCTATAGTAGGTATCAGGTGGTGTAGTGTATTGATTAGAATTGTTTTTGATAGAATCACATGATTTTTATCACACTTATAGAGGAGCTTACAGTAGTGTCTTGCGACTAGACTGAGTTACAGCATGGCTTACCGCCCTCGGACAGATGGACAATCAGAGAGGACTATCCAGATTCTGGAGGACATTTGCGGGCATGCATGCTTGGATTTCAAGGGCTCTTGGGAAGACCACTTACACTTGGTTGAGTTTTTTTTATAATAATAGTTACCAGGCCAACATCCATATCACGCCTTATGAGGCTTTATATAGGAGAAAATGTAGATCTCCTATCTGTTGGGATTACTTGGGAGAGCGGCATTTTCTAGGTTCTTAGATGATAGTGCAGACAGTAGACAAGATAAAGACAATACGGGAACGCCTTAGATCGGCTTAGGATAGGTAGAAGAGTTGGGCTGATGCTAAGAGGAGACCTCTACAGTTTTACGTTGGAGAGCATGTTTTCTTGAGGATATCCCCAACTAGAGGAGTTATCAGATTTGGAAGCCACGGGAAGCTTAGTCCACGTTTCATCGATCCTTTTGAGATAATGGAAAGAGTAGGAGAGGTGGTATACCGGCTAGCTTTGCCTCCATCATTGGAGGGAGTGCATGATGTGTACCACGTATCACAGCTTCGACGATATGTGCAAGATATGACCCACGTCCTAGATATCGCAGAGCTTCAGATTGGGACAAACTTATCATATGAGAAGTGACCAATGAAGATTTTGGACAGACATGAGAAGATCCTCATGAATAGGACTATTCCTCTAGTATTGGTATCATAGGCACACCGTGGACCTAGCGAGACAACATGGGAATGAGAGGACGATATTCGTCAGCGCTATCTACATCTCTTTATTACCGGTAACGTCTAGTTCCTCATGTGCTTGGATTTAATTTTGAGGATGAAATCTTTTTTTAAGGTGGGTAGGATGTGATACCAATATTTTTTGGAATATGGCTAAGACATACCAAATATCACGTCTAACAAACAAACCCCCCATCCTAGAAAATCTCTAACCACCTAACAACATTATCTCTTAAATATCCCTATCCATCTCTTCTACCTTTTCTTCATAGTAACTTCTAATAAAAAACAAACGGAGAGGAAAAATAGAGAGAACCGAGAAAAATAAAATCAGAGGATCGGGTACTCAAGCACAAGGAACGGATAGGGATTTCTAAATTCAGAGTTCTAATTTTTTTCTCAGCAAGCATTTCTTATCCTTCAATTTTTTTTTATTTTTACGATCACCTTATCTAATTACTAGGATTTCTTTTTAGAAAATCATGGGCAAGAGATTGTAGTTGGATAATCACTTTTTGTTGATCATAGTGATGTAGGAAAAATCTTTACTCTTTATGCAAGCAATTTTTTCTTTTAGATAATGATATTTTTCTAACAAGAATTTTTTATTTTAAGTTTTTTCATAATTCGAATAAAATGATTATTATCCATTTTGGTCAAGTTTAGTATAATTATGTATTTTTGGGTTATTTTTTCAAACCCCTACTCCTAACTAATTTGTTTTTGGTTAGTCTAGTAATCAGAAACTATTTATTATATGTACTTTTGTAGTCATTGATTTCACATAGATGTAGTTGGCCTAGTGGTCACATGACTTGGTTGCTAACCCTTTAGTCACGGGTTCGAATCCCATAAGCTTTTATTTTTACAAAAAAATTATTTTTGAGTCTATTGTGAAGGTGAACCCGACCCAGTTCGGATCCATTATCAAATTCTAGACCCGTTTGGATCTATAACTCAAATTACAATATTGTTTGACCCAGTTAGGATCTAATATCAAATTACAAACTCGTTTGACTCAGTTAGGATCCAATATCAAATTACAGACCCGTTTGACCCAGTTAGGATCCAATATCAAATTACAGACCCATTAACCCAGTTAGGATCCAATATCACATTTCAGACCCGTTTGGGTTTATGATTCAGATTATAGACCTGTTTGACCCAATTAGGATCTAATATCATATTTCAGACCCGTTTGGGCCTTTTGCTCACTAAAATTAGTTTTAAAGATTTCTATGCTGTCAAATTAAAACCGTTTAGCCGCTTTGACACTAAACAATTATGCTAATTATTTCTTTTCCTTTTGTTAAGATGAATGATGATATTGTTTGATCTCTTGATGCGTAGTAGATCACCTGATGCTATGTTTGATCACCTTGTGACATTTAATAGGGTTGATTGTGTATGAAGACGAGTTCTATCAAGAAATATGATTCATAAACGTGTTATCATAGCATGGTTATACCCTCGATATCGATATCCTGATGTGAGGAGTTTCTCTTAATTATTACTATTATTATAATAGCATTGACTAGATGATGCACCCATCTTCACTAGACATGTCTTGGGTTATGGTTATTTTTCATAAATTTTACGGAAGCCGTTCCACGGTAACTCTGTGGTTAGTGAATAATATTTCATGCGCAACCACTTTAAATAAATGAATAAATGTAGGGTTTATAAACGGGAATTGGATGGAGAATATAACGTGTATATAAGCAGGCTCATGTGCATTCTTGATATCCAGATTTATATATAAGAGCTAAGTGCCAATCCTGACTTGAAGCCGTGTTCCCGGGACGGTTTACGGGAACCTGACTTATATACATGAAAATATACTTCACTAATTTAAATAATACCTAAAATAATAATAATGTGCTTGTGTGCCTTGTGGTAGACCTTGTTTGGTATCTACAATTAGCATTTTCTGTTATCATCTTTAATTGAGTTTCTATCGTTTCTTTATAACTACTACATACAATTACACGCGCAAATTCCTTCATTTTACATGCTTATTAGGAGTTTTCTGACTCCCTTAGGATTTGCGCACCCCAGACTCGGGAACTGTTCTTTCTTCGTAGGATCGAGAATATATTGATGAGCAAGTCCAGTGGTACTGAACACCTTTTAGTCTATAAGTTCTTCAGTTTAGTTGGTTTAGGTAGTTATTTGGGTTAGACTTTTGTTGAGTCATATGTGACTCTTTTCTAGACTATGAGGTAAATTTTTTTTATAATTTCCCTTTCCCTTTGTGGATAGTTGTGAACTCATAGTTGGACTCCGTCCTTTTGTAGATTTCTTCATCTATATATTTCTTTTATTATCTTAGTTATATGCTCTATAGTGTAGTTTTAGCTTTATATCTATATTAAGGAAGATCTAGAGACGTGAATGTGGCCGAATGGTTGCATTTTCGGCCGAGTCATGTTCCAAGTTATTACATTTTGGAACCAGGGTGTGACATAAAATATATTTTAAAAAAATCACATTTCATTGTTCCTCACGATAGGATAAAATGGAGGAAATAAGGGAGAAATTAGGGTAAAAAATAAGAGAGAGAAGAAGAAGAGAAAGAAGAAGGAAACACTGAAAAAGGGGGAAGTGGAATTGTACCATAAATTCAAATCAATCCAAAGGTATAAATTGTTCTCTTTATTGATTTTCTTTGATTTCAAGGGGTTGATGTATTGATTTCTTAAGGAATTAAGAAAAAAAGATAAAAAAATACCTGACCGCCGACGAGGGCCGTCGTCGACCCAATTACTGGGGGAGACTTGCCCTCAGGACGCTGCTCTGACGGTGGAATGTAAGGCAACCGTGCCGAGTAGCCGTAGAGG
>NC_033803.1:44418154-44427117 GCF_001876935.1 Asparagus officinalis | reverse complement strand
TAGAGGAGGAAGAGAGGGAGAGAGAGAGAGAGAGAGAGAGGAGAGAAACAAAAGGGAAAAAAATAAGAAGAGGAATGAGGAAGAAAGAGATATAAGGGGAGAGAAAAAGGGGAATTAAAATAAAATAGAAAAATTTCTTTGAGAACCCTGAAAGTTTATTAGTTTGTATATAGGTCCACAAGATAAAAAAAATAAAAATATTCTTGTAAACCCCTGCTGCTTTGGATCCAAAAAATCCAAACTCAATTAGGACTTAAGCTCGAATAATATTGGAATCCCCTGAGCTACTCCATATATTAATAATAAGTTTGAAATTATTAGAATAATATCATAGAAAGTTATAGTAAATTGCTAAAATTAGCAAGAAAGCCTACGTGTACCTTATTTATAGATAATTATTATTTGAGTATACTTGAATATGATTGATTTTAAACTTTACAGTGATTATCCTATAATATGTACTTGTCCTGAATTAATATTAGTCTTATATTTTATATTATAGGTTCAGGTTGATATTTGGAACGTAGTATTTTGAGGAAGTTGTGCTCATTGGAGGTGAGTTCATTTCTCACTAGGATTTATTTCATAACATAAAATTCTATGCATATTATAATGGATTGATCTTGTGATTGAAAAATAATTATTCTACTTTGCTTATGTATAGAAAATGATATATGATTTGATCGATTCTATCGTGGCGTAACTCATAATACAATTTTGATTTCTTATGAGACATTAAAAATAAATTTCATTATTTAAATGTGACAAGTGATTTTGATTCTATCGTGGCGTAACTCATAATACAATTTTGATTTCTTATGAGACATTAAAAATAAATTTCATTATTTAAATGTGACAAGTGATTTTGATTCTCACGCAATCCTAAATAACTAGGAATATCGATTTACTTGAAGGTTATCAAAGAAATAAGTGGTTTAATTATGTTTCAGCGGTTTAACGAGTTTAATAGATTTTTCATTATTTGATATTTGGATTAAAAGTAAATAAAGTAAATTTGTTGCACTATTTCCATTGATACAATGAGTTTACTCCTGCTCATTTAATTTTAAAGTTCTTGAAATTTAGCAATTTGATAGGTGATGTTGTTGAAATCAAATAATGTGTCAAGAGACGTGTTTCCAAAAAAAAGTCAAGCCATTTGACAAGCAGTGCTTGATGTTTTTAAAAACCCTCAGAAAGTCCACTATGAAGTGATATGTTTATGTCTGCCATATGGTTAGAATGCACCTTTATGTGGCCTATTATGGGTATTTGTGATGTGGCCTTTTGGCATTTGTGATGTGGCTCTTTTTGGGCGTTTATGATGTGGTCGACAGCCTATGGAAAATTTAGGTGCATACTGTTCTCGAGAACTATATGTTATGTGATGTATTTTTGGAATTCCCATATTACTAGGCTATAATTCGTAGCCTTAGTGAGACTTATGAGGTGATTCTCACATTTTATGTAGATCTCATCGAGATTTGAGATCTTAAGATTTGACTGTGATTCTGATAAAATAATAATATTTTGGTTTTTCCAATTTTAATAGTTTATTTTCTTTCTTATATTTATTTTTTTTAAAGTGATTTTGATTTTATAATAAGTACGATGTATTCAACTTGTGCTTTCTTTCTGGAATATAACAATAATATTTTTTTGGACCATGTTTTACCACGTTTGGAATATCCTAAGCCAAACTTATAATTCAATATCTCTGGAAAATAATTATTTTTATCTTGTTAGATACTTAGGAACTCTAGTGGGAAATATTCTCACTGAGCTTTAGCTTGCTCCGTTGTTTTTTAATTTTTTTTTGAGATCCGAGATAGAAATGTGATAATCCAAATTCTTAGTTGTGGGCATGGTTAAGAAATACTTACTTCAAAACTCGACCCCAGTGGTGTTATGTTCAGCAAAAAGAGTGTTTTTTGTTGTAATAGTTATTACAATAATGTTGTGAAATGTAAATAACAATTATAAGTATATATGTATAGTTTGTTTTGAGCTACTATCTTCAGTAGGTTTATGTATATGTTTTGAGTTAAGCTACGTGATATAAAGTATCAGGCTTAACTCGTGCACAGGACTCGTCTTGTGCGTGGGTCGCTGTTGTCTTATGACTTGTATTTATGAATTTCTACTATAGTCTTCGAGGCGTCACAATAATATACTATCAGAGCCATAGGTTTTGATGTTAGAAGCCTTGTTGGATGCGTTAGCATAGAATATATGTGCTAGCGAAGTGTTATCGTATGGATCAATTATGTGACCTGTATATCTGTATATATATGTGTATATACATGTATGCATATAAATATTTTATAGTGAAGCCTTTTAGGTTTTTTAAGGAGTGTTTAGATGTTTATTTTATTTTACTTTGTCTTTTAATTAAGTGCGCTGATGGATGGTTCCCCTTTTTTGTAGGATGGCGGGAACCAATTCATCTTCCAGTTCATCATATACCCAGTCAAGCTCTATGATTCTTGTAGACAGCTCCTGGAAACCCAGCTTAAGAGACTGGGAGTACACTCTAATGAGACCGACCTAGACTTGATAGTGGCTAACCATGTGACACCAGACTCATCAAAGGTCAAATCAGTGGAAGTTATTATAATAGATTCATTAGAATCTGAGGTTGATCATTCTAAGGACGAGGATCCAATAGTGGAGGTTATTCCAGTTGATTCATCACCTTCAGAAATTTTCGTGATTTTGTCTGATCCTTCTAGCACCGAGTCCCAGGTGGTCAAGATTTTTAGTGATTATAAGGGACTCTCTTTTTCTGAGAATGGATCAAGTAGCTTGGCTATAGGTAAGGACCTCGATCTGGATAGATGGGGGACTTTTGGCATTGATCGAGATCCCATGTCGGACTCCGACTATATGCAGGACTCGGTAGAGACCGACCCAACCGAAGAGGAGTCTAGCTCCAATAGCTCTTCTTCTTTGATGTAGAGTTTAAATAGCTGGACAATTTTGTAAGAATAGTATATGGGGTCCCTTAGCTACTCTTTTGGTGTATATAAGACTTTTTGGTAGGAAAACATGTATATATGTAAACCCATATACTTGTATATGTGTATGAACTAAAAGGTAGACTTTTTGGTAGGAAAACATGTATATATGTAAACCCATATACTTGTATATGTGTATGAACTAAAAGGTTAAATATTAATAATATACATGTATATATGTAAACCCATATACTTGTATATGTGTATGAACTAAAAGGTTAAATATTAATAATATACTTTTGGTTAGTAATTACTATTGTGCTATGTTGCTGAACAATGATTGAAATCATAATATATTGACTTATGTATATGTGACTATCATATAACTTGTCTTCTGTACAATAGTTGATTCCAACATTTTATTATTTATAGGGTGATGTGGCTGTGAATAATGATCAAACCCCTCCGTACAAAGATAACGATCTCAACCAAACAATAGGTAAGCTAATGAGATCTAGCACTCATGCATCAACCTCTAGGAGCCATGTAGACAGCAGCACGTTAATAGGATTACCACAAGCATTGACATCTATAGTTATCATACAACAAGATCAAATCGACCGCAACCAGATGAATGGACAGAGCAATGAACAATCAAAATTAAGGAGCGGGATGGGTGAATTCAAGAAATTAATTTCCACCCAGTTTTGAGAGAACTACCGATTCGATGGTTGCCGAACATTGGATCACTGAAATAGAAAAACTCTTCACATATATGAAATATCCTAAAGAGGAAAATGTTGATTATGTAGTGTATATGCTAAAAGATCGTGCTTATGGATGGTGGCAAATGCAAGTCAAGATGTTGGAAGAAAATGCGTATAAGATATCATGTGATGAATTCAAAAATATCTTTTATGAAAAGTATTTTCCCTCAATGGTCTGCAAGCAAAAAGAACAAGAATTTCAAATAGAGTAAGATCATAAGACAGTAGTGGAATATGACGAGGAGTTCACTTATCTGTCAAAATTTGCTACTCACTTGCTGAGGCAAGAAGAGGATAGAGCTCATCTCTTTGAAGAAGGCCTTCGACCGGCCATCAGAAAGACGGTCAGTGCATTTGAACTCCCGACGTATGAAGAAGTATTAACAAAAGCCTTGTTAATTAAGAAAAATGAGATAGATGTGAAATCAAAGAATGAGGTGAGTAGCTCCTATCCAAGAAAGTGAATTTGGCAAGATAATTGCAGTGGGAGAAATAAAAATTGGAGGAATAAGAAGCAGAATGTAGGGCATAGAGTGGAGTAGCTTCAGAACGAAAAGGTTGTGAAATGCGATATTTGTCATATACTCAGCCATGAAGCGAAGAACTATTGGAGAAGTACTAGAGCATGTCTCAAATACGGGCAAAAAGATCATAAAATTACAAATTTCCCAAGAATGCAAAGGAATCAGAATACCTTAAATACTAGTCAGTCCAGCAGTGGGAACAGGCAACCTCAAGCCAAGGCTCGAGTATATTTTGTAAAACCCTATAAATTTGAGAATATTGTGATTAATATTGATAAATGAATTTTAATTATGATAAATATCATTTAATGATGGATGAGTATGGTAGTAATTGATTTGAGATTAACTAAGTGTATATATGAGAGTATACAAGTATTAAACATGCACAAAACGAGTGGAAACATGTACACATGCACAAATCAAATGACTCAGTCAGACCTCTGGTTGGCCAACTGATGGTAAACTATCAGTCAACCGATAGACACCTATCAGGCGACTAATGGAAACCCATCAGTCGACCGACGGGTAGTTTTCCAGTTTGACTAGGTTTCTATTTTCGGGTATATTATTTGGAATCGGGTTTGTTCGTACATATATATGTATATTTCATGAATTCCCCCTCTTTTCTCACTCATATGTAAACCCTAGCAGTAGCCATACCTTCTCTCAAAACCCTAACCCTAAATTACATGTTTGGCAAAGCTTCGTGAAGCGGACACCGAGAGAAGGGTGAGATTTACGATGTTTGGTGACGAGGGATCGAGTCTTGCTTGCCTCTGTGAGATTTGTACATGGTGAAAGGCAAGATCATCTTCTTTCAAACCTCTCCTTATTTAAAAATTAAGTCTTTATGTGATAATTGTGGTTAATCTCATGTTTAGGGTTAATATGATGTATTAAAGTTTAGTTTATGATGTTTAATCTTAAATCAATGCCAAGAACAGTAGTATAAATCTGTAATTGTTGAGTTTAGATGATCATAATCATTAGAATTGTTTTTAACTTGTTAATTACATTTTAATTTGGTTTAAATACTCTAATTAATCAAATTAAACAAGAGTTTTGTTAATTCATGTTGAACCCTAGGTTTGTGAATCTACATGATTTATCTTGTTTAAATGAATCTCTTGTTGAATATTCATGAGTTTAAAATCAATTTTTATCAGCTATATTAATAAAAACCCGAGTTTTGAGGAGAAATAAATAAAAAACCACAACATGCAGTTTCAGTCTGGTCGGTCGACCAACCATGAGTGTCAGTCGACCGACGGGGTGCTTTCTGTCTTTTATGTGTTGCTAATCAGCCGACCAAAGCTCTATGTCGGTCGACTGATCAGGCCATGTTTGTGAACTCTTACTTTCTTTTTTGTGGGTTTGATTTACGAGCGTGAAGTGCAAGTCGTACGTTGATACAAACACATGTTTTGAGGAGTACACATACTGAGTTGAGTACATATGAATCCCTCATTTGGAGTAGTCAAATAGTTTGCATCGTTACGAGTGACTATTATTACAGTTTACTATAGTCGCAGATGCTTGAGTGGGGTTAGTCGATACTCACAATGAGACCGCGGATGGACTATCCTCTGAGTGTGTTAGTCAGTATACCGCAATGAGACCGTGATGAACTTCACTCTGTAATACATCATAGTTTCCGCACGAGTGTGCGTAGAGGTCAATGAACCTATATCTTTGTTTTCACATGGTTATGTGTAGAGGTTGATATACCTATTTGTCGATCTGTACGATGATGTAATGAGTTGAAGAATTTTAACGAATACTGATTTTGTGAATTTGTTGATAACCTAAGTCAGCAGGCGATTATTGAGTTTTCTTTTATATAAATCATTGTGGAGGTGCTTCACATCGTGGGTACACAGGATTGTGTATTAGTATCTATTTCATCTACCAAGGGTAGTGTGAGGAATCGAATGATATTTATGGAGTTGTTTGATATGACACATTTCTGTATTACTTTCCTTTATTATTTTCTTTCGTCGAATGATATTTATGGAGTTGTTTGATATGACACATTTCTGTATTACTTTCCTTTATTATTTTCTTTCTTAGTCGGAATTTATATCTAGAAATTGATATGACACATTTCTGTATTACTTTCCTTTATTATTTTCTTTCTTAGTCGGAATTTATATCTAGAAATCCACAACTTGAGACACATAGTATATACATGAGGGTTTTCTTATTTGGATTATTTCACTTGACGTACCGGTCTAGTATTATGAGTTTCTAAATATAAATCCCGAATAATACAGGGCAAATAATTTAGGTAGACTATGCACTTATAGGTAGAGTCTCCATTACACATAGTAGCCGTTCCCCTGGGGGTGGATAGAGATGATCTTGCTAGCGCTCTTACGCTGTTGATTTCCCTTCTTTCAGGCAGTGGATCAGAGTTTCAGAGAGCCGCAGGTTGACTGGCTTTCAGCATAGTCGTCATCGTTTATTTATAGTAGTTTTTGCTCCATAGTTGTTTAGTTTTGATTTTAGTCGATTAGTAGACCTGTATTTTCATTTTGAGAGTTGAGAGCCTATGAACTTTTTAGTTGACTCCTGTAGTTGAGATTATTTACCTTTTGTATCATATTGTTGGACGTATTTTCTCCTATTTATGTTGAGATTTGATTATCTCTGATGTTGATCATTTATTTCTTATGTTCTATTTTCCTGTTTTCATCTCTTTTATATCTGCTTATACCCACACTATTTTATTTGTTTCTGTTCGCGGGAAAAATCGTATCTTTCTTCATTGATTCCATTGCACACTCTTGTAAAAGTTTATCGATTACAAAGATCCGGTCTTTTTATAAGATCCGGTTACAACTAAATCAAAAAAGGAAATAAAAATTACAACTTTTCTCTTTTGTCGAACAAATCACGAGCTCCTGTTTTGCGGTCGCTCGCTTGCGTGGGTTGTTTGCCTGCGCCGGGGTTTATCCGTGGACCACCGCGAGATCTAGATCCGGTCGGATCTACGCAGTACGACGGGTATTATTTTGCTAAGGAAATAATAGCCAAGGGTACTATTTCGCCAAGGAAATAGTAGCCGAGGGTACTATTTCACCAAGGAAATAGTAGCCTTTAATTCTCGGGATCAAAGACCAAGCTTTGATCCGGAGTACGCCTGCGTAGATCTGAGATCCGGTCCTCTCGAACTCTTGCCTTATTTGGCGTTGAAGATCGCGGAGCACCAGATCTGGGAGAGCAAGTCCTCGAAGCCCCAAAGCTTGGATCTTTTTTAGATCTGAGTATTCAATCCAGCAGAGCTTCGTCTCCAAAAAAATCCAACCTTTGAAAATGAACCAAGGGGGGGGGCCTATTTATAGGCTACCTTCACTGTGTCCGCGCACAGATCTGGGCCGGCCACCTATAGGTGGCCGGCTCTGGGGGCCTATTTATAGGCTCTCTGAACTGTGCCCGCGCACAGATCTGGGTCGGCCACCTATAGGTGGTTGGCTCTGGGCCGAGCCACCTAGAGGTGGCTCGATTTTGGCCGAGTCCCCTTTGGTGTTTGGGTTTTGCCGTTTTTTCCGGTCTCGTGGTTTATTTGGACTCTGATTTGTTGATCTGATTTGGCAGTAAATCTGATTCCTGATTTGGCAGTAAATCCACTTCTGAGTTCGAGTCCGAAACTGATCTTGATTCGATCGTGATTCGTCCGAGTCTGCCCTTTGGTTGGATGACTCGTCGACTCTTCAACCCGTTAGCTTGATTCCGCACGCGAGTGGATTTACTCCGTTGTTTGCGTGTGATTCGCTAACCTTGTCGCCTCGTTGGTTCGTCGGTTTGTGCTGAGCTGTGCTATGGGATCTATAAGCAATTTTATACGCCTACAGATACCCCCTCCAAAGTATTTCATCCTCGTTCTCTTATAGAAGAGTCTGGAATACTTTGGATATGATTGTCCCAACCTTCAGTCGGTATAACGGGACTTCAGATTGGCTTCTGTTCTTGATTCCTTCAATCCTTCAGGCTATTCGGTGCTTTGTCGAATGTCTGTAAGGTTTTCGGGGCTGCATTTATTGTCTGACCGTTGTCGGAATTTCGAATTTGAAGTCGATTCCTGATTTTATGATCTTTAGCTCATGTTTGTTGGTTCAACATAGAACTGACCCTCGAATGCTGGCGTTGAGTCTTTATTTGCGACGCGTTGTCCGGCGTAGTGTTGTTGAGTTATCCTTAAGAATATTTCTTAGAAAAATATTCTCCAGAAACTTCTCAACAAAAAATAGAGAACAATTTATACTCATATACCCTATTGGAGTATTGATTCTTTCATTGCAACGCATTGATAGGTGTTGACCTAGGGTTACGTGTTGACCTTAGGGTTTTGAATGTCGTACGTTGACTTTTTGATCGCAACGCGTTGACTGGCGTTGACCTAGGGTTACGCGTTGTCCGGCGTTGACCTTAGGGTTTTGAACGTCGTACGTTGACTTTTTGACCGCAACGCGTTGACTGGCGTTGACCTAGGGTTACGTGTTGACCGGCGTTGACCTTAGGGTTTTAAAAATCGTACGTTGACTTTTTGATCGTAACGCGTTGACTGGCGTTGACCTAGGGTTACGCGTTGACAGGCATTGACCCTAGGGTTTCGAATGTCGTTATATGCTCAAATCACGAGACCAATGTTCGCGGGAAAAATCGTTGCTTTCTTCATTGATATCATTGCCATCTTAGTTAACAACTTTATGCGT
>NC_033803.1:44341542-44417154 GCF_001876935.1 Asparagus officinalis | reverse complement strand
CATCACAACCAACCCCAAGGGAACAGGGCTCGTTGTATAAGAAAATACAGATAATATATATTAGATCTATAATCATTAATCCTACTAAAGAGGGTTTTAGTATTTAGAAATTTACAACACGAGCATAGATACGTCGAGCGAAATAATCCAAACAAGGAAACCCTCATGTATATACCTGGTATCTCAAATTATAAATCTCTAAACACCAAACCCGAGGTTCTAGTACAGAAACAATAATAAAAGAAATACAGCTATTCTCAGAACAATATACAGTGCCATACCATAGCTAACATGAATACCATGTTATTACTTACATAAGTGTCATGTCAACATCATGTCGTGAACTTCTGAGAAGAAGTCATGTGCAGGGTTAAGAACTATGTCCAAATCAGGAACTATTTATGTCGTAGTTTTCCAAACTCATAGATTAAGTGGCAAATGTCCAACACGAGGACTAGAATGAATTTATAGTCCAACACGAGGACTTCTATGGATTATAGTCCAACAGTCGGTCGACCGATCTCTGATACGAGCCTGGCGGTCGGCCGAAATAATGTCACGGTCGACCGAAATAATCGGCGGTCGACCGAAATGACGACGCGGTCGACCGAAATAACGGGCGGTCGACCGAAAACTCAAAACGAGCTCAGCGGTCGACCGCGTCGGTCGACCGCCGAGCGGACAGAAACCCAAATCTGGGTTTCTGTCAGCTCGAAACCTGAAACGAAAATTTTGCAAATCTCTACGATAACAAGAGTTCTAAGGTTAAAAATCATACTGAACATAAACAACAACTCTCAGGCTTGAAATCTATCCTTCCAATATTATAAAAACATGAGAAACAATTTCCAAATCGTTTAAATGACAGTAAAAATGATTTAGTTCTTGTTTAGGCAAAATTTCAGATCTAGATCGTCATCAAACAGGTATTGGGTGAGTTTTTATAAACAAAAACCTCTGATTCATACTATTATACCATAGCTAATTCGTTTCTTAACAAAAATACTATTTTGGCTCATCCAAAACTCATAAAATCCAAAATAAAGATCATGGAAAACAGGGGTGAGGGATTTGGCGAGATGATACTCGCCTTGGGTGATGACGAACGTTCTGGAGATGATTCTCTTGAGATCCAATCTGCTGAAATCCCCTGGAACTCCTCCAAACTCCTCAAAGATCACCAGTGACGGCTAGGGTTTTGAGAGGGGAGAGAAAAAGGGGCTAGGGTTTTACGTTTGAGGAGAGGAGAAACTCTCCTGGGTTGAGTTGGTATAAATACCAATTCCCCAACCCGACCCGAAACCCAATAGCCCAAAACTAAAACCCGAACCTGAAAAACAAGCTGCCTTCTGTAGGCATTTCACCTACTGGACACATATCACTCAAAATCTCTCATATATAAACACCTGTTGGGTTCCCAAACGCTGATAAATATATATATATATCTTATATATATATGGTTATCCATCACAACAGATAGGTTTATTATTATTTATTCACACAAAACTCGTTATGAAATTTCGGGGTTTTACACTGGATGTACACCGGGAAGGTAGAACCAATATAAATCCTTGTGTTTGTATTGTTGATTTTCTGTGATTGTTATTTCTTCTTTCCAATTTATTATCTACTTTGCATAAAATTTTATAAAATACTATTCACCCCCTCTAGTTTTTTTAGTGTGATTAGATCAGATCCTACATTTGGTATCAGAGCAAGGTTGAAGAAATGGCATCATCATCGGATTCAACTTCAAAATTTAAAGAAGGTCATTCTACAAATCATCCTCCAATGTTTGATGGATTAAACTACAATTATTGGAAGTGTCGGATGAGAATTTATCTCCAATCAATTGGCTACGAACTTTGGAATGTTGTGGAAACTAAATATGAGAAGCTAATCACTCCCTTCACGGATCAACATCTCAAAGAAATAATGCAAACTTGGACTCTAAAGCCATGAATGCACTATTTTACGCTCTTGACATGAATGAGTTTAATAGGGTGTCAACGGCCACATCCGTTTATGATATTTGGCACACACTTGAGGTAACTCATGAAGGTACAAGTAAAGTTAAAGAATCTAAACTTTATGTTCTTGTACACAGATTCGAATTATTTAGAATGAAGGAGAACGAGACCATTGGAGAAATGTTTACAAGATTCACCGTTATCATAAATTCTCTTATTGGTCTTGGAAAAGAATTCACACAAGTGGAAATGGTGCGAAAGATCCTTCGTTCTCTGACTCCACAATGGGAAAATAAAGTGACCATAATAGAAGAAGCAAATGACTTGTCAACACTTTCGGTAGAAAACCTCATTGGAAATCTCATGGCCTACAAAGTCCAAATTGAAGATAGAAAGAATGAAGATGAAACTAAGAACAAGAAAGTGCTTGCATTAAATCATTGCTTAAAGAAAATTATATTTTATCTAATGAGAATGTTTATCTAAAATCAGAATGTAATGATCTAAAAATTCGCATTAGTATTTTAGATAAAGATATTTCTTCTATTAAAACAAAATATGATGATATATGTTTGAATGTTAGTAAATTCAATAAAGGTAAAGAGAATCTTAAGAATTTACTTTCTTTTCAAAAAGAAACTCAAAAGACAAAAAGTTTGGGTTTTCATGCTAATAATGATAATATTTCCAAGAAAACTATTTTTGTTAAATCAATTAGTAAGCCACATAAAAACAATGTTAAAAATAATGATTTACTCAAAAAGAAATTAAAATATTTATCTATTTGGATACCTAAGAAATTATCTCGTTTAAAGAAAAGTTGTTATATTTCTGATTTTATTAAAAATGTTTGTTTATCAGAGAATTATTTAGGTAAATCAAACTCTTCATGGGTTTGGTTTCCTAAAGGCTAATTTTATAGACCCAACATAGCATGGGTACTAAAATTATAAATGTTTATCATTTCAGATACCTAAAAAAATAGGTGGATTTTGGATAGCTGTTGTTCTAAACATATGACTGGAAATATTTAATTGTTGTCATCATGCCAAAATAAGGATGGTGGCACCGTCACTTTTGGAGATAACAATAAAGGAAAAATCATTGGTATTTGTATGGCCGGTAATCCAAATAAACCTATTATTGATAATGGTTTATTAGTTGATGGTCTTAAACATAATTTACTTAGTATAAGTCAACTTTGTGATAAAGGTTTTAAAATGTTGATGGTCTTAAACATAATTTACTTAGTATAAGTCAACTTTGTGATAAAGGTTTTAAAATTGTTTTTGAAAAAGAATCTTGCTTTATTTATGATATTGATATGATTACTATTCTTTTTAAAGGATATAGGAAAAATAATATATATGTTTTATCTATGAAAAATATTTCTAATGAACATTATCTTCTTGCATCATCTAATGATTTTATTTTATGGCATAAACATTTTGGTCATGTAAATTTTAAATATATTTCTAAAATTTCTAAATATAATTATGTTAAAGGCTTACCTAAGTTTTCTTATAAAGATAATTTTTGTGATGCATGTCAACAAGGTAAAATGCATACATCATCTTTCAAATCTAAAGATATAGTTTCTACAAGTAAACCACTAGAATTAATTCATATTGACCTTTTTGGTCCTTCTAGAGTAGCTTCATTAAATGGAAGTAGGTATGCATTTTTTCTTGTTGATGATTTTTCAAGATTTACATGGGTAATATTTCTTAAAAATAAAAATAATGCTTTTAGTGAGTTTTCAATCTTTTGTAAAAGAATTCAAAAACAAATGTCTCTTTCAATCATTACTATATGTAGTGATCATGGAGGAGAATTTGAAAATGAAATGTTTGCAAATTTTTGTGATAAAAATGGTATTTTTCATACTTTTTCTTTTCCTCGAGCTGCTCCACAAAATGGTGTAGTAGAAAGAAAAATAGAACTTTACAAGAATGTTCTAGAACTATGTTGTGTGATAGTAATCTACCAAAGTATTTTTGGGCAGAAACTATCTCTATAGCATGTTATGTACGAAATAGAAATTTATTAAGGCCTATTCTAAAGAAAACACCTTATGAATTATTTATGGTAAAATTCCTAAAGTTTCTTATTTTAAAAATTTTAGTTGTAAATGTTTTATTTTGAATACAAAAGATAATTTAGACAAATTTGATTCAAAATCTGATGAAGGAATTTTTGTAGGATATTCAACTCATAGTAAATCATATAGAATATATAACAAAAGAACCTTAGTCATTGAAGAATCTATGCATGTTTCTTTTGATGAGAATTTTACAAAACCACCCATTATTTTAAATAATGATGATGATATAGTTGATACTATTCATGATACTCCAATGTTAAATATTTTAAAAGATGATAATTTATAAAATAATTTATCTAAAGATTTTGAAGAAGTTAAAAATCATCTACATGATTTAGTCATTGGAAATATTTCGGATAAAGTCACTACTAGATCACATTTTAATTTAATTGCTCATTCAGTTTTTATATCTATAATTGAACCTAAAAATATAAAAGAAGCTTTAATTGATGATTTTTGGATAATTGCCATGCAAGATGAATTAAACCAATTTACAAGAAATAATGTTTGGGATCTAGTTCTAAGACCAAAAGATAGGTCCATTATTGGAACTAAATGGATTTTTAGAAATAAATTGGATGAATCTGGACAAGTTATTAGAAATAAAGCTAGATTAGTTGCACAAGTGTAATGATCGTAAAATTTTGATATTAGTTAAAATAAATTTTTGGTATTTTAAATATTATTTTTAAAAGAGTATTGTACTTTTCTCGATTTTCTAAAAATTTTCTATGATTTAAAGTATAAGTTTTATATTTATTTAAATGGTTTTGATATTTATAAATTAATTTAGTGCAATGAAAATTTTTAGGATTTATCCGTTGTGTTACTGATACTATTACGTATTAATTCTTGTATTATGTTGAATTATTAATTACGTATTATTTGTGTAAATTATTGTATTATTTTAATTATTACGTATCAACTGTCGTATTAGCATAACTGGTACGTTTTATCGTGTAGATAATTGTCACATAATTATTTAATTTTAAATGTAAGTAAATATATTTTTATTATTATTTATTCTCGTTTAATTATACAATATGTGTATATTTCGACTATTTTGTATCAACTGTTGTATTAGCACAACATGTACGTTTTTATTTGTAGATAATTATTCCGTAATTGGTTTAATTTTTTAATACTCGTAACTATTTATTTAATTATTTCGTTTAAATACCTGAAACTATTTGAAAATAATCCAAAATTTTGCTTCCCGCATCAAACCCCCAACAATCATTTCCCTTATCATGTTCTCTCTCTCCTCATTTTTTCCAAGAAAACAGCTGTCCACGCCCAAACACACCGTAAAATTAGACTAAGCAGCTCCTCATCAATCATATTTTAATTTTTATTATTAAATTTTCCTATTTAAACCCTCACCCAATACCCTCTCGTGACCACCCACTCTCTCCCTCTCTCTCCTCCATTTCCCAAAAAACTCAAGTCAGCTCTCTCTCTCTCTCTCTCTCTCTCTCTCTCTCTCTCTCTCTCTCTCTCGAGCTCCGCCTCACAAATCAAGAGCCGGCCCCGCTCACTCTCTCTCTATCTCTCTCGATCTCGAGCCCTCCCTTGATCCGCCGGCCATGACAACACCGTCGTCAGACCCCTCCCCCCCCTCCCGTCGCTATCCGCACCCTTGTCGCCGACAAGCGTCGTCAAGATCCCGCAGCCCTCGCCGGAGTTCCTTCCGACGTCGTGCTCCTCCGTGTCAGATCCGACACGCGCCGTCAGTGTCGATTCGTTCGACAAAAACCCCAAGGCAAGATCCCTATTCTTGCTCAGTATAATTTTAGAATGATCACAGATTAATTATGCATAAGAACTCGTTACCAAAATAATTACTCGTTACAAATATAGAACTGTCGTGAACATATTGGACTGAGAACTATAACGTAAAGAACTGTCATGGACGTAACGGGCTGTGAATAATAACGTATGACCATTCATATTGTAATACATATACTGTGATGACCTATACGGATTTATTTGACGAATGATATTAAAAATAATTTTATAATAATAGATACTGTAAAGATAAAATAAAATAAAATTATTTTAGATTAATTTATAATTTTAAAGAATTTATTAACAAAATAATCAATTTAAAATAATTATTATTTTGGTGAAAAATCATTTTAGTGTAATTATAATAAATTAATAGAATTTATTTGATAAAAGAATTATTTTAGAATATATATAAATAATTTAAAAGAATTTATTTTAGATTAAGTATCAATTTAGAATAATTTCAATAATTTAAGAAAGTTTTATAAAAGGAATTATTTTAGAACATTTATAAATAATTTTAAAGGATTTATTTTAGAAAAGGGATTATTATGAATTTTTCATGATTTATGTTTCTTAATTTTAATTATGTGATATGCTATGATCTTGTTGTATATGATTAGCTGCATTTATTACTCATTATTATGTTTGAGAACCGTTAGAAATTCATGACTAGTGTGGCCTGGTGTGTCCAGTTTAAGACTTAGAAACCTATGTGTATGAAACTTAGAAAAACAAGAGAGTTGGGATGGGAAAGTCATAGTTCATGTGATCGGATAAGGCTGTTGATGTATCTTCCAGGCTCGCGCCAGTGGTTGGTGTCGCCACTGGGGTTGGTTTGTAGGGCTAAAGTGAAGTGTGTACATCACTTTGGTCAGTGGGAAATTTATTTCGTCACCCGAGTTCTGTTTGAAGTTCGGACCAGGCAGAAATGAATTGCGTGCAGTCCTCTTGGCCGCATGTGTAACGGGATTGGATGCACGTAGAGGATTTGTGAACAGTCAGTTATCCGATGACAGGAGCGTTGACTCTGTGTGAGATGTGATCAGTGACCTGTTATAGAATGGCTAGTAGTATGACCTCGTTACTTGGATGATTAGTCTGATATTTTGGATTCTTCTGATTATTATATTCTAGTGGTGGATTTCATTTAGATTATTACTATTATTATTATTGTTCTTGCATTGGTCGTTCGACCGTTTCTACTTTCCTTGTGGGATCTTGCCGTGTGCCATACACGCTGACGTACACCTGTTTTTTCTGGTAGACGTCAGATTTAGAGGACGGACAGGTCCAGTATGATGATGCATTAGAGCAGGAATATGCCCAGTCGGAGTGTCTTCCAGGTGGAATAGAAGAACAGACGGAAGCTTAGTCTTCTCTTTTACGTAATCACTGATGGACACTAGATTTACTTATGTAGTACTTTATCCTTTAGTCTTTCGAGGACTTAGTTATTTTGCAGTACTTCCTTCTTATTTTATCGGACAATGTATTTGCTTATTATTTTAGTTGGACTGTTTTGTAATAAGGGCATGTTTGACCCAAACTTTGTGTCTCGGATGATATTTCAGTTGTGATATGTATATTTTTTGTTCTGAGTTGTTTATTATATTCTCGCTACTATGATCAGGGACCTGTGCCTTCGCTTTATATTTGCTTGACGCTTAGCGTATTAGATTAAGCAGAAGGGATCTAGTACTTATTTCTCCTCAGTCTAATACGTTGCGGGCTTGTTCGAGTTCCGATTCCCTGGTATTTTGGGAAGCGGGGCGTGACAGGTTTTAGTGGTGGCCTACGTAGGTCACGGTTCCGATCACGGTCCCGAGTTCCTACTAGTGAGAATGTAGTGGACAATTTAGATACATATCATATTTCATCTGTTAGACTATTCTTGAGCCCTTATTCTATTTTCTTGATAAATTTCGTTTCGTCCCTATCTTATCACTCTTTGACTCCGGAGTTTCCCGTGATTCTTGTCCCGTCGCTTCGTGACTACCCTCTCTTCCTATAACTTCTCTTTCCTCGTGCTGATAATGCCACATATTATTGTAGTATTTTATTTTATATATTATTTACACTATTAGTCATTTTATTAGTATATTAGCTATTTCAGTTTAGTAAAATATTATTTATGAATTACATCCTTTTATATATTAATATGGTGTACTTGTAGATGGTGAATATTCTAGTTGACATATGATATTAGTGTATATTAGCATTGGTTAATTACATGATATGTATTCATATGTGTGTTTGTTATAATATTCATTTAGTCATATATTCTATCATTATATTGTATATTTTCATGTAAAAAGTAGTATATTGTATGTCATACATCAATCATGTTTTGTTCATTGTTAGTAATATTTACCTATTTTACATGACAGTTACTATAACTGTTCACAGTTTCATAGTATTTTGTACATGTTAATGTTTTTTTTAATTCATTCACATTTTTAATATTTACATTTTATTATTTTTGGCGGTCAATATTTTCATATTACTATTATTATCTCATCTCAGTTAGCATCAAATATCATTTATCTTAATATGTTACTATAGTATAATCAAAATTTTAAATTTCACACGGAATTACAGACATATTGTATTTATTTTATCATATGTACAATAGTTTCAGTATATATGCGATTAATGTGTATTATTGAAGTGTATTATATTAGTTAGTTATTTTCCTATTCAATCATCATCCTTCTTGACACATTTATTATTACATATTGGTAAGTGATATGTGCTTAGTGATCTACTATTAACACCATTCGTATATTTTGTTATGATTTTGTTAGTATTGTTTATATATTGCTTATATTGTCATAATTGTTATATTGTATATGTTTTCATTTGACTATGTTGTTTATACATTTTCAAATGTTCATATCATGTTCATTAAGTGTTTCACATCGTTCTAGACTTCCCATACACCTTACCTGGCATGTCTGATATTCAGATTATTTTCTTATGTTCGAATATACTTTTCATATTTACATTGTATATGTTATTTTTTATATTTATGTTATTTTTAGATTTTTATGTTCTTGTATTGTGTCATTGGTTGTCGTCCATTCTCTATTCATTATTTTCCTTTACTTGAGTTGTGTTTTACTTTTCATTCTTTTAGACTTACTATTCTTTTTATTATAGGTGTATTCACGTATATTATTATATTTACGATGTATACTTTTTATTGACTTATAGTCCTTAATCATTCTAGTATCAACCTTGTCTGATCATGTTCTGTTTTATTTATTATTAGTGTTTATGTTCACATGTTCATTAATCATTCATGATATGTTTATCTAAAATTTATCACTGTTTTTATTATATGAATATATGCCTTCTTATGATTTCATTTGTTTATATATCTATTTTATCTTTTATAGTTTATGTTTTATGTATTATACATCATTGTTTATGTATATTAATGCCGATTGTATTTATGTGACTTTGATTACTATGCCATATATTGCTACAATTGAATTGATTTTATACGGTAATGATTGTTATTGTTGTATTTTTTATATTTATTATTTACCATATGAATATTACTAATATTTTGATTTATTATATTGTTTGTCGGAACATATATAATTAAGTCTTTCTTATTATGTTGTATACAATATGTTTATTTCGTATTACTTATTTGTTATTATGTCTATTTTATCATATAATATTTTGTGACTATTTTCATCATAGTTTATCTTGTTAGAATTATTAAACTATGAGTATTCAAACTTTTATATGCTTATGTTTTCATTTTAACGCTTATTATACATGATGATTATATTTGCTATACATATCATATGGTTCTGAATCTTGTTTATCTTTTGCTTTGATATATTTTATTTTTATGCTTTGATGTTAATTGTGTTTCTTCGAACCTGTTTATGATTTTGCATTATTTCCTCCATGATATATAATTGTTGTATGCTAATAATTATTGTGTATCGCTTCATTATGCTATTGATTATTATTATGATTGCCTCTGTTTGTTTCTCTATATATATTGATGTGTTTCTATCTTTACTGTTTGCTATATTTGATTTTTATGTATATGCTTCCTTACGCGCGTTATGTTTTGACTACTTTAGACATGTCTTGCTATAATGCTATCTTTGAACTTTTAACATAATTACAATTTTTATTTCGATACTTGTGCCTTATACGTCTTATTTAATTGAATGCAATTCGCTGATTGCATTCATGTATTCTGTTTATAAATATACTTTGTATATCTTGGATATTTATTCTACTAACTGATTGTATGATATTTCTATCATAATTTGATATTTTTATTATTATCTTTCTGTCTTTTATGTTGTACAATGTGTTTATCTAAACTACATATACGTTGATTCTTTGCTATGTGTTTTGCATGTATAATCTTCAAGTGTTTCTTTTGCTTGTATATCATTCATCTCATATTCGTATTGTATATTTGTGTTTTGGTGTTTTATCATGTTTATCACCTGCTTGCGGATGATTGATTTATATTTTGTTGATATTTTTGTCGTTTATCTTCTTTATTATTTATATCGTTGAGTTGATACACTTTATCATATATTCTAGTGATTGACAAGTGGTTGAATTATGTATTTATATTTCATATTATATTTTTATACTATATATTTATTATATTTGTTGTATTTTACCAATTATGTGTTGTTGATTATGTTTTAACGTTGTGATGTGTCATCTTAGGATACTATCAATAATATCGTGTTGATATTGTATTTTTTTATAATTGTATATTTGCTGTTAACTTCTTGCTATTAAACTGTGTTGACTTATATTTATATTTTTGCTTATGTCTAGATGTTATGTTATATTATAATTTGATACGTATTAATTATTTATTTACAATATACATGCTTAAGCAATCTCTTTCAATTATGTGTTCACTCTCTTTATGCTATACTTATCTAATTCTTATTATTCATACTACATATCGGACTTTATTATGACCTTGATTTGCTTTTTAAATTTGCATTGATTCATTTTGATTCTTTCAAATTATTCTCTATCGTGTTTTGTATAACTTATAATATACACATCCAGTTTCTCATTCAGCATTTGCCCACACAATTGTCATGATGTGCTATGACCTTATTTCAATATGTCTATCCTTGGGTTCTTTAATTCCGAGGACGGAATTTATTTTAAGGGGGGTAGAATGTAATGATCGTAAATTTTTAATATTAGTTAAAATAAATTTTTGGTATTTTAAATATTATTTTTAAAAGAGTATTGTATTTTTCTAGATTTTCTAGAAATTTTCTATGATTTAAAGTCTAAGTTTTATATTTATTTAAATGGTTTTGATGTTTATAAATTAATTTAGTAAAATGAAAATATCTGGGATTTATCCGTTGTGTTACTGATACTATTACGTATTAATTCTTGTATTATGTTGAATTATTAATTACGTATTATTTGTGTAAATTATTGTATTATTTTAATTATTACGTATCAGCTGTCGTATTAGCATAACTGGTACGTTTTATCGTGTAGATAATTGTCACATAATTATTTGATTTTAAATGTAAGTAAATATATTTTTATTATTATTTATTCTCATTTAATTATACAATATGTATATATTTTGACTATTTCGTATCAACTATTGTATTAGCACAACATGTATCTTTTTATTTGTAGATAATTATTCCGTAAATGGTTTAATTTTTTAATACCCGTAACTATTTATTTAATTATTTTCGTTTAAATACCTGAAACTATTTGAAAATAATCCAAAATTTTGCTTCTCGCGTCAAACCCCCAACAATCATTTCCCACATCAAGTTCTCTCTCTCCTCATTTTTTTCCAAGAAAACGGCTGTCCACGCCCACGCACACCGTAAAATTAGACTAAGTAGCTCCTCATCAATCATATTTTAATTTTTATTATTAAATTTTCCTATTTAAACCCTCACCTAATACCCTCTCGTGATCACCCACTCTCTCCCTCTCTCTCCTCCATTTCCCAAAAAACTCAAGTCAGCTCTCTCTCTCTCTCTCTCTCTCTCTCTCTCTCTCTCTCTCAATCTCCAATTCTTGATCTTTAATCTCCAAGTAGTTCTTTCACAATAAACACACAAGTTAAAGAACCAAAATAATTAAAACCTACTTAAGCACCTTCCCCGGCAACGGCGCCAAAAACTTGATGCGGCATAAACATGTACCAAAAAGGTTGCAAGTGCACAACCGTGTCAAGTTATAGTATTTAAGATATCGATCCCACGAGGAAGGTGTTTTGTAGGAGAAAATATAAAATCGGTTCTTATGTTGTGTGTGTGACAAGTAGGAGTGATAAGTGAATGTGATTGTGAAGAGATTGAGAGAGTGAAAATGGTGTGTAAATAGGCACAAAATGTAAGTGAGAGTGGATGTGACAAAGAATGAATATGATCAATAAGGCAAGAAGGAAAAGGAAAATAAAAATCAAGAATAAAGAAAATAAAATTCAAGAATAAAAGAAAATGCAAGAAATTAAAGATGGTGGATTCAATTATAGATATGGGTAATCTAAAATTGAACCCACTTCTTAGAAAAGGGTGATTCCCTAGAGGGTTCTAGCCTAAAGGCGAATCAAACAAAATAAAAATAAACAAAAAGAAAAACTAAACCCAAGAGGGTTCTAGCCTCAAGGTGAATAGTACAAGAAATTAAAATCTAACTACAAAATAAATTGCAAAATCTAAACTACAGAATAAATTGCAAGAATTAAATACAAAAAAATAAATCTACTCTATAAGCATGAAATAAATCTAAGGCAAGAGGGTTCTAGCCTCTTGGCTATTTAACAAGAAAATAAAATCTAACATAAGCATAGAAATAAATCTAAACTAATAAGCAATAAAAAAATAAAAAAGAAAAAGAAAAGAAATACAAACCTCTAAACAATTCTTCATCTCCATCTTCATCATCTAACAAAGAGAAAAAATATTTAAAGTGGTGAAAAAATTATTATTATTAATTGTAACAAAAAGTTACAAATTTGGAAGGCCTTCTTAATTAAGAGTAGCCCTCCTCTCCAAAAGGAGTTACAAAAATTTTCACCCTCTAACCCCTTACTCTCTACCCCTATTTATAGTAAACATCAGTGAATGAGAGCCATTGGATTAAAATCTTACCCAACAACATAAAAAATCAGCCTTAGATTCGTAACTAACTGCCCAGGGTATCGATGCCCGCATCGATGCAGGCATCGATGTAGGCATCGATGCCGCTATCGATGCAGGCATCGATGCCTGCCCTTCTCCTGTGTGCTGTCCGCAGATCCTCTTGTATTTGGCTTTTGGGTTTGGGTCTTGGCTTTATCTTGGACTTTTGGGCTTTAACATTTAGGCTTTGGCATTTTCTCTTGATTTTTCCACTGGGCTTTGATTTATTTCTTCATTAAATATTTGAAAGAATTCCTTTGGCTTCATGGGCTTCATTTCTTCATTAAATCAAGGGCTTTTTGTTGAGAGATTGGAGTTTGAGATTTATTCTTCATTAACCTGTAATTAAAGATAAGAACAATTATTAGTAGCATATTTATTCATATAAAATAGATAATGAGGGTATAAAATTGTAAAAAAATGTAATTATCAAATACCCCCACACCTAAACTTTTGCTAGTCCTCTAGCAAAGAAAGAAAACTGAAAGAAAACCTAACTCACTTTCGCAGGAATCGCGGTTGTATTTAGCGCATACAATAAGCCTTTTAACCCCTAGGTTACCCTAGTGAACGAGTTGTAGACAAAATTCGGTCATCTTGCCACATTAAAGAAGTTAGTAAATAGCTAAATTTACTTGATAATTAAAGCTAGTTATTACTCAAGAAAATATTTTTATATATAACTCTAAGGTATATTTCCTAGAAAATCTTCTCATTATAGCAATACAAAACCAAGTCAAACTTAGAAATTTAATTTAAAAGTTTTGAAAAGAACATGCTAACTATTTGTTTAAAATAGTATTCAAGTTGCTTGATCTAAAATATTTTCTAAGACCATATATACAAATATAACTATATATAAAACATTTATTAGTATTTTTATTTTTATTTTTTATATTATTATTATTATTAACTCTTTCTACCTTGGTGATTTTTTCTACTTTAACGGGCTTTCTAAGTGACCATTTAACGAGTTTTGGGCCAATGGATCCCAACCCAATTGCGCTTAGGTCATTAAGTATAAAAATACTCCTTGGGCTTAATTACTCGGCCAACTTAGGCTTTATAAGATAGAATCACCTTGAATTTAAGAGTTTTTTTGTGCCCATTTTTTGCACTCTTCTTTTGTAATTTTTTTATGTATATATATTCTGAAAAATATGTAAGTCAAGCCACTTTGAAAAATTATTTTTAACTCTAAGCTAAGCATGCATTCCATTATTTTAAATAAAGATCTAAGTTAAGGCTTAAGTAAAGTATACTACTTTGAAAATCATTTCTTAAGAACTTTATTTAGAGTTATCATAAAAGGTGAACTTGAGTGAATAACAGATTAGAAAATTTAAAATTCATCAAATAAATTAATTATTACATAACTCTATCAATTTGGCAAGTGATGAATATTTATAAATTTTTTTTAGAAAAGGGGAAAAATGATAAAAATGCAACAAAAAATGTGAAACAAAGAGAAAAAATAACTAATTCCCACTCCCACACCTAAATTTTGCATTGTCCTCAATACAAACTCTATGATGTACAAAGTAAAGCAGATAAGAAGTGAAATACTTACATTTGGCCTGCTGATAAAAATCTGCAATTACCTTTGGTCTGAGGAGGATGGAATCAAAAATTTATTCTTCTTTCTTTTTTTTTCTTTTTTTTCTTTCTTTTCTTTTCTTTTCTTTTTTTTTTCCTTTTTTTTCAACTGAATAAGAAACTCTCAAATGAGAGAAGAATAAATTATTTTTATTATTCCGAAATAAACAAAACAACTAATGTAGAATGAAGTGTTCAACATGAAGAGCTCGTATTCTACATTGAATCCTACCTTATTGTTAAAAATTCTTCCCCGGATTTTAAATAAATTCAGAATGATATAGTCAATAATGTGAAATTCTAAGCATTTCGGGGTGTTCAATAATTCTTGCAATAAAATAAGGTAGGTATTATTGGTGTCATGCATTTTGCATTTCTTACTGAACTTAGACTCTTGTACTGTGAAGTTTCGTTTTCTAACAACTTATTCTTCTGTAGAGTTCTAAAAATTTGGTTGTTGATTATTTTCCAAGAATCTAAGTTCATCAAGAAAGAGTTCTTCAAAATTTAATTCAAAACAGCAAATGTTTAACACAGCTTTATTATTCTCAAGGACCTGATGTGCTTCTTCTAAAAATTCTAACTCTTCATCAAAAATTTCCTCAAAACTCATATCAGACTCTTCTTCATCTTCTGATCTTTCCTGAATATAATTTATTTCTAGAGGTTGATTATTTGGTTGGTCCCCTGGATTAAAAATGTTGAGATCAGCAGTCAAATTCCCAAATGATAGCTTCATTTGACCAGTTCTACAGTTGATGAGAGCATTAGAAGTGGCTAAGAAAGGTCGTCCTAAGATGAGAGGTGTTTGTCCTTTGGGATTTGAAACAGGCTGTGTTTCCAAGACTACAAAATCTACTGGAAAAATAAAATCTCCAACCTTAATCAGAACATCCTCTAACTCACCCATAGGGACCTTAGCAGATCTATCAGCCAACTATAAGGTGCATTTGGTTGGGTTCAGTACACCTAGACCCAATTGCTGGTAGACTAAATATGGAAGCAAATTGACACTGGCCCCTAAGTCTAAAAGTACCTTATCAATGTGAGTATTACCAATGATACATGAAATGATGGGGGGATTTGATAACATTTCACTGATATTGGCAGCTAAAAAGACTTTCTTTGGAACATTTATTCTCCTCTTCTTAGTGCATAATTCTTTTAAGAATTTAGCATAAGATGAAATTTGTTCAATTACATCTAAGAGAGGAATATTGACCTTAACCTGCTTGAATGTTTCTATGATCTTCTCCTCTTGAGGGGAGTGTTTCCTAAGCCTGAGTATATCTGGAAAAGGAGCAACTGGTCTAAACCGATCAAAAGCAGGCTCAGGTTGCGGTTCAGGTTCTTGGTCATCTGAGGAGGGTGATTGTTGAATAAATTCATCAGAAGGAGAAGGAGAAGAAATTTGTACTGGATCAAAAGTTTGATTTGGGGGAGTTCTCACTTGATTATCGACCTGTCTACCTGACCGAAGTGAATGGATTGCATTCACTTGAACTTCATAGGATGAACTGCATCATATGTCCTTAGGGTTGACCACGGGTTGACTCGGAAATTTTTCTTTCTCTCTTTCACTCACGGCACTAGCTAGTTGACCAAGTTGGGATTCTAATCTAGCTATGGCTTGAGTGTTGAAATTGAGCATTTGTCCGGTTGATTGCATAAAGGAATTCAGAGTGCTAGATGTTTGAGTCAACATATTCGTAGTTTGAGTGGAGGCCTTAATTATGCTTTCCAAACCCCTTTCCAAGACATTGAGATGTTTATCCTGATCTGGATTGTGAGAAGTCTGAATTACAGCTTGATAAAGAGGAGACTGATTTTGATACGGCAGATTGGGTTGTTAAAATTGTGGATGAGAATTGAAAGGAACTGTGTTTCCCCTAGGAAATTGTTGGGTTGAAGCGGGAGTGAAGTTTTGAGTTCCAGGAGAATTTCCTTGATTCCATGCAAAGTTGGGATGATTTCTCCAATCTGGATTGTAGGTTGGAGAAAATAGATCATTTCATGGATCAGTTCTAGGGTGCTGGAATGCAGCGTTCATCTGTCCTAATGGCTGATTATTTCCTAGGAGAGGGCATTCCTCTGAAACGTGGGTAGGAGACTGACAATTATGACATCCTTTGGCAGAAACGTGATTGATTTGAGCTGGAGCTCGTTCCTTAACTTCTAAAGCTTCTAACCTCCGCAGAATCGTCACCATCTTCGCTTCTGAAGCAATGTTTGACTCTAAGGAAGGACCACTAGACTTAGAATTGAGGACTGATGAAACCTTGTCATCACAGTGTTCCCACTATATTGTTTTCTCGGATAAACTCTCTAGAAATTCCTGTAGAACCCCGTAATTTTTATATGAATATATATGAATTATTAGTAAATAAATAATTCTTTTATGATATGGTTTGGGTCTTGCTTTTCTTGTGACTTTTGGGCTTTACATTTGGCTTGTGGCATTTTCTGATTTTTCCACTAGCGCTTTGATTTATTTCTTCATTCAATATTTGAAAGAATTTCGCATTTGGCTTCATGGGATCTTATTTCTTCATTAAATCAGGGCTTTTTGATTGCAGAGATTGGGTTTGAGATTTATCTTCCCATTACCTGTAATTAGATAGAGAACAATATTAAGTAGCAATATTTATTCATATAAATCAGATAATGAAGTATAAATTGTTCAAAATTTGTAATTATAAATCCCCACCCTAAACTTTTGCTGAGTCCTCAGAAGAAATGGAAACTGAAGAAAATAACCTCCTTTTGCGGAATCGCGTTGTTATTACCGCGCTTACATAAGCTTTTAACCTAGGTTACCCTACAGTGAAGAGTTGTAGTCTCGATGAGGCGTTTGCAGTGATATACCCATTAAAATTCGGTAACTTTGCCAAATTAGAAGTTAGTAAAATAAATAAATTACTTGTAATTTAAGCTGCTATTAATCAAGAAATGATTTTTATTTAACTTAGGTATATTTCGTAGAAATTTCTATTATAGCAATACAACAGTCAACTTTAGAAATTTATTAAACAGTTTTGAAGAACATGCTAATATTTGTTTTAAAATAGTATTCAGTTTGCTTGATTCTAAAATATTTTTAGACCATATAATACAACTATAATATTATATAAAACATTTATAGTATTTTTATTTTATATTTTTTATTATTTTTTATTATCTTTTCCTTGTGGATTTTTTCTACTTTAAGAGGCTTTCTAAGTGACATTAAGAGTTTTGGCCAATGGATCCCAAACCAATTGCGCTTAGGTATTAAGATAAAAATACTGTTGGGGCTTATTACTCGGCAACTGAGGCTTTATAAGAAGAATCACCTGAAATTAAAGAGTTTTTTTGTGCCCATTTTTCTGCACTCTCTTTTGTATAATTTTTTTATGTATATATATTCTGGAAAATATGTAAGTAAGCCACTTTTTTTGAAATTATTTTTAACTCTAGCTAAGCATGCATTCCTTATTTTAATAAAGCATCTAAGTAAGGGCTTAAGTAAGTATTACTACTTTGAAATCATTTCTTAAAAACTTTATTAGAAGTTATTCATAAACGCAGTGAACTTGAGTGAATAACAGATTAGAAAATTTAAAATTCATCAAATAATTAATTGATTAATACTCTATTCAATTTGGCAGTGTGTGGGATAATATTTATAAATAATTTTTTGAAATAAATGGGAAAAAAATGATAAAATCACCAAAAATGTGCAAACAAAGAGAAAAAAATAAACTAATTCCCCTCCACACCCTAAATTAGTAATCTAGAATTGAATCCACTTTTTAGAAAATGGTGATTCCCTAGAGGGTTCTAGCCTAAAGGCGAATCAACAAAATAAATAAACAAAAAGAAAAACTAAAACCAAGAGGGTTCTAGCCTCAAGGTGAATAGTACAAAAAATTAAAATCTAACTACAAAATAAATTACAAAATCTAAACTACAGAATAAATTGCAAGAATTAAATGCAAGAAAATAAATCTACTCTATAAGCATGAAATAAATCTAAGATAAGAGGGTTCTAGATTCTTGGCTATTTAACAAGAAAATAAAATTTAACTATAAGCATAGAAATAAATCTAAACTAATAAGCAATAAAAAAATAAAAGAGAAAAAGAAAAGAAATGCAAACCTCTAAACAATTCTTCATCTCCATCTTCATCATCCAACAAAGAGAAGAAATATTTAAAGTGGTGAAAAAATTATTATTATTAATTGTAATAAAAAGTTACAAATTTGGAAGGCCTTTTCAATTAAGAATAGCCCTCCTCTCCAAAAGGAGTTACAAAAATTTTCACCCTCTAACCCCTCACTCTCTACCCCTATTTATAGTAAACATCAGTGAATGAGAGCCATTGGATTGAAATCTTATCCAAAAATATCAAAAATCAGCCTTAGATTCGTAACTAACTGCCCAGGGTATTGATGCCCGCATCGATACAGGCATCGATGCAGGCATCGATGCCTGCCCTTCTCCTGTGTGCTGTCCGCAGATCCTCTTGTATTTGGCTTTTGGGTTTGGGTCTTTGGCTTTAGCTTGGACTTTTGGGCTTTGACATTTGGGCTTTGGCATTTTCTGTTGATTTTTCCACTAGGCTTTGATTTATTTCTTCATTAAATATTTGAAAGAATTCCTTTGGCTTCATGGTCTTCATTTCTTCATTAAATCAAGGGCTTTTTATTGAGAGATTGGAGTTTGAGATTTATTCTTCATTAACCTGTAATTAAAGATAAGAACAATTATTAGTAGCATATTTATTCATATAAAATAGATAATGAGGGTATAAAATTATAATAAAATGTGATTATCAGAAAACTATAACGTATAGAACTGTCATGGACGTAACAGACTGTGAACAATAACGTATGACCATTCACATTGTAATACATATACTGTGATGACCTATACGGATTTATTTAACGAATGATATTAAAAATAATTTTGTAATAATAGATACTGTAAAGATAAAATAAAATAAAATAATTTTAGATTAATTTATAATTTTAAAGAATTTATTAACAAAATAATCAATTTAAAATAATTATTATTTTGGTGAAAAATCATTTTAGAGTAATTATAATAAATTAATAGAATTTATTTGATAAAAGAATTATTTTAGAATAATTATAAATAATTTAAAAGAATTTATTTCATATTAAGTATTAATTTAGAATAATTTCAATAATTTAAGAAAGTTTTATAAAAGGAATTATTATAGAACATTTATAAATAATTTTAAAGGATTTATTTAGAAAAGGGATTATTATAAATTTTTCATGATTTATGTTTCTTAATTTTAATTATGTGATATGCTACGATCTTGTTGTATATGATTAGCTGCATTTATTACTCTTTGTTATGTTTGAGAATCGTTAGAAATTCATAACTAGTATGGCCTGGTGTGTCCGGTTTAAGACTTAGAAACCTATGTGTATGAAACTTAGAAAAACAAGAGAGTTGGGATGGGAAAGTCATGGTTCATGTGATCGGATAAGGCTGTTGATGTATCTTCCAGGCTCGCGCCAGTGGTTGGTGTCGCCACTGGGGTTGGTTTGTAGGGCTAAAGTGAAGTGTGTACATCACTTTGGTCAGTGGGAAATTTATTTCGTCACCCGAGTTCTGTTTGAAGTTTGGACCAGGCAGAAACGGATTGCGTGCAGTCCTCTAGGCCGCATGTGTAGTGGGATTGGATGCACGTAGAGGATTTGTGAACAGTCAGTTATCCGTTGACAGGAGCGTTGACTCTGTGTGAGATGTGATCAGTGACCTGTTATAGAATGACTAGTAGTATAACCTCGTTACTTGGATGATTAGTCTGATCGCTAGCTACATGACCTTGTTACCCGATCGATTTTGGATTCTTCTGATTATTATATTCTAGTGGTGGATTTCATTTAGATTATTACTATTATTATTATTGTTCTTGCATTGGTCGTTCGACCGTTTCTACTTTCCTTGCTATTATTATTATTGTTCTTGCATTGGTCGTTCGACCGTTTCTACTTTCCTTGTGGGATCTTGCCGTGTACCATACACGCTGACGTACACCTGTTTTCTCTGGTGTATGTTAGATTTAGAGGACGGACAGGTCCAGTATGATGATGCATTAGAGCAGGAATATGCCCAGCCGGAGTGTCTTCCAGGTGGAATAGAAGAACAGACGGAAGCTTAGTCTTCTCTTTTACGTAATCACTGATGGACACTAGATTTACTTATGTAGTACTTTATCCTTTAGTCTTTTTAGTTATTTTGCAGTACTTCCTTCTTATTTTATCGGACTATGTATTTGCTTATTATTTTAGTTGGACTGTTTTGTAATAAGGGCATGTTTGACCCAAACTTTGTGTCTCGGATGATATTTCAGTTGTTATATGTATATTATTTTGTTCTGAGTTGTTTATTATATTCTCTCTACTGTGACCAGAGACATGTGCCTTCGCTTTATATTTGCTTGACGCTTAGCGTATTAGATTGAGCAGAAGGGATCTAGTACTTATTTCTCCTCAGTCTAATACGTTGCGGGCTTGTTCGCGTTCCGATTCCCTAGTTTTTTGGAAAGCGGGGCGTGACAACAAGGTTATAATCAAGAAGAAGGTATTGATTATGATGAAACATATACACCTGTGGCACGTTTAAAATCTATAAGAATTTTACTTACATTTGCATATTTTATGAATTTTAAATTATATCAAATGAATGTTAAAAGTGCTTTTTTAAATGGTTTTATTAAAGAAGAAGTTTTTGTAGAACAACCTCCAGGTTTTGAAAATAAAAATTTTCCAAACCATGTTTTTAAACTTAAAAAGGCTTTGTATGATTTAAAATAAGCACCTCGTGCTTGGTATGATAGATTAAAAAGTTTTCTTATAACTTCTGGTTTTATAATAGGAAAATTTGATTCCACACTCTTTATAAAGAAAATAAATAAAGATTTATTATTAATTCAAATATATGTAGATGATATAATTTTTGGTTCTACTAACGATAATCTTTGTCAAGAGTTTACAAAGAATATCCAGGATGAATTTGAAATGAGTCACATAGGTGAACTCAATTTTTTCCTTGGACTATAAATCAAACAATTAAAAGAAGAGATTTTCATCAACCAAGACAAGTATGCTAAAGACTTACCCAAACGCTTTGGATCGGAAAATACAATAAGCAAACCAACACCAATGAGTACAACTACTTCTCTTGATAAAGATAAAAATGGTAAGAATGTTGACCAAAAGTTATATCGAGGTATGATTGGTTCACTTCTATATATCACTGCAAGTAGGCATGATATTATGTTTAGTGTATATTTGTGTGCTAGATTTTAATCTAATTCTAAAGAATCACATCTTAAAGCTGTAAAAAGAATTTTTAGATAGTTAAAAAATACTACAAATTATGGTTTATTTTATCCTAAGAATAGCACATTTGATTTAGTGTCATATGGTGATGCTGATTTTGCAGGATGTAAGTACAAGTGGTACATGTCATTTTCTTGGATATTCACTTGTATCTTGGTTTAATAAAAAGAAAAATTTAATATCATTATCAACCACTGAAGCAGAATATATTGCTGCTAGTCTTGCATGTTCACAAGTTCTTTGGATGAAACAAACTTTATTTGATTATGGTATAGTTTGTCCTACATCATCAATCATGTGTGACAATACAAGTGTAATTAATCTATCTAAAAATCCTATTCAACATTCACGTACAAAACATATTGATATAAGACACCATTTTCTACGTGATAATGTACTAAAAGATGTTATTTCTTTAGATTTTATTTCAACTGATAAACAAATTGCTAATATTTTAACCAAACCTTTAAAAGAAGAATATATATATATATTAAACTAAGAAGAGAATTAGATATATGTTCTTTAGAAGATTTAAAATAATTTCTTAAAATTAAATATATATATGTATTTTCAACTTTAATAGTCGACTATTGAAGAAAGTAGTCAACTACATGCACAAATTTTACATATAAGAAATTCTGTTCATTTCAGTATAGTCGACTAATTTACTGAGTAGTCGACTATTGTCAATAAAATCTAAAACCCTGTATTCTGTCAATCTTCTATTAGTCGACTAATTTCACTAATAGTCGACTAGTCTTAGTTAAAACAGAAACCCTGTATTTTGTCAATTCCATTGTAGTCGACTAATTTTCTTACTAGTCGACTACTATGTGTTGTTTCACTTTTTTTGTAATTTTCATCATATTGGATTTTAACCTCTTATACCCAAAACCCAATACCCGTTTCACTTAAGTAAAATTCATCTCAACCACTCATTTTAACCTACTCAATCCTATCCATACATTTAGATCAAAATCTTAACCATACATTTGTTTTTGATCAAATCATGACCAATTTAGATCAAAATCTTAACCATACATTTGTTTTTGATCAAATCATGACCATCCAATCTAATTCTTTTACAAAAATAACATAAAAACCTAAATACATTTGTTTTTGATCAAATCATGACCATCCAATCTAATTCTTTTACAAAAATAACATAAAAACCTAAATATACCCTCTCTCTCTCACAAAAAACCGACATCCCTCTTCCCAAATTCAGAAAACCCATCATTCTAGTTAGGGCATCTTCATATCTCTCTTCTTTTCTTCAAATTTCTCATCAAAAACAAGTTTTTACAGGTTCTATAGTCAACTACTATGGAT
The DNA here is from genome assembly GCF_001876935.1 of Asparagus officinalis. Taxonomy (NCBI): domain Eukaryota; kingdom Viridiplantae; phylum Streptophyta; class Magnoliopsida; order Asparagales; family Asparagaceae; genus Asparagus; species Asparagus officinalis. Next base: position 44,393,821 of record NC_033803.1, on the reverse strand, counting down.
TATAGTCGATTACTCCTAGGTTTTTCTGTTTTTGGTAAGTTTTTCAACATTCATCCTTCAATTTTCTCAATTCTTAGTGTTATAATGTCTAGACCCAAGAAGGCTAAGCAAGTTCACGCTAGTATTAATGATGAAATCATCATCTACTTGAAAAGCCCTAATTTGCTTGAAGAATTTAACAAAATTTCATCTTTTGAAATACTTTCAGGGCGTTTTGTGAAATTTGATGATTTCATCCCTTGGAATTTCAGTTCTTACTTTGAAAATGTAGGTTTATTAGAGTTATATTCCTTTAAAAACCGAAAACCCACTTATCCCTTTTTTTGTTCTTTACAAACATAACTCGTGTAGGAACAATTAGTGGAACGGAAAAATTGAAAACACATGTAAGAGGGGTTGAAATTGAATTGACTTATAAGTCAATTGGAAAAATATTTAATATTCCTTTTAGAGGTGTTTCTCTAATTGAAATTGAATTGACTTATAAGTCAATTGGAAAAATATTTAATATTCCTTTTAGAGGTGTTTCTCTAAAATCAATCAAAATGAATGATGATGATTTTTGGAAAAATATTTAATATTCCTTTTAGAGGTGTTTCTCTAAAATCAATCAAAATGAATGATGATGATTTGTTATCAAATTATATCTTTCTTCTGGGATACACTCTACCTTTGAACAATTCCAACAAACTTCGTCCAGTCCCTAGGTTCATTGCTAGAATTTTATCCTATAACTTGTTTCCAAAAACAAGAAGTTTTCATTTTAGTTCCCTTGAGTTAGCAAAAGCTTTATATGCTATAATGGGAAATATACAAGATAATTGGGCTAAAATTTATTATGAAAACCTCTTAGCTCTACCAAAAGGATTTCTTCCCTATGGTGCATTTTTAACCAAAATCTTTGATAAATTTCATGTTGATCTAGCTTCTAAAAATTCCGTAGTTCATTCGATTGAGTTCTTTAACTCTAATGCCCTAACTAGGATGAAATTAACAAACTTTGAAATCCATACACATGATGAACCTCAACTCCCTCAAGAACACATTCCTCAAAGTCATGAAGCCCCTTCTTCTAGCCAACAACCACCAGAAAGACAATCAGATACATCCTGCTTCTCGGATGTGCAATACAACACCTTGTCTGCACGTATCCTTGAATTGGAAACTGGACAAAGAGCTCTTTACACTCAAAACACATACATCATCAGTAATCAGGAGGAGCTCATGAAGAAGTTTGATAACTTGGATATGAAGTTCAGTGAATATTTCCAAGGACATCAACCTCCTCCAGGACCATCATCTTAGAAGACAATGCATGCATAACCAAGACTTGAATAAGTTTTATCTCTAAAAACAATATGTTAATTTTGTGTTTTTAATTTTATGTGTCAAAAACTATGTGTGTTGTTTGCTTTAAGACTTATGTAGGGTTGCTACTTGGTTTATGTAACGCCCCAGAATCCCGGAGTCGGTGCGCTATTAGATCTGATGGACTGGCCTCACAAGCTCTGATACCAACTTTGACATCTCTGGGTTCACCTTGGACTACAGCCAAGTGTGAAAACAGGGGCATCACAGTTTATGTTTGGTAGTATGCTAAGTATGTGGTTATATAGTATGTTAAAAACTATGTTTTCTTTAATTAGTATGTGGCTTAGAATATTCATGTGTTAAACCGATTGTGATGATGAATATTGTGGAAATTTTGGTTTTCATGGTAAGTCTTTGCCTACCTATTTAGATGGGTGACGTACAAGACTATGTTCATAATCTGGATGATCTGTTTGAAGTTTTAGCTCATGAAGAAGAAATTATGGCATGCTTACAAGAATTATTCTCTTCATTTTGATAATGACAAAGGGGGAGAATGGTACAAGTATGTCTTAATATAGATATTTAATATATGCTTATTGTTAGTTATGCAGGGAGAGCAAATAAGTTCTATGCTCCTTTTAGATATTTAATATTAATATATGCTTATTGTTAGTTATGCAGGGGGAGCAAATGATTTCAATGCTCTTTTTATTGTTTGTTATACACTCTTACTGTTAATTTGTTAATATATGCTTATTGTGTTTGTCATCATAAAAAAGGGGGAGAATGTTGGATAATAATACCCCAAATATATAGTTTTGATGATAACAAGTTACGTGTTATGCACTAACATATCTATGCAGCTATTTACATCATATACGATCCAAATATGAGAATAAAGTGCAGAATGAGTTCAAGGAAACATGGAGCAAAGAAGATGAAATGAAATATGTAAAAATGTAAAATTTCTGTTTTTTTTTTTACTTAGATTTTATGTACAAGCCTTGATCACTCACAATACATACACACACATAGCATTAGTACACACTAACACATGCTTAGTGTGTGGTTAACTATAGAAATCCCCTATGTTAATCATTAGAAGTTATAGTTAAAGAATGATTTTAAAAATAATTTATATACATCTCATTCTTAACTCTTAGTAGTCGACTACAAGCTTTTATAGTCGACTAATCCTCTTTCTTACAGAAACTCAGGAATCTGGAATTTCATAGAGTAGTCGACTACTTTTCTTTAATAGTCAATTACTGAATTTTAAGTCAAAATTTCCAGAGATGTTTTCTTCAGAGAGTAGTCGACTACTTTTCTTTATAGTCGACTACTTTTCTTTATAGTCGACTACTGAATTTTGAGTTAAAATTTTCAGAAAATTTTACTTCGGTGAGGAATCGACTAATCAAATTTAATAGTTGACTACTAAACACTGAGAAATTTTTCCAGAAACATTTCTTTCAGTAAGTAGTCGACTAATCAACATTATAGTCGACTACGTGCACAGACAAAAATTTTCTAGAAACTTTTTGCTTCAGTGAGTAGTCGACTAATGGACATTATAGTCGACTACTATACAATTTTCCAGACTTTTCAGAATGAATTCAAATACATTGTAGTCGACTACTTTGACCTATAGTCGACTACTAAGACAATTTTTTTGAACGATTTAAGTTTGAATTTGAAACAATTTTTAGCCATTTATATCCATTTAATGAGTTCAAAAATGTGTCTTTTCAAGGGATATAAATAGGTTAGAAGTTCAGAATTTTGAACAAGGAAAATATACATATAAGATTGAATTTTTATAAAACTCAAGTGTAAGAAAATCTGATTTTTATTTGAGTATTGAGAAAAACAAAATTCTACAACAATAATTGTTCATCTTCATTTATACAAGATTTTGAAAAGAATTCAGAGAACAAAAGAGTCTATAAGCCACTGTTGCACATCACAAACTTATCAAGGCTTATAGGAGATTTGTACATTGATTCAAGGAAAGGATTCTCTCAAGTGTGAGAGGTGTAATCTATTGATGAAGAGATTGGTTGTAATTTGCATGGTCTTGCAAATTGGTCAGGTTTGCATTTTGATTTTGTAAGTTTATTCAAAATCATAGTGAAAACTCTCAAGCGAGATTTGCTTAGGGACAGGATATACACCGGAAAGGTAGAACCAGTATAAATCCTTGTGTGTGTATTGTTGATTTTCTGAGATTGTCATTTTTTCTTTGCAATTTATTATCTACTTTGCATAAAATTTTATAAAATACTATTCACCTCCGCACTAGTGTTTTTCGTGTGATTAGATCAGATCCTATAGAATTTGCTGTCTAGGTGTCTGGCAGCATTGTGGACATCCAATTTCCATGTCTCCTTCTGGAACGGGCGAGAAATGTGTAGCAAAGGCCTCTAAGTTGGTCAAGGCTTCACGTAGAGCTTCCCGGGTAGGCTTGGATAATCGCAGGAGCTCATACAGGGTGATCCTGGTAGGAATATTCTTCAGCTGCATGAGCAGGTCGAACCAAAAGTGTTGACCACTCTAACTTGGCTGATCGGGGTTCGGTTGGACCGTTGGTGATGGTCCTACCAGTTTTCTTATCGTACTTTCTACTATCAACGGGTAGTTCTTGGCAAAGTCCTTCCCAGATCGGGTGACTAACGCATCTACCTCATTGTTAGAGACGGTGAGGGCCGCTATCTCTACTTTATCATTGTTTGGAATTGTCGAAACGATGTTACAAAGCTTAAGCTTGCCTTTAGGCTTCTTGGAAGTCCATTGTGTTAGACCCTAGAGGGGGGTGATTAGGGTCTTATGCTAATCTAATCCGATTAAAGAATTATTCTCGCAAGATAGATATATAATATGATATGAGCAAGAATATGTAATATGAATAAAGAGGTATATCCTAGCAAAGAGGTATATGATGAAATATACGCAAGGATATATAAATTAAGACAAGGGTAAACAATCTAAACTAAAGATACAATTGTGATAGGGTAATATAAACAATGCAAGCACATAATATGATCACGGAGTTCGGACCTTCCGTCCTACATCTCCACTCCTCACTCCCGAAGAGAAATCCACTATCACAACCGGATTTTCTACGCTCACCCGAATAACGTTTACACCACAAAATACGGTTTTCTAGCTAATCGAAAACTTTACAATCCATACTCTTGTTATCCCACTTTACACCATCATAAGTGTTGGTCTCTAGCCCGTGTCTCCCTCAAGTGTTAGGAATTACAACCTACTTCTAGGCATTACCACCTACTGCACTCCTCTTAGGATGACCCCATCTCTCACCGGACACTCCTCTTGGTGTACAAGTGTAGTACAAGGTGAAACTCATAATAAGCACAATACAATAAATGATTGTTCTCTAATATGGATGAGAACATAATGAAAGCTCACACTCTAAGTCACAAACCCACAACCCCAAATTATACTATGAATGTAAATAAAATAAGTTTAATAGGTTGTGTGTGAACAAAGAGATAAATTAAATCAAACCAAACTCAATTTAAATCTAGCTTATGAAAATTATGAACAAAATAATAAATAGCTAGAAATAGAGTTTAGGAAAACTTATCTATGATAACAAGAGAGAGAGAGATAAGAGTTGGATGCTCAAACACCGATGGATGATCTTCCTCAAGCTCTTGTGAAATTGTTTTCACAAAACAAACTCTCAATTGCTAAAAAGCTTTTTAAACAAACACTAAACAAAACTTTAAACCCTTGTTAAACCTTCTTAAAACATTCTTTTGAGTTCTTTAGAACTGAGGCTATGTGGGGGTATTTATAAGAACCCCAAAGCCAAAAGAAAACAAGGCAAAAAGACCAAAAATCTAAAAACCTAAAAACCCAAAAACAATACAGTCTGGAAATATAGTTGTTACAGTGTTATGAGTTGACTTGATACTGTTCATGAGTCGACTCATAAGTAGCTGTTATAGGCTAAAAATCAACTTATGGGTTGACTCATAAAATTCATGAGTCGACTCATCATGCATGGGTCGATTCATGAAGTCATGGGTCGACTCAGCAGAAATAAAACACACTTTCCAGCACAGTTTGTGAGTCGACTTATGACAGGCATGAGTCGACTCATCCTGATGGGTCGACTCATGATGTTATGAGTCGACTCGTCAGAAACAAAATATAAATTACACAACAGTTTATGAGTCGACTCAATACTGTTCATGAGTCGACTCAAGACATGCACACTGTCTGTTTTAAAGAGAAATCTGATTTTTTAATCTCTTTTAAAAATAGCAAATAAAATCATAAAAATATAAAACTTCAAGAAATGATTATAAACATGATAATAAACATGCTACAAAAACTGGTTTTCAAAAAGGACCTCCCAAATGAAAAATATCATCATTTTGTAAAATAGTCTAAAAAATAAAAATGTAAACACATGAGTTTTGACATTTTAGCTTAACCATGTTTTGCAACATTACAAAATGATTTTGTAGACTTAATAAAATATGTATATGATTATTGTTAAATCCAAAAACTAAGAATATAATATTTTCACAAAATTGCATATTCTATGTAATATATTCTTAAACACAATAGAATATGAAATAAATGAAAATGTGAAAAACTTTGTTTGTTGATTCATATCTATGTAGCTAAACCAAAACACAATAATAAATATGAAATATGTTATTTCATATTTGTAAACTATAAAACTAAAACATATATATATATATATATACATATATAAACCATAAACTAATTATACCCAAGCTTGTGATCTTCAACGAAACTCTATCTTTATATATATATATATATATATATATATACATATATATATACATATATAAACCATAAACTAATTATACCCAAGCTTGTGATCTTCAACGAAACTCTATCTTGGTACACATGCGGATGAAGCTTGAACTTGGATCTTTAACTTGGATTGAAAAACTTCAACCACTATTCCGCCAACCTCTATTGGATATAATCGTGAATGCTCGATTCCATCCAACCTCCAACTTGTTGTTTGTCTATAATAAATAAGAAAACACAAATACTAGACAAACAACATTAGTGATAAATTATTTATTAAACATCATCAAAACAAAGAGCCCAACACATTGCTCGTCATTGAGGAGATCTGGATGAACCCACATCACCTGTCCTGATGGCAAGATCTGTGGTACCAAGCCTTTTTCTCGTTGACTGTAAGAATCAACATTGGTGATCTTCAGCGCTGCTTTTGGGATGGGATGACTGGCTGGTGTGTGAACCTCTGGAAGGCCTGTCCCAAACTTTAGGGTGACCATGTTTGTAGTCATGTTCTTTTGCACCTTCTCCTTCTTTAGGACTCCAGCGTTTTAAAGAGCTTGAAGCTTATCTTTAAGGACATAGCACTTGGAAGTATGATGACCGACGAATCTGTGAAATGCACAGTAGTTTGGGTCATCTATTTTGCTCACATCTTCAGGCTTCATGATCTCAGGAAGTTTGATTCTATTTCTCTAAAGGAGTGTGTCGAAGGTAGGCACCACCTAATCTTCCTTGAAGTCGTAGTGCCTTAGAGGGCGCTGCTCGAAAGATTTGGTCTTCTGGCGTTGTACCGTCTTGGGGGCTGGATTTGCATCAATAGCCATGATATGTTTCCCTTTTGATCAAGGGTTCCAAGAGGTGTTTGGTGTAAAACCCCGAAATTTTATAATGAATTTGTGTGAATAAATAGTAATAAACCTTTCTTTGGTGATGAATAACCATATAAATATAAGATATATATGTTTATCAGTGTTTGGGAACCCAGCAGGTGTTTACAAGTGAGAGAAATCGAGTGGTTCATGGCTCCTCTCATTGCCCGGATGTCAGCCATTGAGGAGTTGGTGACTACTCATATAACACCACGGACACCTCCACCACCGGTAGCTCAGCAGCAGGGGATACCTGTCGTTCCGGTTAGAGAGAGACCTCCAGAGGTCACACCTGCAGCCATTCCTTTAGCAGTCCCAGATAGAGCCACAGAGCAGGAGGTTTAGCTCCGTATAGTGGAGAGGTATCAGAAGATGAGGGCACCAGAGTTCCAGGGGTCACCAGACCCTCTTGCAGCCCATAAGTGGAAGGAGGATGTGAACAACATTCTCGATATACTCGGTGTAGATTCAGTCCAGAAGTAGAGACTGGAATCCTACAGCCTGAAGGGAGATGCCGGGAGGTGGTACCGACTCCAGTTCACTCCAGAGCAGAGGCTGACCCTCACGTGGGAGGACTTCATATATTTCTTCGATGGACAGTACATTTCTTCTGCAGCACGGACTGGGAAGGAGCTTGAGTTGTCCCGATTGACTCAGGGGGACATGTCAGTGGCTGATTTTGAGAGCCGGTTCATGGAGATGTTACATTTCACAGGCATGTGGCAGACAGGAGAGCATCAGGCTCAGATGTTCTTGGCTGGGCTCCGCCCTAATCTCCGACGGTACCTCGTGTAGAGGAGATTTTATTCAGTCAGGGAGGTAGCTGAGGCTGCCACATCTCAGGAGATTGAGACTTCTATGTTCCAGAAAGACAAGGAAGGGAAGGCCAAGACCGGACAGAGTGGGGACAAGGGCAAGAACAAGAGAGGTTTTTCTGGACAGCAGCAGCAGCATCAGGGCCCTTATAAAAGGGGACACCAGCAGGAGCAGAGAGCGCATCAGCAGCGCAAGTTCCAGGGATCCTGTTTTAACTGTCACAAAGTCGGGCACAAGGCATCGGAGTGTCGTAGTGCACCAGCAGGAGCCCAGCAGGGCAAGGGTCCGAACCAGCAGCAGCAGCAGCGCCAGCAGGGCAGAGGCCAGGGCCAGCAGAACAGACTCGAGGCACCGCCAGCAGCTCAGAGGACTGAGGGACAGATTCGGGCAGTTCAGGAGGTTCCTCAGGGACAGATTATCCCATATTCTCTAGCTCCATCAGCAGAGCAGTCTTCAGCCACGGGCAGGGTATATGTAGTGGTTCCTCGTGATCATGGCACCAGTGGAGCTGTAGTGGAGGGTACGTTCTTTGTGAACTCTCTTCCCGCTCGTATTCTATTCGATTCGGGAGCTTCGCATTCATTCATCTCGCATACATTTATGACTAGACTCCAGCTCGTAGCTCAGCCCCTAGACACCCCTCTATCTGTTTCCACCCCTTTAGGTGAGGTATCGCTTCTGGAGAGCGTTTGTAGGAGGTGTACCGTCAGTCTAGACAAGTCGGAGTTCATAGTGGATTTGATAGTGTTGCATATGTCCGAGTTCGATGTCATCCTTGGTATGGATTGGTTGTCTTCCTACCACATTAGTATTGACTGCTTTGCGAAGACGGTCAAGTTGCGAGCGTTCGATGGGTCCGAGATGATTGTAGCTACCTCTCAGGGCAACCGACTTGCGGAGTCATTTTTGGCGTACATCGAGGAGGTGATGCGACGGGATCAGGGAGCCGAGTTATTGGAGACTAGAGTTGTCTCAGATTATCAGGATGTCTTTCAGGACATTCCTGGGTTACCTCCTGTGAGAGAGGTTGAGTTTTGTATTGAGTTACAGCCAGGCACAGCCCCGATATCCCGCACACCCTATCGTATGGCACCAGCTGAGATGAGAGAGCTGCAGACCCGGTTGGACGAGTTGTTGGCTCAGGGCTTTATTCGCCGGAGTCATTCTCCGTGGGGCGCGCCGGTCCTCTTCGTGAAGAAGAAGGATGGTAGTATGAGATTATGCATAGATTATAGAGAGTTGAACAAGGTCACTATCCGGAATAGGTACCCACTACCTAGGATTGATGACTTGTTTGACCAGTTGCAGGGTGCGCAGTATTTCTCGAAGATTGATCTTCGTTCTGGCTATCATCAGTTGCGGGTTCGGGAGATGGATATTCCCAAGACCGCTTTTCTTACTCGATATGGATCCTTCGAGTTCTTGGTCATGCCATTTGGGTTGACCAATGCACCCGCGGTATTCATGGATTTGATGAACCGGGTTTTCCGTCCCTTCTTAGATCAGTTTGTGATCGTTTTCATCGATGATATACTCATTTACTCGAGATCGGAGATGGAGCACGAGGAGCATCTACGGATAGCGTTGAGGACTCTTCAGGAGCACCAGTTATATGCCAAGTTCAGCAAGTGTGAAGAGTTTTGGCTTTCAGAGGTCAGATTTCTTGGCCATGTTATCAGTCGAGAGGGTATAGCAGTGGACCCGGCTAAGGTCATGGCAGTTCTTGATTGGGAGCCACCGAAGACGGTGACAGACATTCGCAGCTTTTTGGGCTTAGCTGGATATTATAGGAAGTTCGTTCAGGACTTCTCGAAGATTTCGGCACCGATTACACACCTTACGAGGAAGGGTGTACAGTTCACATGGAGCATGGAGTGCCAGAAGGCCTTTGATGTTCTGAAGGCTAAGTTGACTACAGCGCCGGTTTTGACCATTCCGAGCAGCGACGGGACATTCGTCGTATATACAGATGCATCGTTGGCAGGCTTAGGAGGTGTATTAATGCAGACTCAGAGGGTAGTAGCTTATATCTCACGGCAGTTGAGGGTGCATGAACAAAACTACTCCACTCATGACTTGGAGTTAGCAGCAGTGGTGTTTGCACTGAAGTCATGGAGGCACTACTTGTATGGAGTGCAGTTTGAGCTATTCACAGACCATCATAGTCTGAAGTACCTCTTTTCTCAGAAAGAACTCAATTAGAGGCAGAGGAGGTGGATTGAGTTTATCAAGGACTACGAGTTCGCGATTCAGTATCATCCAGGGAAGGCGAATGTCGTAGCAGATGCTTTGAGTAGGAAGCGTCGGCATCGGGTTGCGGCTTTGAGGTGTTCTTTGTACAGAGATCTTATCACTCTTAGCCAGTTTGATATTAGACCTGAGATTGGAGGAACCAGTGCATTCTTGGGAGCTATGTCAGTGTAGCCATCTTGGAGTGACAAGGTTGTCGGAGCTCAGTTGGAGGACTCTTGGATTCAAACCCGTAAGGGGGAGATTTCCAAAGAGCCTAAGGCGGACTGGACCATTGGAACAGATGGAGGATTACAGATGAAGGGTAGATTGGTTATGCTAGCCAGTGCAGAGTTGAAGAGGGAGTTATTGGATGAGGCGCACCGTACTCGGTACACAGTACATCCAGGAACCACCAAGATGTACAAGGATTTGAAGAGACATTTCTGGTGGAGCGGTATGCGTAGAGAGATTGTAGACTATGTGGCTAGATGTTTTACCTGTCAGCAGGTGAAGGCAGAGCACCAGAGACCGGCAGGGACGCTCCAGCCTTTATCCATTCCAGAGTGGAAGTGGGCAGACATTTCTATGGATTTTATTGTGGGGTTGCCGAAGTCGAAGAAGGGGAATGATTCTGTTTGGGTGATAGTGGACCGGTTGACGAAGTCAGCACATTTTATCCCGGTGAAGACCACTTATACAGCCGAGGCTTATGTGAGGATCTTCATTCGTGAGATAGTTTGACTTCACGGAGTTCCGGACATGATCGTATTGGATCAAGGATCGGTTTTCACTTCACATTTTTGGAGGAGTTTTCAGGACTCATTTGGCAGCAGGCTGTCTTATAGCAGTGTATTCCACCCCCAGACAGATGGTCAGGCGGAGAGGGTGAATCAGGTGTTGGAGGACATGTTGCGGGCATGTGTCATTGACTTCCAGGGTAGTTGGGAGGATCATATTCCACTGGTAGAGTTTGCTTATAACAATAGTTATCAAGCGACGATCGGTATGGCCCCGTATGAAGCATTGTATGGGAGACCTTGTAGATCACCGATATGTTGGGCCGAGCCGGAGGATAGCTTGATGCTTGGGCCCGAGTTGGTGAGGCAGACTACCGAGAAGGTAGCATTGATCAGGGAGCGGATTCTAGCCGCTCAAAGTCGGCAGAAGAGTTTTGCAGATAAGAGGCGAAGACCCTTGGAGTTTCAGGTTGGAGACTCAGTCATGCTGAAGGTATCGCCTATGAAGGGCGTACAGCGTTTCGGGTGACGGGGGAAGCTTGCGCCAAGATATATTGGACCATTTCAGATTTTAGAGCGCATTGGAGTTGTGTCATACAGACTAGATCTTCCAGCATCGATGTCTAGTATACACAACATGTTCCATATTTCTATGCTTAAGAAGCACTTGCATGATGAGGAGTAGCAGCGAGTATTGGATGCACTGGAGATCGAGCTTCAGGAGGATTTGACTACTGTCGAGGTTCCGGTTCGTATTCTAGCCAGAGAGGACAAGAGACTCAGGAATAAGGTGATTCCCTTAGTGAAATTTCAGTGGAACCGAGGAGGCATTGAGGAGATTTCTTGGGAGCGCGAAGAGGACGTGCGTCGCGACTACCCACACTTGGTTGAGCAGGTAAATTAATTCTTATTATGTTATATGTGTTACTTTATGTTATATTTTTGGTTATGTTTATATTTAACACTAAGATGGGAATATGCACGCTTAATTCTTAATCTTTTGGAACACATGGTATATATATAGGGGGTTCCTTGTTTGGATTTTTCGATCGATGTACTAGTTCCACTAGATTAGGATTTACGCGTGAATATTATCATTTTTGATCGTTAAGTGTAAATATCTCCATATGTTATCTAGTAGTTCATATTTTGAGATTCGTATAATCTCCGAATTTCGAGGACGAAATTCTTTTAAGGGGGGAAGAATGTAAAACCCCGAAATTTTATAATGAATTTGTGTGAATAAATAGTAATAAACCTTTCTTTGGTGATGAATAACCATATAAATATAAGATATATATGTTTATCAGTGTTTGGGAACCTAGCAGGTGTTTATAAGTGAGAGAAATCGAGTGGTTTATGGCCAGCAAGTGAAATGCCTACAGAAGGCATTTTTGTGCTGAGCCGTCGACCGACGCGGTCGACCGGTGCGGTCGTCCGATCAGCGTACAGAGAGTTTCAGGTTTTGTTTTTCTTTACGGTTCTGTTTCGGGTCTTTTGGGTTTCGGGTCGGGTTGCGAGTGGGTATATATGCTACTGTTCACGAGAGAGCCTCTTTGAGTTCTGAAATCAAAACCCTAGCCCCCTCTCTCTTCCCTTAAACCCTAATCCTCTCTTTTGGTGATCTGGGAGCAGTTTAGAGGATTGTCAGCAAGTCTGTGGGATTTCAGCGAAGAGGATCAACCTCCTGCAGATCTAGGGCTTTCGTCAACACCCAAAGGCGAGTACCATCTCGTCCAATCCCTCACCCCTGTTTTCTATGATTTTCTTTTGAGTTTTCATGGGTTTTGATGAGCCAAAATGATATTTCTTTTTTTATAAATGAACTCTCTACAATATGGTTAGCAAGAATCAAAAGTTTCAGTTTACAAGGGTTCTCAAATGTTGGGTTTTATAAAGATTTAGATCTGAAATTTTGCTTAAACAAAAGTTAAATCATGTTACTGTAATCAAAACGTTTTGATCTCATTTCTCTGTATTTAGAATGTTAGGATTATAGTTTACATGCTTAAAATTTATTGTTTTCCTACAGTATGATTTATAGAGACATTAGATCTGTATTGTCGTAGAAAATTTCAAAAGTTTGTTTCAGGTTTAGCAGCTGACAGAAAACCCAGATTGGGTTTCTGTCCGCTTGGCGGTCGACCGGTGCGGTCGACCGCTGAGCTCGTTTTAGGGCTTCGGTCGACCGCCAAGTTTGTTCGGTTGACCGCGCCGCTTGTTCGGTCGACCGCGACATTGATCCGGTCGACCGCGACGTCTGGTCGGTCGACCGAGATGCCTAACGGTCGACCGTCAGGTTCGTGTCAGAGCTCGGTCGACCGGATCGGTCGACCGGATCGGTCGACCGGATGTCGACCGACGCACTATCTGTGAAATTTTTCCTGTTTTGGGTATTTTGAGCATTTCACTCATGTTTGAGAGTTTGACTGGACTATCTGACATTGGTATTTAGTCTTACTAGGTGCCCAGGCACGATAGATGACCCGAGGGTACCAATTATGGATATATACACTGATTTGACTGTGAATTGATATAGGTAGATCTTACTATGTATTCCAGTGATATTTTCACTATTTCACAGTCCTCGTGTTGGACTATAATCCATAGAAGTCCTCGTGTTGGACTATAAATTCATTCCAGTCCTCGTGTTGGACATTTGCCACTTAATCTATGAGTTTGGAAACTACGACATAAATAGTTCCTGATTTGGACATAGTTCTTAACCCTGCATATGACTTCTTCATAGAAGTTCACAACATGATGTTGACATGACACTTATGTAAGTAATAACATGACGTTGATGTTAGCTATGGTATGACACTGTAATTTGTTCTGAGATTAGCTGTATTTCTTGATTTACTGTTTCTATATTAGAACCTCAGGTTTGGTGTTTAGAGACTTACAATTTGAGATACAAGGTATATACATGAGGGTTTCCTTGTTTGGATTATTTCGCTCGACGTACCTATGCTCGTGTTGTAAATTTCTAAACACTAAAACCCTCTTTAGTAGGATCAATGATTTTAGATCTATTATATATATTATCTGTATTTTCTTATACAACGAGCCCTTTACCCTTGGGTTTGGTTGTGATGTTACTTGCTAGCGCTTTGACGCTCGTTGTCCCTCCCCCTTTCAGGTCACGAGCCAGGAGCACGGAGAGCCGCAGGTTGATAGCGGACCACATTAGTGTTCAGCTTTACTTTCTAGCTATGTATTATTTTCTTTGGGCTCCACTATAGTGAGGTTAGATATTTGAGGGTATTATACTAGAAGTTGTAAAGGCTGTGAGCCTTATCTCTTTATCGTCAGATATTTGTATTTGAGACTTGTTGAGTATTTCAGTTTATCTACTCAGATCTTGACTATGTATTTCTGTATTGTTGGATGATGAGATATTTATGTGATTATTATCATTTCATCAGTATTCCTTGTATCATCTCTTACCTGTTTTGTACCTACACCAGTTGTTGATTCTACTAGATAGATGTTAATTGTGATGGTGAAACATGTTATTGCACAGTGTGGTGCATAGCAGGTTTGACATTCTTGGTTTCACCTTAGACTGCAGCCTTGTGTGAACCCAGGGGCGTCACATTTGGTTCCAAAGTTCCTCTCTTGGGTTGAGGCTCTTATGCTTCCATCGTTTGATCATGTTTTCCACTTTCTCCCCTTGACGAACAATCTCTTTCCAGGTTCAGGTTTTAACCACGCTGATCATGGATAGAATGTCGATCAAGAGGTTGTTGCGACACATCTCAATCAAGGTGCCTGAAGAGACCTGATCCCGGCATTATAGTGACCGATTCTTGAATCTTTTGACAAAGTCATTTACCGACTCTGTCTTCTTCTGCATGTCAACAAGTAGGGTGGCCATCGACACTTCCATGTTGTCATCGAAGAAACGTGCTAAGAAGATCTTTTACATGTCGGCCCATGTTGTGATAGAGCCCGGTTCCAGCTTACGAAACCATTCAAAGGCCACCCCTCTCAGGGTACCGATGAACAATTAGGTTAGGATATCATCATTCCCTTGAGAAATCCTATTTGGGACAAGAAGTAGTAGATGTGCTATGAGGAGGAGCCCTTGAAATCAAACTAGACAAACTCAATAGTTTGAACTTTGCCGGGTAGGCGACCGTGTCCCATTTGACTGGATACGGTCGAACCACCCCTAGCTCGTTCATGTTCCTCTAGAGCTTTAGGGCGTTGAGCTGACTTTAGAATTCATCAAGCCTTTTGTCCCAAGGGGTGTTGCCCGAATGCGAGTGTCTTCTCGAGGATTTGTTGGAATAATCCGAATGTGGCTCGCGATTATCTTCTTCCTCAGTTGTGTGAGGAGGAGTAAGTTATCGCTCTCTGTTCCTTAAGGGTCATTGTCGATTTTGTGAATTCCTCTTCTTCTTCTTCTTGTTTAGAAGTTGCTCCATCATTCCCTTCAAGGAGTTGATGGTCGTTTGTTGCTCGTCAACTCTTCTAACAATGTCATCAGAGTCGTCCGCCATGTGCACCTTTGCGTTCTTACCATAAGCTGAGCTTGAGGTCTGAGACGTTGTTGCTTCCGAGCACACCTCATCCTCGTTGTCATAGATGGGTGACAAACGAGCATAATTGAACGGGATAGCAACTCCTGTTTGAAGGCGAGTGCGTTGGTATACACCCTCATCTTCAACAGGGTGCCATCTGAATTCTAGGGCGTACTCAGGGTCTGATGAATCCGAATACTTGGCTTTTCCTTTCCCTGTCATGCTAACTGTAGTAGCCGAGAGATCCAAATCATCAACAGCCTATCTCCTTCGGCGATTGCATCTCTGGCGAGGAAGTCTTGACTCCAGTGGCTGTTGAGAGAGCCTTTCAAACACCGAAGGTTTTGGTGCCCCGGTACACTGGCAATCAACAAGCACTACTTTGATGAGCCTCTCACAATTACACTGAGGATTGGCCTTGTGAATAGTGAGCTTGCGAGTTAGATGGTCCCTGAGATCTCTTGTGGGTTGATAGTGACAACTCCCAGTGTTAGAAGAACCAGGCACGCAACCATGCGAAGAAGGTTCGAAAGAAGAATTTTGGGAACACTTGGGATTCCAAGTGTTTAATTTAGGAGAGTTTGCCTTGACAGGCGAGGTCTCATGTTCTGGCGAGCTTCATCCTGCTGGCGAGCTCTAGTCGCTTGTTCACTCAGGCGAGGTTCGCTTGCTGGAAACGTACGTGCTTTGCCTTTTTGGCCAAGGCATTATTGCGAGCGAGGCTGATAGGATTCGCCTGTATAGCGGCTTTTGTCTGCAGGGCGAAGTTCGCGTGATGTGCGGAGCTCGCCTGCTTGAGGGAGCATCTTGCCTAAATTTACTGCTTTATTTATTGCTTTCTAACCAGCCTAGCTCCGATGGTAACCCCCTATGGGAGAGTGGCAGTTTAATTTTTAGTTGTCCTCGAGTTCCTTTTGCACCAGTTTTGTCTAAGTTGATATTATGATAGTAGAAGCAGATTTATAGAAATGTAGTATCTAGTAACTACAAACTATACAATACCCTTTATAGTATATTTTCTTAATAATTTCAAAATTCCAAAATTTTTATTCTTCCCCAAATGTTAACAACTCTCTCTCTTCTTCATTTCACAAAACCCAAGAGCCAATCACAAAACCCAAAGAGACAATCCCCAAAATCTAAGAGCTGATCCTCAAGACTCAGAACCAAATCCTCTCTATTTTCTCTTTCTCCTCCAAGCTTGAGTCACAACTTATCAATTCTTCACCATCTCCTCCTCTGACAAACATAACTACACTCTCGTGCATTTTCTCCCTCTCTCAAGTACTGATCATCTCATCTTCAACACCATCATCCACTCTTTTGCTCAAAATATTACTCACATGCTCTCTTAACCTCTTCTCTCAATAAGCGTTGCTTGCTCAATCGAATTGTCAATGAAACTAATTTGAATTTGGTCCGTAGATGCATAATCATGTGATAAACTTTGGGTTTTTTGGTTCAAATAAGTTCATAATTTTTTTTCACAAGTACCTAATTTTGGTGATGAGGTTGATGCATGAAAAATGTTTGATAGAATGATAATGATAGATGTAGTTATTTGGAACAGAATGATTAGCGGTTATGTGAGGTAGTGGTTGGTTGAGGAGGTGATGCAGGTGTTTGATGAAATGTCCGAAAGCAAGTCAGTTTTATAAAATGTGTGATTGTGGTTTGTAGAATGTCTAAGAGGGAGTCAAGTGGAACTTTTTCCAAAAATATGTCTGAAAGGATTGTCATCTTTAGCTTTTTAACGCGAATCTCATATATTATTTATAATTTTTGTTTTGTTATAATGTATATGGACCTATATAAGTGTTTTTCCCATGTGGTCATTGGGTGTATCGCACTTTGTGAAGGATTTCATAATTTTATGATTTTTTTCTAATAGTGACTTTAATTGTATGAGTTTCTATGTACATTTGTGTCAATATGTGATCTATAATAAAATAAAGAGCTACACTTTTTCTATAAAAGAGTTGTACAATTGTATAAGGAGCTACACTCCTACCAATATGGTGATATGCTTTGGCATAAAGTGCTATACTTAGACACTGTATAAATGAGAGTGAACACATTATTTATAAAGGATTGAAGAAAAAAACAAAGATTTGAACAAACAACTACATACATGGTCACTCATTTTCATTGATCAAAAAATTACTAACTCAATCTATTTTATGCATTTCTAGAGAAAACAAAGAACTATACTTTAGCAATAAAGATCTACACTTCTTCTATAAAGAGCTATACAATTAAATAAGTAGCTACACTTTGTAAATAAGGTACTATGTTTTAGCATTAAGTGCTACATTTTGCTTAGACATTGTGATACGAGTCGCCGGACGAGCATGCTTGATTGCGGAATTATCAAGAGTGGGATGTGAAGAAGACAAAAGAAAACACACAAGAATTGAGTTGGTCGAAGGAAAATATCTTCTTTAGATTATGAGAAATAATAGATTACAAATTTCTCACTCTCTCACAATCTCTCTAGAATCAAAAACAATCTCCCAATTCACCCTAAACCCTAATCTCTTGGTTAAGATCTCACCTTTTTTATCTCTCTGATTTCTGATTGTTTAGAACCCTAAAACAATCCTATTTATAGAGTTTACAACATGGATGGCAAACTTATAATTAAACAAACCAAAATCAAATAGGAAAACAGAGTCTCAAACGAACCAGGAAGACTAAGGAAACCGTTGCGATCGACCGCAGAGACCATCGTAGTCGATCGAATCTAACGACCAGAACCAAAATCGACTACAGGGTTTTGGCGGTCGATCGCCGAATTTGTCACGATTGATCGTGAAAAGTCCAGAGACTTTTCTCTGTGCTGTGCACACTCACGGTCGACTGCGGTGTCACATGCAGTCGATCGCTAGAAGCTCAAAATGCCTCCTGCAGTCTTTTCCTGTAATCTTCTTATTTGCTGCCTTCAATGACTTCGTCCACATCTCTATTCTTAAGATATCATGAGAATCATCTATCCTCAAGCTCCCATGAGGATCGCTAAGCTCCCGAATAAGATATCATGAGAATCATCTATCCTCAAGCTCCCATGAGGATCGCTAAGCTCCCGAAGCAAGGAAGAAGATACACCATCTATCCTCAAGCTCCCATGAGGATCGCTAAGCTCCCGAAGCAAGGAAGAAGATACACCCGTATCATGACTCCCGCCTTTAGGAACTTGAAGTCCCTTTCAAGTTAGAACTATAGCTGAGCAAACTCGCGAACCCCCTCCTTCTTTTCTAAACCACTTGACCTTGCTAGGAATCTAGTCTTGACGTCCGATCGGAAATAACTCCTTCGTCCGGCATCTCGTCGTAGTCACCTTCTGCTCCAAATTGCAACCCTCTTTTAGTGGATCCTCATAAGAACCAATGCATAACGCAACAAACTTCTTGTTTGCATTCACCAGGCTCTTCGCTCTGTTCACCATCACCAAGTTTGTCTCCTTTGGAAAAGATACCAAACAAAATATAAAATTTTTACCATCTTTGGTGAATGTGTACATCTGAGCCCGTCTCTCGTAGACGGCGTATCTATCCCACAAATAAGGATATAACCTGACAAACATCTAATAGAACTATGTCACACATGACCTCGTCAATATACGACTCATGGAGCGAAAATCTAAAAGTGCATTGATCAACTATACTTAGTCCCGTCTCTTTCTGAATCCACCCTAATGGATAGAGCTTTGGATGCTTGACTGTCTTCAGACCCAGCTTCTGAACTAAGGCCTCGGATATCAAATTCTTCTCGCTACTTGGATCAACTATGACATCTCCTAAACTAGTCTTCACCTGCAACTTAAGAACAAAGAGCTACTCTCTAGTGTTGTCGTCCTCTTTCGTGGCCTGCTTCCTCATCATAAGGTTGAGACTGTTGTTGGGCTCTGTCATCCCAAGGACTTCTTTCGGAACTTGAGCTATCACGTATGCTTTTTTCTCCCCCTTCTTCTTAAACCCCATTGACTTGAGATGAGGATACTTCTCCCAACACCGATCAGCTATGTGCCCTGTCTTCTCGCAATGACTACATATCAGCCCTGCTTTCCCTAGATCACCCTTCTTCTTCTCCTCCTTAGATTGAGAGCTACTAGACTCACCTCCAGCTTGTTTTGCATCCCCCTTTGCCTCGTTGCTCCTCTTTTGCTTGCCTTCGATGGTAATAGCCTTCACGCCATATACTTCATAAACATAGAATATTCCTCTGTTGTAATGTTGAGGATCATCGCCTGTTGTTGGAACTCCGTGGTGTATTCTTGAACGGTTTGATTGACTTTTTGGCGCAAGCCGTACCACTTGTACCAATACTCCTCAAGGAATCCCATCGAGTAGAATTGTTTCTATAGTAACTCCTTGAACATATTCCACGATACTGCCATCTTTTCCTGCTTGTAATAGGATTTCCACCATGTCAATGCATGTCTCGAAAGCTTCAAAGTCGTGAATACAATCTTCTCTTTTGACGAATAGCCATAAAGAGTAAAATACGTCTCCATACGCTCGATCTAATTGTCAAGTCTCTCGACGTCTACACTCCCATAATAAACAAGAATCTCTACTCTGAAATCTATCTTCATATTCTGGTAAGAACCCTTACCCCCTTGATGCGAAACAGCCTTGACAATCTCAGCCTCCTCTTTAGAACCAGATTCATCGCCTTCCCCATCGGACTCTACAAGTCTCTTCTTGCCTTTCGAAGAAGATTCATCCTTTTTGTCCTTTCCTTGGAAAAGATTGGCAAGCTATGTGAGAGTCGAACCCATTGCTTCCATATGTTTCTCCAATGCATCCAGTCTTGCTGAACTATCTCCTTCAGTCATCTTCTTCTTCTTTAATATCTGAACTCCTTCTAAAGAAATAAGGATATCTCCTAGCTTCTTGTATTGTGATCAAGTAAGGACCATATACAGGACCCCCCTTTCATAGGATCTAATCGCTCTGATACCAACCTGATATGAGTCGCCGAACGAGCACTCTTGATCGCGGAATTATCAAGAGTGGGTTGTGAAGAAGACAAAAGAAAATACATAAGAATTAAGTTGGTCGAAGGAATATACCTTCTCTAGATTATGAGAAATAATAGATCACAAAACTCTCTCTCTCTCTCTCACAATCTCTCTAGAATCAAGAATAATCTTCCAATTGTCTCTAAACCCTAATATCTTGGCTAGGATCTCACCTTTTTGATCTCTCTGATTTTTGATTATTTAGAACCCTAAAATAATCCTATTTATAGAGTTTACAACGTGGATGGAAAACTTGTAATTAAACAAATTAAAATTAAACAGGAAAACAGAGTCCCAAACGAACCAGGAAGGCTTAGGAAATCGGCATGGTCGACCGTAGAGACCATCGTGGTCGACCGCAGAGACCATCGTGGTCGACCGAATTCAACGACCGAAACCAAAATCGACTACAGAGTTTTGGCGGTCGACCGTCGAGTTCATTGCGGTCGACCGTGAAAAGTCCAGAGACTTTTCTCTGTGCTTTGGACGCTCGCAGTCGATCGCGGCATCATGTGCGGTCGACCGCTAGAAGCTCAAAATGCCTCCTGCAATCTTTTCCTGTAATCTTCACCTTTGTCGCCTTCAATGACTTCGTCCACGTCTCTATTCTCAAGATATCATGAAAATCATCTATCCTCAAGCTCCCATGAGGATCGCTAAGCTCCCGAATCAAGAAAGAAGATGCACCCGTATCATATTGTATAAACGAGATAGAATCTATTAGTTATAAAGATTGAAGAGACAACTATATACATGGTCACTCATTTTCGTTGATGAAAAAATTACTAACTCGATTTATTTTCTACATTTTTAGTGAAAATAAAGTGTAATAATTTAACCATAAAGAGCTACACTTCTGCTATAAAGAGCTACACAATTGTATAATGAGCTACATTTTATAAATAAAGTGCTATGCTTTGGCATAAGTGCTACGCTTTTCTCAAACATTGTATAAATGAGAGTGAACCTGTCAGTTATAAATAATTGAACAAATAACAAACTATATACATGATCACTCATTTTTATTGATAAAAAAATTAATAACTTGATATATTTTTTTGTATTTTTGAGAAAATAAAGAGTTATACTTTATGAATAAAGATCTATACTTCTTCTATAAAGAGCTATACAATTGTATAATGAGCTACACTTTGCAAATAAGGTGGTAACTTTGGCATAAACATAGAATATTTTCCAGAGAGGTCGTCCGTACCTATGATCATTCATCAGTATTTTCCAGAGAGGTCGTCGGTCGACCGAAATCTCGATTTTTATATCGGTCGACCGCGCCGGTCGACCGATGATGGTTCTGTTTGTTTTCCAAATTTTCAACGTTGTTCGCGGTCGACCGAATTTTCGGTCGGTCGACCGAAGCATTTTTACGGTCGACCGAAATTCCCTTCGGTCAACCGAAATCTTTCTTCTTTCAGACGCGACTTTTTTCAAACGGTCATTTGCCAGGAACACTGTGCTTTCACTTAACAGTGTTTGGCACAGTCTGAGATAAGGGTCTGAAAAGGAGATTATTTTCTTAATTGGGAAGATTGGGTTTTGTTTTTAAATTGATTTATCTCTTCTATTTAAACCCCAGACTTCTTCTTCCTCAGTTGCCCTAATGTTTGCAAAAACCAGAGAGACTGCTGTCTTCCTGAGAAAATTTTCAAATATGTTTTTCTCTGTGGTTTTTGTGTGTGTTCACTTCCAAGCTTCAGTAATTCTTCTCTTTGCCATAGGGGCTGTGTAAAGAGAGAGTCTTTCATCTTTTCTTCTGCTGTGTGAGTTAGATCTTGTGTAGATCAATTATGAGGGAGTGTGATCTGTTGAGATCAAACTGTGTAGTGAGAGATCGTGTGGGATCGCTGTGTAGACGAAGTTCCGGCTTTCAAACCGGGTGTGTAGTGGATTTCTCCTCGAGAGTGGGGAGCGGGGACGTAGGTCAGCGGGCCGAACCTCGTTAACACATCACGCGTCAAGGATAACGATTCCTAACCCTATCTCTCTTAATTTGATTGCATTACTGTTTTGTGGTTTGCTTGTATTTAATTTTATTGCATATTAGAGCCTCTTGACCCTAATCACCGCCCCTCTAAGGTCCAACAATTGGTATCAAATCATTGGTCTCTATATCAGTTTTTGGTTTAACAACCTTAGAGAAAAGATCCAATGGAGTCTTCCTTGAATATGCATATGTTAGAAGGACAATCCACAACTAGACCAGCACTCTTCACTAGAAGCAATTTTGCTTATTGGAAGGCTAGGATGAAAATTTACCTTCGTTGCATTGACCTCGACATCCTAGAGCTCATAGAAAAGAAATATGTAGAGAAGTCCAAGGTCAGGAACATGACCGATGATGAAAGGCACCTAGCCAATCTCAATGCTAAGGTCATGAACGCCTTGATTTGTGGTCTTTCCCCCAATGAATACAATAGAGTTTCCACGTGTGCAACCGCATACGAAATTTGGGTAAAATTATATGTCACACATGAAAGAACCCCCCAAGTTAAGGAATCTAAGATTAGTGGACTTATGCACGATTATGAGCTAGTTAAAATGCTTCCAAATGAATCCATTGATGCTATGTTTTCCCGTTTTACTAATATCATCAATGAATTACATGGTCTAGATAAGCAATTATCCATTCAAGAGATGAACTACAAGATACTTCGCTCCTTGACTCCGGCATGGGAGCCCAAAGCTACGGCCATTGAGGAAGCTCATGACCTCACTACCTTAGCTCTTGATAGCCTCATCGGAAAGCTCAAAGTGCATGAGAAGAAGCTCAAGGGGAAGGAGAAGGAGGAAGTGCCATCACGTGAAGTTGAGGAGCCGTCACCAAAGTTGAAGACCATAGCTCTCAAAGGAGCTAGTGACAACTCATCTTCGTCGTCGGATAGTGAAGTCGATTTTTCTAGAGAAGTGGCTCATCTCTCTAGAAGAATCTCTAGACTCATAAAAATGAACAAGAAATTTAACCCTCGATCTAACAACAAGTTTTCCTCTCGTGTAGGTAAATGTTTTGAGTGTAATGAACCGAGTCACATCGCTAAGGATTGCCCCTCGTGTAGGAAAAGTACATGAAGTACAAGAAGAAGAAGGCTATGTATGTCGGATGGGAAGAATCCGAACCAAGTGATTCAGAGAGTGATGAAGAAGGAGCCAAACTTGCTCTTCATGACCCAAATGTTTGTTTCATGGCAAATGAACATGAGGTAATATCCGAGGCCAAAAGTGAATCTTTCTATATGCAATGTAACATAGCTATGGCTTTAGAAGAGTTGAACTTTGAATTTAAAAGAATGTCTAAAGAATACTCTTCTTTTAAAAAATTGCATGCCTCTTGTGATATTAAGCTAGAACAACTAACAACCTCTCTTGCTCTAAAAGATGAATTGCTAGGAGATCTCGATTTCGAGAATAAGCAATTAAGATCAAAGATTGAAAGATTAGAAATTGAGAGTTGTAGAACTAGACCCACTCATGCTTATGCTAACTATAATCACTATGATAGAAATAGGTTTCATGGTTCAAACATCCGTACATACAAAAGAAATTTTGTATGCACTTATTGTATGAGACATGGACACATTTCTACTCATTGTAGAATTAAAGATAACCATGATTTTTATGGAATGATGTGGGTACCCAAAGGTACCAAGACTACTAACCACCAAGGACCCAAGACATGGGTACCTAAAGCTACTACATCTTCATCTTCTTCTTTTGTAGGGAACATCACGGAAACGACGTAAGGAGATGTGGTACCTTGATAGTGGTTGCTCACATCATATGACGGGCAACAAGAAGTTATTTGCAACCCTATCAAGGATTGAAGGAGGTAGCGTTTCCTTCGGTGGTGGTGAGAAAGGTAAAATCATTGGTATCGGTTCTATTGGTAAGAAACCCTCACCCATTATAGAAGATGTTTTTTTAGTAAATGGTTTGAATCATAATCTTCTTAGCATTAGCCAATTAAGTGATAAAAGCTTTGATATTTCATTTAAACCAGATAAATGCATCATTAGTATGAATGGAAAAATTGTTTTTATCGCTAATCGCAAATCTAATGTATACATTTTTGAGATGAATGAATTAGTAAATCAAGATGTGAAGTGTCTTGCGGCAATTGATGAAAATCCTTGGATTTGGCACAAAGACTTGGACATGCAAATATGGAGTTAATTTCAAAATTGTCTAAGAGAAGTCTTGTGAGAGGATTACCTAACTTGCACTTCATCAAAGATACCACATGTGAGGATTGTGTTAAAGGTAAACAAACAAAATCCTCTTTCAAATCCATCAATGAGGTATCAACTTCTAAACCCTTGCAATTACTTCATCTTGATTTGTTTGGTCCTATGCGTGTTACCTCTCTTGGAGGCAAACACTATGTTTTTGTGATTATTGATGATTTTTCTCGTTTTACATGGACAATATTTCTTGCTAAGAAAAATGATTGTTTTGAAGAATTTGCTAATTATGTTAAAAGAATTGAAAATAAAAAAGATTTGAAAGTTGTTAAAATAAGAAGTTATCATGGTGGTGAATTTCAAAATAAATTTTTCTATGATTTTTGTGCTCATCATGGTATAACTCATATGTTTTCCGCTCCTAGAACACCACAACAAAATGGTGTTGTTGAACGGAAAAATCGCACCATACAAGAGATGGCACGCACTATGCTTAATTCATATGATTTGCCAAAATATTTTTGGGCAGAAGCCGTCAATACGGCTTGCCATGTTTTAAATCGTGTTTTGATTAGACCAAAGCTTAAGAAAACTCCATATGAACTTTTTTATGGAAAAACTCCTTTTATTGGTTATTTTCGTATCTTTGGTTGTAAATGTTTTATTTTAAATACAAAAGATCACCATGATAAATTTGATTCCAAAATTGATGTTGGTATTTTCTTGGGTTATGCACCTCGAAGTAAGGCTTATAGGGTCTTCAATAAACGAAGCCTCGTTGTTGAAGAGTCTATAAACGTTACTTTTGATGAGACTAATGTTGGTTCTCAAGTTTTTCTACCTAGGAAAGATGATGATGATGATGTTGAGGGAGGATTAGACTTATTGCAAATCAATGATACTCCTTCTATAGAAGCTCAAAAGGATGTGGATAGCTCAAATGACAATGAACAAATTGAACCTCCTAAAGCTTGGAAATTCACATCAAACCATCCAAAGGAACAAATCATTGGGAGCCCTTCAAAAGGAGTTATAACTCGCTCAAAAGCCTTGAGTGAATGTGGTAATGTTGCATTTTTATCTCAACTAGAACCTAAAAAGATTAATGATGCTTTAAATGATGAATTTTGGGTTTTGGCTATGCATGAAGAACTAAACAATTTTCATAGAAATGATGTTTGGAAGTTAGTTCCTAGACCTAACAATGCTAGTGTTATTGGTACTAAATGGGTTTTTAGAAACAAACTTGATGAACATGGTATTGTTACTAGGAATAAAGCTCATTTGGTTGCCCAATGATACAATCAATAGGAGGGCATAGACTATGATGAAACCTTTGCACCGGCTGCAAGGTTGGAATCTATTAGGATGTTTTTGGCATTTGCTAGCTTTAAAAATTTTAAACTATTTCAAATGGATGTTAAAAGTGCCTTCTTAAATGGTTTTATAGAAGAGGAAGTATATGTTGAGCAACCCCTCGGTTTTATAGATCATGCTTTTCCTAATCATGTTTACCGGGTAAAAAAAGCTTTATATGGGTTGAAACAAGCTCCTAGAGCTTGGTATGCTCGCCTCTCTAGTTTTCTTATTGAAAATGGTTTTTCAAAAGGATCAATTGATAACACTCTTTTTGTGAGAAAAAGGATAAATGATTTCATTTTAGTTCAAATATATGTGGATGACATTATTTTCGGTGCTACTAATGAATCCTTGTGCAAGGAATTTTCTAAAGTAATGCAGGATCACTTTGAGATGAGTATGATGGGAGAGCTTACATTCTTTCTCGGGCTCCAAGTCAAGCAAACTAAGGATGGAATCTTCATTTCACAAAGCAAGTATGCGAAGGAATTGGTGAAGAAATTCAACTTGGAGAATTCTAAGCATGCGCCTACTCCCATGAGCACTAGTGTTAAGCTTGATGCGGATGAAAGTGGTGAAGATGTGGACCAAAAACTATACCGAGGTATGATAGGTAGTCTTCTTTATCTCACCGCTAGTAGACCCGATATCATGTTTAGTGTGTGTGCATGTGCACGTTTTCAAGCATCTCCAAAAGCATCTCATTTAATTGCGGTTAAAAGGATCATTAAGTATGTTAATGGAACTTTTAACCTTGGTTTATTTTATCCAAGAAGCACCTCTTTTGATTTATATGGTTTTTGTGATGCCGACTTTGCCGGATGTAAGGTAGATCGCAAGAGTACTAGTGGAACATGCCAATTCTTAGGAAATTCAATTGTTTCTTGGGCTTCCAAGAAACAAAATTGTGTTGCATTGTCCACTA
Source organism: Asparagus officinalis (assembly GCF_001876935.1). Classification (NCBI taxonomy): domain Eukaryota; kingdom Viridiplantae; phylum Streptophyta; class Magnoliopsida; order Asparagales; family Asparagaceae; genus Asparagus; species Asparagus officinalis. The sequence continues at coordinate 44,367,006 of NC_033803.1, read as the reverse complement.
CGGAAGCGGAGTACATTGCCGCCGGCTTATGTTATGCTCAAGTTTTATAGATGAAACAAAGCTTAGTTGACTATGATTTGAACTTTCAAAATATTAAAATCTTTTGTGATAACACAAGTGCTATAAATATTTCAAAAAATTCGGTTTTGCATTCTAGAACTAAGCATATTGATGTGCGCCATCATTTCTTACGCGATCATGTAGAGAGACAAGATGTATCCCTAGTATTTGTTGACACAAAATCTCAACTAGCGGATATATTTACTAAGCCTCTTGGAGAGGATGATTTTTGTCGCATAAGAAATGGTTTGGGCTTATGTACTATGTGAAAGTTCTACATTGCTTGCTTGTTTAGTTGCACTTTATATTTCTCTTTACCCTATTTTTTTTGATGGTGACAAAGGGGGAGAGAAATCTCCTCATTTGTTGCATATACTTAGGGGGAGCTCATAGATAGGGGGAGCATATATCTATAAGCTATTTTATTTTTGCTCTTATAATGGTTGGTTGTCATCATCAAAAAGAGGGAGATTGTTAGCCCTTATGTTTTGATGATGTTTACAACCACCATTAACGGTACTAATGGCTTATTAAGTGCAAATGTAGAAAATTTATATATCAAGCTTGTTAGTGCCATTAATGGAGGATTGGATGGAATATACGCTACAACGATGATATCCAAAGGAGGAGAAGGCATAATGATGAAGCAAAGTTAACTCAAGAACAACAAAATCATAAAGAAGCTTCATCAAACTTAAAGCTATAACAAGATTCAAGAACTGTATTCTATGTGAGGATATTAGCTTGCTTTTCTATTTTCTCTCTAGTGCTAGAATATAGGCAAAGAGTTACTGATCTTACTTGAAGCTATTGGGACTCACACACACATTTTCATACTTAAGTTTTTAAGCGTTTTTTCACAAAATACTATTTTTCACAAGTATGAGGACCTATCTGCAAAATTCTTTTTCCAAACAGTTTGTTTTTAGTATTAAAAACATTTTACAAAGTTTCATAATTTTCAGAGGTCAAACAAATATTTTGCAAATATTTTAAGTTAGTCAAAATCAAGTTTCTGCAATGTATCAGAATGCGGTCGACCGGACCGGTCGACCGCACCTATGATCATTCGTCAGTATTTTCCAGAGAGGTCGTCGGTCGACCGGTGCGGTCGACCAAAATCTCGATTTTTATATCGGTCGACCGCGTCGGTCGACCGATGATGGTTCTGTTTGTTTTCCAAATTTTCAACGTTGTTCGCGGTCGACCGAATTTTCGGTCGGTCGACCGAAGCATTTCTTCGGTTAACCGAAATTCCCTTCGGTCAACCGAAATCTTTCTTCTTTCAGCCGCGACTTTTTTCAAACGGTCATTTGCCTGGAACACTGTGCTTTCACTTAACAGTGTTTGGCACAGTCTGAGATAAGGGTCAGAAAAGGAGATTATTTTCTTAATTGGGAAGATTGGGTTTTGTTTTTAAATTGATTTATCTCTTCTATTTAAACCCCAGACTTCTTCTTCCTCAGTTGCCCTAATGTTTGCAAAAACCAGAGAGACTGCTCTTCTATTTAAACCCCAGACTTCTTCTTCCTCAGTTGCCCTAATGTTTGCAAAAACCAGAGAGACTGTTGTCTTCCTGAGAAAATTTTCAAATCTGTTTTTCTCTGTGGTTTTTGGGTGTGTTCACTTCCAAGCTTCAATAATTCTTCTCTTTGCCATAGGGGCTGTGTAAAGAGAGAGTCTTTCATCTTTTCTTCTGCTGTGTGAGTTAGATCTTGTGTAGATCAATTGTGAGGGAGTGTGATCTGTTGAGATCAAACTGTGTAGTGAGAGATCGTGTGGGATCGCTGTGTAGACGAAGTTCCGGCTTCCAAACCGGGTGTGTAGTGGATTTCTCCTCGAGAGTGGGGAGCGGGGACGTAGGTCAGCGGGCCGAACCTCGTTAACACATCGCGCGTCAAGGATAACGATTCCTAACCCTATCTCTCTTAATTTGATTGCATTACTGTTTTGTGGTTTGCTTGTATTTAATTTTATTGCATATTAGAGACTCTTGACCCTAATCACCCCCCCCCTCGAGGGTCCAACATGTTTGTGTATGTATTTGTTTTGGTTGTGTATTTTATACGTCCGAGGGGTCGCCTCGATTATCTGACACTATATTGCAATGATAGTTACTTGTCTATACATGTGAGTTGACACTTTTGACACAAGTTTAGACCCGCACATCGAGACACGTGCGATTTTAGGATATGTATATCTTTCCACATATACCTTTGACAATTGCACCTCTTTACTTATAGTCCATGTGTTGGGCATACATTACTATTGATCCATGTGTTTGATACTTATCATTTCGGTCCATGTGTTGGACACATATTTTATTCAGACCATGTGTTGGACATGCATTCACATTTCAGTCCTCGTGTTGGACTATAATTCATTGAAGTCCTCGTGTTGGACTATAATCCACTAAAGTCCTCGTGTTGGACTATAATCCATTTCAGTCATCGTGTTGGACATTTACATATTTGACCACGTCTTGGACATTTGTTAAGCTATGAGTATGACACTTATCTGAATCAGGATATGACATGATTAATGATAGCTACCTAGACTGGACACGACACTTATGTGATATTGACATTTGACACTTATATGGTTTTGACGTGACTTTTGATTAAGTATTGAGATGAGTTGTTTCTTTCAGTTTATTATTCATGTATTAGACTTTGGGTTTTGTAATTAGGGATTTACAATTTGAGATAAAAGGTATATACATGAGGGTTTCCTTGTTTGGATTATTTCGCTCGACGTACCTATGCTCGTGTTGTAATTTCCTAAATACTAAAACCCATTATTTGCTAGGAGTAATGATTTTAACTATTATGTAATAACTGTACTTTCTATATACAACGAGCCCTTTCCCTTGGGGTTGGTTATGATGTTGCTCGCTAGCGCTTTGACGCTCGTTGTCCCTCCCCCTTTCAGGTAACGAGCCAGGAGCACGGAGAGTCGCAGGTTGATGGCGACACACTTTAGTGTTCAGCTGACGATTTTTAGATATGTTTTATTTTGGAGCTCCACTATAAACTGTGTTTAGACATTTGAGGACTTTATTCTAGATGTGTAAAGGCTGTGTGCCTTATTTCCTTTACTCAGACTTGTTGTATTTGAGATTTGTTAAGAACTCCAGTTTATTCATTTCAAACATTGACTTTGTATTCCTGTATGTTGGATGATGAAATATTATTTTGATCTCTATCATTTAGTTGTTGATTCTACTAGATGTGATAGAATTGTGATGGTGAAACATGTTATTGCACGGTGTGGTGCATGGCAAGTTTGACATTCTTGGTTTTACCTTGGACTGCAGCCTTGTGTGAACCCAGGGGCGTCACAGTTGGTATCAGAGCTCTAGTTCCAGTATCCTTAGGATCATCCTGTGTCGAGTCGTGGAGATTGGATAGAGTTTCTTAGGATTCATGTATAGAGTCTGTAAGGATTTTCTAGTATGAGTGAGGACGATATATGCGTATATCTCAAAATTTGAGAATATTTTTTTTATAACAACTATTTTTATGTTGATTGAAGGTATTTGCGTGAATACTATGTATTATGAATTCGTATTGTGATGCGTTGTATATATATTTTTATTATCTCACTTACTGTGATAATTAAGCTCTCCTTTTGATACTTTAAATATCAAAACGAGGATGTGGTCGAGGTAAAACTCGTACCTGGAGAGCTGGGCACGCAGAGCCGAGCCGCAGCAGGCTCCACAGTATTTGATCGACTTCATGGCACCGTTAGCAATAAGATCTTACAACACTCGAGGAGCAAGAAGTGTATCTGTTTACGTCAGCAGTAGCACTTTAAGGAGTTCCATCACCGGTTGTACCCGTCGTGAAAGTAAAGAAGCAATACTTATGAAGGCACCACCACCACAATTAGCTATTTATAGAACCACAGAGCAGGAGGTTTAGCTCTGAAAGAATAAGAAAGATATCAGACAATGAGAGCACCAGAGTTTCTAGATGCACCAACTTCATTAGCAACCTATAAGGGAAGGAGTATGTGAAAATTTCTTGAACGTCGACTTAATACCAAGCAGAAGTTAAATGTATTCAGCACTAAGGGCATCGCTGGAGGATAGCAACAACATCCGATTTTTGATGGGGTAGCAATTATCACCTATTCGGGAGAATTTTAGTCACTACTTGCAGTTAGAGCTAGTCTAAGTAAAGCAGGGAGACATGCCCATAGTGAAGGAAGAAATCAAAATCAGAATAGTGGAAACGCCAATGGCAAGAGAACTATTGCGGAAACTAGAGAATCCTAGCAGTGGAGAATGATTTTAACCCAGCAACAAGGATAACATAAGAAAGGAGCACAATATGATTCGAGAGCGCCGAAGTAGCGCAGAGTTCGGAGTACATGTTACAATCACAACAAGATCGAACAAAGAGCGAAAGACTTGCCGCAGTACACTAGCAGGAAGCCAGCAAGATAGAGGTCACGAACGACAGTCTCAGAGTCGTAATTTCAGCTAGCAGTGGGGAAATATATTTGCATCATCCAGGAGATTTGCATTATCTAGCGGAATCTATTCAGCAGTACCGCATGATCAGGGTTCGAACGGAGCTTTATTCTTGATTTTCTTTTCAGCTCGGATCTAATTTGATTTAGAAAATTCGCTTATCTTTCATACCTCCGTTGATAGGCTTCAGCTTGTAACACATTCTTTAGATATTCCATTGTCAGTATCTGCTCCTCTAGGGGAGGTGTCCACTCTATCTATAGGAGATATGTCATCAGATTAGACAAGTCAGGGTTTGTTGTCAATTTGATAGCATTGTATATGTCCGGGTTCGATGTTATCCTTGGTATGATTTGGTTATCCTCCTACCAGGCAAGTATTGACTGCTTTGCGAAGACAGTCAATTTGCGAGCGTCCGATGGGTCCGAGATGATTGTAGCAACCTCTCAGGGCAACCGTTTTGCGGAGTCGTTTCTGGCGTATATCGAGGAAGTTCTGCGACGGGATCTGAGTATTGATTTATTGGAGACTAGAGTTGTCTCAGAGTATCAGGATGTCTTTCAGGATATACCTGGGTTACCTCCTGTGTGAGAGGTCGAGTGGTGTATTGAGTTGCAGCCGGGCACAGTCCCGATATCCCGCGCACCCTATCGTATGACACCAGTTGAGATGAGGGAGCTTCAGACCCAGTTGGACAATTTGTTAGCTCAGGGTTTTATTTGTAGGAGTTATTCTCCGTGGGGCGCATCGGTCCTCTTCGTGAAGAAGAAGGACAGTAATATGAGATTGTGCATTGATTATAGAGAGTCGAACAAGGTCACTATCCGGAATAGGTACTCATTACCTAGGATTGATGACTTGTTCAACTAGTTACAGAGAGCGTAGTATTTCTTGAAGTTTGATCTGCATTCTGGTTATCATAGTTGCGGGTTCGGGAGATGGATTTTCCCAAAGCCGTTTTTCCTGATTCGATATGAACCTTTCGAGTTTCTGGTCATGCCATTTGGGTTGACTAATGCTCTCGTGGTATTCATGGATTTGATGAACGAGGTTTTTTTTTTCTTCGTCCCTTCTTGGACCAGTTTGTAATTTTCTTTATCAATGATATTCTCATTCATTCGAGATCGGAGGCAGAATACAAGCAGCATCTACGGTTAGCTTTGAAGACTCTACAGGAGCATCAGTTTTATGCTAAATTCAGCAAGTGCGAGTTTTGGCTTTCAGGAGTCAGATTTCTCGGCCACGTCATCAGCAGATAGGACATAGCAATGGATCTGGCTAAGGTTACAGCAGTTCTTAATTTGGAACCGCCGAAGACGATGACAGAGATCCGAAGCTTCTTGGGTTAGCCGGTTATTACAGGAAGTTCATCCTATACTTCTTGAAGATTTCGGCGCCACTTACATGCCTTACGAAGAATGGTGTACAGTTCATTTGGAACACGGAGTGCCAGAAGGCCTTTGATACTTTAAAGACTAAGTTGACTACAGCGCCGATTTTGACTATTCCGAGCAGCGACAGGACGTACGTCATTTACACAGATGCATCATTGGTAGGTTTAAGAGGCATCTTGATGTAGACTCAGAGGGTAGAAGCATATATCTCATGACAATTTAGGGTGCACGAGCAGAACTATCACACTCATGATTTGGTGTTAGCAGTAGTGGTATTTGCACTGAAGTCACGAGACATTACTTATATGGAGTGCCACTCATGATTTGGTGTTAGCAGTAGTGGTATTTGCACTGAAGTCACGAGACATTACTTATATGGAGTGCAATTTGAGTTGTTCATCGACCATGAAGTCACGAGACATTACTTATATGGAGTGCAATTTGAGTTGTTCATCGACCACCAGAGTTTAAAGTATATTTTCTCCCAGAATGAACTCAACCAGAGACAGCGACGGCGGATTGAGTTTATTGAAGACTATGAATTCTAAGATGTACAAGGACTTAAAGATACACTTTTGGTGGAGTGATAGGCGTAGGAAGATTTCAGAGTATATAGCTTAGTGTCTTACCTGTCGGTAAGTGAAGGTGGAACATTAGAGACCGGTAGGAACACTTCAATCTTTTCTCATTTAGAAATAGAAGTGGGCGGACTTTTTATGAACCTTATTGTAGGGTTGCCGAAGTCGGAGAAAGAAAATCATTCTGTTTGGATGATAATGGATGTACTAATGAAGCCAGCATATTTCATTCCAGTAAGGACTACTTCTACCGCCGAGGCATATGCGAGGATATTTGTTCGAGAGATAGTTCGACTTCATGGAGTTCCAAACACGATTGTATCAGATCAAGGTTCAGTGTTCACTTCACACTTTTGGAAGAGTTTCCAGGATTCACTTGGTAGCAGACTATCATACAGTAGTATATTCCACCTATAGACGGATGGTCAGACGGGGAGAGTAAATCAGGTGTTGGAAGATATGTTATGGGCTTGTGTCATTGATAATCACATTTTATTACAATTTTATACCCTCATTATCTATTTTATATGAATAAATATACCATTAATAATTGTTGTTAGATTAGTTTGCACATAAATGAATGGAAATATAAATAAATATTATTAAACTTAAAAACCCCTCAAAATCTCGCTTCTCTATTTTTGTAGCATTTTAGAAGCCCATGAAGCAAAAGTCAAAGAGGAAAATGACCAAAGAAGTTTGAATTGGACTTAGTTGCAAAAAGTTGAAATCACCGGACTTGGATGCAAAGATTACAAGAATGCAGTCCGGACTTGATTTAAACAATTGCAATTGGGCTAGATATTGAATGGGGCCGGATTTGCTTATGGACATTGTTGCTGCAAATGTACAAATCAAATGAAATAGGCCAAACTTGCTTACATGAATAAATGAGTGGACTGCTGAAGATTTGCCTGGTTGCTCAAAATAAGCCGAACATGGATTTTAAACATATGAGTGGACCAGGCTTTTAAGTGCTCAAAGTGGGCCGGTCATGGATTTGCTGCAGATTGCATTGGATGGGTTGGACTCAAAAGCAAAAAAAAAATGAAATTTGCTTCAATGAAGACCGGACTTGTGGGCTTGGATTTCACAAGAAAATTGTTTTCATCAATAGGCCGAATTTTCCTTGTTTGCTGCAGCTCTTCAATTGAGGTTGCTGGATTTTCTTCTTTGGACTTGATGAAGGCCGGTTTCATTGGTGTTTGCTACTTAGGCTGCATACATGGGATTTAATGCAAGGAGACCGAATTTGATTGCTCAGCTTAGACTTCAAAAATCAAATGAAATCAAATGCAAACATTTGGGCCGGTTTCATTGGTGATTGCTGCATGGGCCGGACTTGCATTGTTTATTTTCTCCTTGAAAAAAAATCAAATGAAGATTGGGCTAGAGAAGAACAAAAACCAAATTCAAAGGTGGAGATTGTTACTTGGGACTCAAGACAAATCCAATGGCTCATATTCATTGAAGATTACTATAAATAAGGGTAGAGAGTGAGGGGTTAAGGGTGTGAAAATTTTGTAAACTCCTTTTGGAGAGGAGGGCTACTCTTAATTGAGAAGGCCTTCCAAAAATTGTAACTTTAGTTGCAATTAATAATAATAATTTTTCCTCTTTAAATTTATTCTTTCTCCTCTTTGTTGAATGATGAGGATGGAGATGAAGAGCAATTTGAAGGTTTGCATTTCTTTTCTCTTTTATTTCTTTTTTGTAATTTCTTTATTATTGCTTATTAGTTAGATTTAAATTCATGCTTGTAGTGTAGATTTAATTTCTTGTCTTTTTATTTCTTTTTGCACTTTAATTTGTAGAGTAAATTTATTTTCTTGTATATAATTTTTGAATTTATTTTGTAGTTTAGATTTTTATTTTCTTTGTAGTTAGATTTATTTCTTGTTCATAGTTTAGATTTTTCTTTTCTTTTTATTTTTGTAATTAGTTCCTTTTCTTCTTGCTTTTATTTCTTAAGATGTGAATTTAATTCTTGTAAGAATCTTAGAATTGTATGAAACTAGTCTAATTTCTTTTATATTGTATGAATTATTCTCTTGTACTTAAAATGTTCATGTTTAGGATAATCAACTAGAGAACTAATCGGTAGAAGAAGAATTTGATAATCTATGCTTATCTTAAATGGTTTGATAGGTTATGCTTATGAATTCTAGGATTATTATCATGTTGTTGTTCTTATCATGAATAGTAATTTTAGCTTAGATGATAATTTGATAGGTTACACTTTCCTTAAATGGTTTGATAATCTATGCTTAATAAATCTAAGTTGAAATATGATAAAAAGGGAATAGTTTATATTTTGTAATTGAAATTGGTTAGTGGATTATATTCTAGATTTCTTACTTCTTTTGAATCCTCCATATTGTCTTTCTTAAATTTTCTTTTCATTCTTGGTTTTATTTCTTGATTTTATTCATTCATCTTTCTTGGCTTGTGATTTCATTTATTCTTTAATTCTTCTTTCTCTCCTCTAAAATTCAATTTATTATCTTTTGCAAATATTCACAACTATCACTAATCACATTCATACTTATTCTTTATTCATAATTGTCATGCACAAAATATAAGAACCAAGTTTAATAATCTCTTAAAATCACCTTCTTTGTGAGATCGATATCTTTTTATACTATAACTTGATAAATTGTGCACTTGCAATTTTGGTACATAATTATGCCGCATCAAGTTTTTGGCGCCGTTGCCGGGGAATGTGCTAAAATGGGATTTTATTAACTTGATTCTTTAACTTGTGTATTTTTCTTGTGAAGGAACCGCTTGGAGCTTGAAAATCTTGGATTGAAGATCAAGAATTTGGAGCATTGCTTTCGGGTAAGTCTTCTTTCTAGTTTTCAATTCCACCCTCTTTAGTTAGCTTCACAATTAGAGACAATTAGGATTTAAAAAAAAAGATTTTATTTTTGTTGACCATAATAAAATTCATCTTTCACTTGGACATTAACTAACAAGATAATAAATTCAAACAATTTCCCCCCTTCTCACATTTGATTGTTGTTGACCATAATTAAAAAAAAAGATTTTCTTTTTATCATCCTTTTTAGTCGCTTTTAATTTCTAGGGTTGCATTTCATATAGTGTAGGAATTCACCAAAGTGATTGTTGCACTTGATTTGGCACACACTTAAAACATTCTTAAGGACAAAACCCCAATCAAGATAAGGTAAGGGATTTCATCACCCTTTCCTTATCCCACAAATCACTAATTCCTCACTTCACAAACCCAAGCCTTCTAAAACTCATTAGACGTTGGCCCCTAAGGATTCGAGCTCAATAAGGCACAAGAAATCCTTAAGTGAACGGTTTAAGTTTTCTCAGAATAGTTGGTGTCTAAGGAAAGGTTTAGGGGTTGTGTAAAGCGCTCCGTAAGGAAAGAGGTACTTAATTGATCTTTGATCACACTCTAGTACTATCCTTACCTGGCTAACTACCTGGGTAAAACTTTGATCTTTTCACTGTAGGAATTTTTGGTTAGGAGCTGGTCTAGTTGAGTTAGGCTAAACCCTAGAGTTAGAGTTGATTGAAAAGTGATTGCCTTGATTTGTTTTAATTAGGATTTTTTTTCTTTTTCTTCATCTTCTCATATAAAAAAAACTAATTTTCTTTCTTTAAAAAAAAACTAATTTTCTTTCTTTAAAAAAAAAACTAATTTTCTTTCTTTAAAAAAAACTAATTTTCTTTCTTTCTTTCCTTTTTAAAAAAAAACTAATTTTCTTTCTTTCTTTAAAAAAAAAATTGTTTTGGTGTATGCAATTTTGGGTTCGGGATAATTTTCATCGCTTAATCCATGTTGAACCAATCCAAGAAATGGCAAATCAACCAGTTCTTCAGGATATGTGTTATCCCACCAGAAATGTAATTCCATCTTGCATAAGACTCCCCGAAGTAAATGGAGCAAATTTCGAGCTTAGACCGCATTTTATAAACATGCTTCCCAAATTCCTAGGTAATGAAACAGAAGATGCATATATATTTATCTCGGAATTTGAGGAAGTATGTATTATGATTAAAATGAGAGAATTAACTGAAGATGCGATTAAGCTTAGATTTATTCCATTTGCCCTTAAGGACAAAGCTAAAAAATGGTTGTACAGCTTACCGACAAATTCCATCTCAACTTGGGAGGAATTTGTCACTGTTTTTCTCAAGAAATTTTCCCTATTCACAAAACGGTAAAGCTTAGGAACAGCATTCAAAACTTCAAAATTGTCCCGGGAGAGCCATTCTGGAAATACTTTGACCGATTTAAAGATCTTTTAATCCAATGTCCTCATCATGGTCTAGAAAAATGGCGATTGTGCTAAGTCATATATGAAGGATTGGACTATTCTTCAAAAACATCTTTAGAATCGATGTGTCAGGGAGATTTTATGAGAAAAAACGTCGATGAAGCTTGGGAATTCCTAGAGAGTCTATCCGAGAAAACAATGCAGTGGGAAAACTGTGATGACAGGGTTTCATCTGTTTCCCAATCTAAGTCTAGTGGTTTTTCCTTGGAGTCAAACATTGCGTCTGAAGCGAAGATGGCGACGATTATGCGGAGGTTAGAAGCCTTAGAAGTTAAGGAACGAGCTCCGGCTCAAATCAATCATATTTCTGCCCCCAAGGAAACTCTCCCGGAAATCAAAACTTCATTCCCGCGTCAAACTCGCAATTCCCGAGGGGAAACACTGTCCCGTTCAACATACCGAATAATTTTTCTAACCCACCTTTTCCAAACCAATATCCTCATCCTCACCAGCCTACAAATCAATCAAATTGTGATCATGACAAATGTTTAAGTGTCTTAGAAAAGGGTTTAGAAGCTATGATCAAAGCTTCTACACAAACTACGAACATGTTGACCCCATCATCCACCACTCTAAATTCATTCATGCAAACCACCGGCCAAGTGCTCAACTCGAACACACAAGCCATAGCCCGGTTAGAAACCCAACTTGGGCAACTAGCCGCTGCCGTGAGTGAGAGAGAAAAAGGAAAATTCCCAAGTCAACCTGTTGCAAACCCTAAAGACACTGGATCCAGTTCCAACAACCCAGCTCAACTGAATGCAATTCACACTCTGAGATCAGGAAAACAAATAGACAATCAGGTTAGAATGCCACCGGATCAACCCCCTCCCCCCATTAAAAACCCTCCTTCCGATGAAGCAATTCCTTCCGATGACCAAAATGTTGAACTTGAGATTGAGCCTGATCTAGATAGGTATAGGCCCGTTGCCCCCTTTCCAGATAGACTCAAACCTAGGAAAAACTCCCCGCAGGTTGAGAAAATCCTAGAAACATTCAAACAGGTCAAGATCAACATCCCTCTCCTAGATGCAATCGAACAACTTCCTTCTTATGCAAAGTTCTTGAAGGACTTATGCACGAAGAAAAGAACCACCAATGTCCCCAAGAAAGTCTTCTTAGCTGCCAACCTCAGTGAAATCTTTTCGAAACCAATGCCGTTGAAATACAAGGACCCTGGTTGTCCCACAATTCCATGCGTCATAGGTAACACTCACATTGATAAGGCACTTCTAGACTTAGGAGCTAGTGTCAACCTCCTTCCTTACTCGGTTTATCAACAGCTAGGTGTAGGAGAACTTAAACCTACAAGATGCACTCTACAGTTAGCTGATAGATCTGTAAAAATTCCCAAAGGAGAGGTAGAGGATGTTCTGATCAAAGTTGGAGAGTTCATTTTCCCTGTTGATTTTATTGTCTTGGAAACGCAGCCCGTTTCCAATCTCAAAAGTCAAATCCCCAAAAGTCAAATCCCCGTCATTCTAGCCACCTCAAATGCTTTGATAAACTGTAGAACTGGTCAGATGAAACTATCTTTTGGGAATATGACTGTTGACCTCAATATTTTCAACTTAGGGAGACAACCTAGTGATCCATCTGATGAACCCAAGAAAGTGAATTTCATTCAAGGTATATCCAGTGAACAACAAGAGGGAGAGTGTGAGTCTGATTCGAATGCATCTGATTTAATGATTGAGGAAATTTCTGATGACGAACTAGAGATAGAACCGCTGGTCAATCATGTTTTTACTGTTGGCTGGCAACGAGAACCTTTAGAGATAGAACCCCGAGTCCAGCTTCGCCCATCTGTGGAGGAACCCCCTAAGTTAGAGCTCAAACCTCTACCCGAAAATCTAGAGTATGCCTACTTAGGGGAGAACGAGTCTTTACCAGTTATCATTTCTTCTGAGTTGACTACCGGTCAAAAGGAAGCTCTCTTAGCTGTTTTAAGAGAGAATAGGGAAGCCATTGGATGGACCATGGCTGATATCAAAGGGATTAGTCCAACCATTGTTCAACACCGAATCCATTTGATAGATGATGCCAAACCTACTAGAGATGCTCAACGTAGGTTAAACCCAGTGATGAAAGAAGCCGTTAGGAAAGATATTCTGAAATGTCTCGATCATGGGATCATTTATCCCATTTCTGATAGTTCATGGGTGAGTCTGGTCCAAGTTGTTCCAAAGAAATTTGGGATCACCGTGATCCAAAATGAGGCTAATGAGCTGATTCCCACTCGGATCAAACTGGATGACGAGTCTGTATTGACTACCGAAAACTCAACTTAGCCACTCGGAAAGATCATTTCCCTCTTCCTTTCATTAACCAAATGTTAGAACGTTTAGCAGGACACGAGTTCTACTGTTTCCTGGATGTATATTCAGGATACAATCAAATCCCTATCGCTCCCGAAGATCAGGAGAAAACCACCTTCACTTGCCCGTATGGAACATTCGCATACCGACGCATGCCTTTTGGCCTGTGCAATGCACCGGCCACATTCCAACATTGCATGATCAGTATTTTTTCCGACATGGTAGAGCGATTTCTCGAAATTTTCATGGATGACTTTTCCATTTTTGGTGACACATTTTCCCAATGTTTGCATCATCTTAAACTGGTCCTAGAACGGTGTAGGGAGAAAAATCTGACTCTCAATTGGGAGAAATGTCATTTCATGGTCAAACAAGGCATTGTCTTAGGACATGTAGTTTCCAATAGGGGAATCGAAGTGGACAAAGCTAAGGTAGATCTCATTTCCAATCTCCCTCCTCCCAAAACTGTCAAAGATGTCAGATCGTTTCTTGGTCATGCTGGTTTTTACCGACGTTTCATCAAGGATTTTAGCAAAATTGCTAGACCCTTGACCAATCTCTTAGCCAAGGATACATCATTTGTCTTCTCTCCCGACTGCCTCAAAGCTTTTGAATATCTGAAAAAGGAGCTAACCACAGCTCCTATCATTCATGCACCGGACTGGACCTTACCCTTCGAACTGATGTGTGATGCATCTGATTATGCAATCGGTGCTGTTTTAGGACAACGGTTTGATGGAAAACCGCATGTGATCTTCTACGCCAGTAGGACTCTGAATGATGCCCAACAAAACTACTCTGTCACAGAGAAAGAGTTTTTAGCTGTAGTCTTTGCCTTAGAAAAATTCAGGTCCTACCTCATCGGTTCCTTAACCAAAGTTTTCACAGATCATGCCGCACTAAAGTATCTTTTGACCAAAAAGGATGCTAAAGCACGGCTCATTAGATGGATTCTCCTTCTTCAAGAGTTTGACATTCAAATTCTTGACAGAAGGGGAACAGAGAACCCCGTAGCAGATCACCTCTCTCGACTCCCAAATGCACCAACATCAACCGTCCCAATCAATGAACATTTTCCAGATGAACAACTCCTAGAAATCCAATCTGTTCCCTGGTTCGCTGACATTGTGAACTACATAGTCATGAACCAGATCCCTTCTCATTGGTCCAAACAGGATAGATCCCGTTTTCTCTCCCAAGTAAAATACTTTTACTGGGATGATCCATATCTGTTCAAATACTATCCTGATCAGATCTTTAGGAGGTGTGTTCCCACAGAAGAAACTAGGAGTGTTCTATCCTTTTGTCATGAACAAGCCTGTGGGGGCCACTTTGGGCCAAGAAAAACAGCAGAAAAAGTTCTCCAATCTGGGCTGTATTGGCCCACTCTCTTCAAGGATTCATTCGAGCTTTGCAAAACCTGTAACCGCTGTCAGCTTTTAGGGAAGGTCACTAGGAGAAATATGATGCCTTTACAACCCATCTTATCTGTTGAACTTTTTGATCTGTGGGGTATCGATTTTATGGGACTATTTCCAAATTCCTTTGGAAATGTCTACATTCTAGTAGCCGTTGAATACATGTCAAAATGGGTTGAGGCGGTAGCTTGCAAAACTAATGACAACAAGGTCGTTGTCAAGTTTTTGAAAGAGAACATTTTTGCCCGGTTTGGAGTACCTCGAGCGATCATCAGTGATAACGGTACACATTTCTGTAACCGTTCTTTCGAGGCTTTGATGAGGAAATATTCAATCACACACAAATTGTCAACTCCTTATCACCCCCAAACCAGTGGACAAGTAGAGGTCACAAACAGGCAGATCAAACAAATCTTAGAAAAAACAGTTAATCATAACAGAAAAGATTGGTCTGTAAAATTGTGTGATGCTCTGTGGGCGTATAGAACAGCTTTTAAGGCCAATTTGGGGATGTTACCATACAGATTAGCATTTGGGAAAGCTTGTCACCTACCCGTGGAGTTGGAACATCGAGCAATGTGGGCAATAAAACAGTTGAATTTTGACTCAGACTCAGCAGGTAAGAACAGGTTACTCCAAATAAATGAGTTGGAAGAAATTCGGAATGATGCATACATAAACTCAAAAATTTACAAAGAGAAAACAAAAAATTTTCATGACAAATCAATTTTGCGAAAAAATTTCTCTCCAGGACAGAAAGTTTTATTGTACAATTCGAAATTACATCTTTTTCCGGGAAAATTAAGATCAATATGGACTGGTTCATTTTTTGTTAAACAAGTTTTTCCACATGGAGCTGTCGAGATAGAAAATCCTAAAAATGGTAATATTTTTAAAATAAATGGTTAACGTCTGAAACCATTTTTAAAATTTTCTACGTTCGGAGAGGAAGAGGTGTTGGTTCTTCATGAACCTCATTATCTGTAAAAAAAAACTAATTTTTCTTTTGTTTTTTAGTTAACACTATTTAAAAAAAAGTTTTTCCTTATAAAAAAAACATAACAAAAATTTGAATAAGTAACATAGGTAAAAATATAAAAAAATATAAAAAAAAATTATAAAAAAATAATTACTTACAATTTTCTTCTTATTTGATTTC
Source organism: Asparagus officinalis (assembly GCF_001876935.1). Classification (NCBI taxonomy): domain Eukaryota; kingdom Viridiplantae; phylum Streptophyta; class Magnoliopsida; order Asparagales; family Asparagaceae; genus Asparagus; species Asparagus officinalis. Next base: position 44,351,283 of record NC_033803.1, on the reverse strand, counting down.
TTCATCCTCATACTAAGAGTACTTGCAGATCATTATCATCATTGTCAACCGAACAACTGTAAGTTCTTCAATTTTATCTGCTTTACTTTGTGCTTCAGCGAATTTGCATTGAGGACAATGCAAAATTTAGGTGTGGGGGTGAGAAATACATATTTTCCTCTTTATTTTACCTTTTTAGTTATATTTTTCTTTCTTTTTGTTAAAAAAAAAATTATAAAAAAAAATTATCACTTGCCAAATTAATAGAGTTAAGTAATAATTGATCAAATTGATAGATTTTAAATTTTCTAATTCTTAGTTAGTGACATATTCAAGTTCACCTTTTATGATAACTCCAAATAAAATTCTTAAGAAATGATTTTTCAACTAGTATACTTTACTTAAGTCTTACCTTAGACTTTTAATTAAAAATAATGAAATTTTTGCATGCTTAACTTAGAGTTGAAAATATTTTTTTCAAGTTATCTTGATTTACACATTTTTTTAGACTATATACACTTACACATATATATATTAAAAAAAAAACTAACCTTATAAAAGAAGAGTGCGAAAAAGGGGCACCACCAAAAAAAAAACTCTTAAATTCAAGGTGATTCTATCTTATAAAGCCTAAGTTGACTGAGCAATTAAGCCCAAGGAGTATCTCTATACTTAATGATATATATATATATATATATATATATATATAACACTAACCATTGTTTTTATATATTGTTGTTTTGTATATATGGTCTTTGAAAAATAATTTTTGATCAAGAGACTTGAAAGTTATTTAAAACAAAGAGTTGGCATGTTCTTTTCAAAACTTTTTAATTAAATTTCTAAGATTTGACTTGGTTTTGTATTGCTATAATGAAAAAGATTTTCTAGGGGATTTACATTTGAGTTATATATAAAAACGTTTTCTTGATTATTGACTAGCTTCAATTAGAATAACTAAATATATCAAGGAAAATCTGTTATTTACTGACTTAATTAACTTGGCAAGTTAACCGAATTTTGTAAGTATATTCACTGTAAACCCTCACGAGACTACAACCCGTCCACTAGGGTAACCTAGGGGTTTAAAGGCTTGTTGTATGCGCTAAATACAACCGCGATTCCTGCGAAAGTGAGTTAGGAATTTCTTTTTATTTTCTTTGCTAGAGGACTAGCAAAAGTTTAGGTGTGGGGGTATTTGATAATCACATTTTATTATAATTTTATACCCTCATTATCTATTTTATATGAATAAATATACCATTAATAATTGTTGTTAGATTAGTTTGCACATAAATGAATGGAAATATAAATAAATATTATTAAATCTAAAAACCACTCAAAATCTCTCTTCTCTATTTTTGTAGCATTTTAGAAGCCCATGAAGCAAAAGTCAAAGAGGAAAATGACCAAAGAAGTTTGAATTGGACTTAGTTGCAAAAAGTTGAAATCACCGGACTTGGATGCAAAGATTACAAGAATGCAGACCGGACTTGATTTAAATTGCAATTGGGCTGGATATTGAATTGGGCCGGATTTGCTTATGGACATTGTTGCTGCAAATGTACAAATCAAATGAAATAGGCCAAACTTGCTTACATGAATAAATGAGTGGACTGCTGAAGATTTGCCTGGTTGCTCAAAATAAACCGAACTTGGGTTTTAAACATATGAGTGGACCAGGCTTTTAAGTGCTCAAAGTGGGCCGGTCATGGATTTGCTGCAGATTGCATTGGATGGGCTGGAGTCAAAAGCAAAAAAAAAAATGAAATTTGCTTCAATGAAGACCGGACTTGTGGGCTTGGATTTCACAAGAAAATTATTTTCATCAATAGGCCAAATTTTCCTTGTTTGTTGCAGCTCTTCAATTGAGGTTGCTGGATTTTCTTCTTTGGACTTGATGAAGGCCGGTTTCATTGGTGTTTGCTACTTAGGCTGCATACATGGGATTTAATGCAAGGAGACCGAATTTGATTGCTTTGGTGTTTGCTACTTAGGCTGCATACATGGGATTTAATGCAAGGAGACCGAATTTGATTGCTCAGCTTAGACTTCAAAAATCAAATGAAATCAAATGCAAACATTTGGGCCGGTTTCATTGGTGATTGCTGCATGGGCCGGACTTGCATTGTTTATTTTCTCCTTGAAAAAAAATCAAATGAAGATTGGGCTAGAGAAGAACAAAAACCAAATTCAAAGGTGGAGATTGTTACTTGGGGCTCAAGACAAATCCAATGGCTCATATTCATTGAAGATTACTATAAATAGGGGTAGAGAGTGAGGGGTTAAGGGTGTGAAAATTTTGTAAACTCCTTTTGGAGAGGAGGGCTACTCTTAATTGAGAAGGCCTTCCAAAAATTGTAATTTTAGTTGCAATTAATAATAATAATTTTTCCTCTTTAAATTTGTTCTTTCTCCTCTTTGTTGAATTATGAGGATGGAGATGAAGAGCAATTTGAAGGTTTGCATTTCTTTTCTCTTTTATTTCTTTTTTGTAATTTCTTTATTATTGTTTATTAGTTAGATTTAAATTCATGCTTGTAGTGTAGATTTAATTTCTTGTCTTTTTATTTCTCTTTGCACTTTAATTTGTAGAGTAGATTTATTTTCTTGTATATAATTTTTGTAATTTATTTTGTAGTTTAGATTTTTATTTTCTTTGTAGTTAGATTTATTTCGTGTTCATAGTTTAGATTTTTCTTTTCTTTTTATTTTTGTAATTAGTTCCTTTTCTTCTTGCTTTTATAATTCTTGTAGGAAGTTTAGAATTATATGAAACTAGTCTAATTTCCTTTATATTGTATGAATTATTCTCTTGTACTTAAAATGTTCATGTTTAGGATAATCAACTAGAGAACTAATCGGTAGAAGAAGAATTTGATAATCTATGCTTATCTTAAATGGTTTGATAGGTTATGCTTATGAATTCTAGGATTATTATCATGTTGTTGTTCTTATCATGAATAGTAATTTTAGCTTAGATGATAATTTGATAGGTTACACTTTCCTTAAATGGTTTGATAATCTATGCTTAATAAATCTAAGTTGAAATATGATAAAAAGAGAATAGTTTATATTTTGTAATTGAAATTGGTTAGTGGATTATATTCTAGATTTCTTACTTCTTTTGAATCCTCCATCTTGTCTTTCTTAAATTTTCTTTTCATTCTTGGTTTTATTTCTTGATTTTATTCATTCATCTTTCTTGCCTTGTGATTTCATTTATTCTTTAATTCTTCTTTCTCTCCTCTAAAATTCAATTTATTATCTTTTGAAAATATTCACAACTATCACTCATCACATTCATACTTATTCTTTATTCCTAATTGTCATGCACAAAATATAAGAACCAAGTTTAATAATCTCTTAAAATCACCTTCTTCGTGGGATCGATATCTTTTTATACTATAACTTGATAAATTGTGCACTTGCAATTTTGGTACATAATTATGCCGCATCAGTCATTGACTTTCAAAACAGCTAAGAGGAATCATATTACACTGATAGAGTTCGCTTATAACAGCAGTTATCAAGCGATAATTGGTGTGACTCCGTATGAAGCATCGTACTGGAGGCCTTGTAGATCACCTATATGTTGGGTAGAGCCGGAGGATAGTTTAATGCTTAGGCCAGAGCTTATGAGATAGATTACTGAGAAAGTAACATTGACCAGAGAATAGATTCTAGCTGCTCAGAGTCAGTAAAAGAGCTATGCAGATAAGAAATGAGGACATTTGGAGATTCAGATTTGAAGAGTTAGTTGTGCTGAAAGTATCATCTATGAAAGACATTCAGCGATTCGAAAGGCGGAGAAAGCTTGAGTTGAGATATATTGGACCGTTTCGGATTTTGGAGCTTATTGGGGCTGTTTCATATGGACTAGACTTTCCAGCATCGATGTATAGTGTACATAAAGTATTTCATATTTCAATGTTCAAGAAGCAATTACATGATGAAGAGCAGCAGTGAGTGTTGAACACATCAGAGATTTAGCTTCAGGATGATTTGACTACGATTGAAATCTCAGTTTATATACTTGCTAGAGAAGACAAGAAATTTAGAAACAATATATTTTTTTTTTCCTTGGTGAAAATTCAGTGGAACCAAAAAGGAGTTGAAGATGACTTTCGGGAGTGCGAAGATATTATGCCGCGCGACTTCCTACACCTATTGAGGAAGTGGGTTGATTTATGTGTGCGATTATTTGTGTGGTTATATTTAGATTTAACGCTAGAATGAAGATATTTCCGCTTAATTCTAAATCTTTTGGAACACATGGTATATATATGGGGGGTTCCTTGTTTGGATTTTTCGCCCGACGTACTAGTTCCATTCGATTAAGGGTTGAGTGGGAATATAATCATTCTGGATTGTTAAATATAAATATCTCTATATGCTTATCAAGATTAAATATTTCAAGATGTTTATGTGTGCGGGTTGGATTAGACCCTCGTCGTGCTTTTCAAGTATCTTTATGTGTTTGAGTATAATTTCTGAATTTCGAGGACGAAATTCTTTTAAGGGGGGAAGAATGTAAAACTCCGAAAATTTGAATATAGTGTGACAAATAATTATAAATATGTTATATGGTGAAAATAATGTATTTTGATGTTTGAGTATGATAGGAATTGATTTGAGATCAATTCAATGTATATTTGTGAATATATGAGTGTAAATAAACAAAATATGCACAAAGGCCAAGAGTGAAAATCTGAGAATTTTGACCAGTTGAGAGTTTCTATGTTTATATGCTAATTCCGTTAGAATCTGGAAAAGTGTATAAGACCAACGTTGTAGGTCTCTTCAATAGCTTTCCAACGAATCTTAAATCACCTCATTCCGAGATCGTATGAGAAAGTTACAACCTTTTTACCGAACCCCAGTCTGAGCACGGCCCAGAACTCTGAGCAGTCGACCGCCGTGGTCGCTGCGGTCGACCACTGGGCGTGCAGACGTCAGTTTCGGTTCTGTTTTGGATTGGTTTTGTTTATATCAAACCCGGTTATTACCCTAGTTATATATACTCGTTTTGAAGCTCTCAGAACCCTCTTTTGAACCCTAATAGCCTCAGCCCCCCTTCTCTCTCTCCTCTCAAACCCTAACTTCGTTTTTGGTGATTTTTGAGGAGTTCGAAGGATTTGCGACGGATTTTTGTATGGATCAGCAAAGGGGATCATTCTCTTGTGAATCCAGGAGCTTTGTTCACCTTAGAGGCGAGTAACATCTCGCCCAATCTCTCACCTATGTTTTTACAAGCTTTTCTAACGATTTTAATGAGTTTTCTTGAGCCTAAATCACTACTTTGCGTATATAGATAGATTTTTATGATATGAGATGTGAAAACCAAGTATTTCAGTTTTTAAATACTCACCAATGATTTTGGTTAAAGAGATCTAAATCTAAAAATGCTTTATTAAGAGTTAAAATTTCGATTTACTGTTTTATAACTTTTAAATCATGTGTATATAAGTTCACAAATCTTGGTGATGATTTTGTTTACATGCTAGATGTTATTATATGATGATTCATATGTATTAGAACGAGTAATATATTGTTTGGAAGCATGGGTGTATTGTTTGGATCGATTTCGAAGCAGAACAGAAACTTGGAAAAGCTTCTGTCCGTTTCTCGGTCGACCGCGTATGACGCGACGGTCGACCGCTGGGCGTTCTGTCGAGCAGAATGTCTCTGCCCTATGCGCGGTCGACCGGAGTGGTCTTTGCGGTCGACCGCCGCACTGTTTGTGTATGTATTTGTTTTGGTTGTGTATTTTATACGTCCGAGGGGTCGCCTCGATGAGTTTAACACTTTTGACACAAGTTTAGACCCGCACATCGAGACACGTGCAAGTTTAGGATATGTATATCTTTCCACATATACCTTTGACAATTGCACCTCTTTACTTATAGTCCATGTGTTGGGCATACATTACTATTGATCCATGTGTTTGATACTTATCATTTCGGTCCATGTGTTGGACACGTATTTTATTCAGTCTATGTGTTAGACATGCATTCACATTTCAGTCCTCGTGTTGGACTATAATCCATTGAAGTCCTCGTGCTGGACTATAATCCATTGAAGTCCTCGTGTTGGACTATAATCCACTAAAGTCCTCGTGTTGGACTATAATCCATTTCAGTCATCGTGTTGGACATTTACATATTTGACCACGTCTTGGATATTTGTTAAGCTATGAGTATGACACTTATCTGAATCAGGATATGACATGATTACATGAGATTTGGACATGATAGCTACCTAGACAGGATACGACACTTATGTGATATTGACCTTTGACACTTATATGGTTTCAGCATGACTTTTGATTAAGTATTAAGATGGGCTATTTCTTTTAGTTTATTATTCATGTATTAGACTTCGGGTTTGGTAATTAGGGATTTATAATTTGAGATAAAAGGTATATACATGAGGGTTTCCTTGTTTGGATTATTTCGCTCGACGTACCTATGCTCGTGTTGTAATTTCCTAAATACTAAAACCCATTATTTGCTAGGAGTAATGATTTTAACTATTATGTAATAACTGTACTTTCTGTATACAACGAGCCCTTTCCCTTGGGGTTGGTTGTGATGTTGCTCGCTAGCGCTTTGACGCTCGTTGTCCCTCCCCCTTTCAGGTAACGAGCCAGGAGCCCGGAGAGTCGCAGGTTGATGGCGACACACTTTAGTGTTCAGCTAACTATTTTTAGATATGTTTTATTTTGGAGCTCCACTGTAAACTGTGTTTAGACATTTGAGGAGTTTATTCTAGATGTGTAAAGGCTGTGTGCCTTATTTCCTTTACTCAGACTTGTTGTATTTGAGATTTGTTAAGAACTCCAGTTTATTCATTTCAAACATTGACTTTGTATTCCTGTATGTTGGATGATAAAATATTATTTTGATCTCTATCATTTCATCAGTTATCTCTTGTAGTATCTTTTACTTGCTTTTGTACCTACACCTATTATTGACTCTACTAGAGTGATAGAATTGTGATGGTGAAACATGTTATTGCACGGTGTGGTGCATGGCAAGTTTGACATTCTTGGTTTTACATTGGACTGCAGCCTTGTGTGAACCCAGGGGCGTCACAGATGGGTCCAAATATGACTAGTATTTTGTGATTTGTTGGCATATGTCAAGGTCATAAAAGACTAGGGGTAAGATCATATCAAGAATTACAAGAGTGTAAAAGATAAAAGTTGTCTACCAATTATTGAGTGTATCAATTTGTTAGCATACGTTAAGGTTGATGCATTCAATGATAATTGGATCTTGATCCCACTTAAAAACAAAGGGTTGTTTTCCGATCACCTCTTATAAGGTTTTGAGGGACTCGAAAAATAGTGGGAGGCATAACTTAGATAAAAATGAACCAAATCTATTTTATATATTGAACATCTGCTAAAATAATTTTTTCTCTCTCTTTCAGGCCATTATGTCTAGCTTAAAAATCATATCAAAACAGAACAAGTTAACCGATCCTATTTTATGTATTGAACATCTGCTAAAATACTTGTATGCATAATGATGAGTTGAATCATGTTAAGGATCGCATATCATCTTTAGATTCAACCCTTAAAACATGTATTGTTAATCATGATAAGCTTATGAACATGTGTGTTAAGTCTCATGCTAAAACATCTAAACATATTATTCATCATGCACACATGTATAGCAAAGTCTACAAATGCATAAATTATGGTCGTTAAGGCCATCTTGCTAGATTTTGCTATGATGCACATAACCCCACTAAGAATTCTTGGGTACCAAAATAAATTTAATTTTTAAACCAAGTATTTTAGCGTTTTTCTTTTTCCTTTTCTTGGTTTTGAAAATTATGTTTTAAAATCTTTTGGTTATGAAAACAATTTTTCTTTTATCAAATCTTTTGTTTTTATGATTATTAGTTTTGATTTTGATGAGAGGTTTGTGTTTATATAACCTTCTAGGTTTATTGGGTGTTTATTCCCAAATCATGTTTACCGGGTACTAAAAGTCCTTATATGGGTTGTTACAAGCTCAAGAGCTTGATAAATTGTTGCCTCTCTTACATTTTGTGAAAAATCTTGTTTTGATTTGTTTCTTTGAATTCATTATACTTCACTTTTATGATGATATTTATGTGTTTGTGCTTATGGATCATCTATGTGTGCCTTATAATGCATTCTATATGTGGTTTGATCAAGTTCTACAAAGAAAGTTCTATTTATTGATCAAACATTGTTTTTGGATATAAACTTTGATTTATTGATTTCTTTTGGTTGATTTGTTTTCATTTGAAAACTTTTTGCATGATTCTCATGTTTCTCTTCTTTTGTTTTCATAAATCTATTCTTTTATATGGTTTTTATATTTTTTTTGTGTTAATGAGACACTATTTTCATATTGACATATTTATATGTGTTCTCATTGTCTTTTTGTATGTGAGTTATGTTTAGCATGTTTCTTGCTTGCTCACATATATATGGCTTAGCATTCATTGTATATATTCATTAAGGCATTTTGATAGGGGGAGTCTTCCCTATTCTATTATTGTTCTTATACTCACTCATGCATATTGATAGGGGGAGCTTTCGCTCTCTTTATTATTTTGTTTTTCCCCTTTTTGATGTTGTCAAAGGGGAAGGGGGGGGGGGAATATTATGAGTATAGCCTTTCTTATTTATATGCACGATATTTCTATTTATATATTCTTTCCTTTTATGCATATATATCTTTTTATAAATTTTTTGTCATCATCAAAAGGGGGGAGATTGTTGGCCTTCTTGTTTTGATGATGTTTAACAAATAATTTACTACTAACATTGTTTGTCTAGTATTTATGTTTTTCTATTTACTGTAGACAAACAATAAGTTGGAGGATAGATGGAATTTCACATTCACGATAATATCTAATAGAGGTTGGCGGAATAGTAGGTGAAGCTATATACAATTCAAGTTGAAGATCCAAGTTCAAGCTTCATTCGCAAGATTACCAAGTCAAGCTATTGAAGATCAAGATCAAGCTTGGGTAATTTACTTTAGGAGTTTATATTATGTGTGTTAGTACCTTAAGCTCAATATAATAAACACACACACATTTATTGGTTTCCATGTATATATATAGTTATATATATACATATATGTTTTGGTTTGATAGTTTTTAAGTTTTACTATGAAACAATTGAATACAATTGGAAAACATATTTTTGTTTCATACTTATATGTATTTATATGATTTTATCAATATCAATTTTATTTAGTTCCATAAAATCATGTTTTAGTGTATTATGTGTGTATTTTGATAAAATACTATATTCATTGTTTATAGACTTCATAACAATAGTTTACATCTTCCATTAAGTCTACAAAATCATTTTGTATTGTTTCAAAACATGGTTTAGCCAAAATGTCAAAATTCAAATGTTTACATTTTTATGTTTTGGACTATTTTGTAAAATGATGATATGTTTATTATTATGTCTACAATCATTTCCCAAAGTTTTACATTTTTTAGAATCTATTTGATATTTTTAAACAGGGTTTTAAAATCAGAAAATCAACTTTCAAACCTGTTGTCTCATATGTTAGTTTACGGTTGACCGCCACGGTCGACCGCGCCTTTGTTTTTAACCTACGGAGCCAACATTAACTTTCACGGTCGATCGCCACAGTCGACCGTCAGCTCGAAAATTCTCAACCGCCACGGTCGACCGTCAAAGTTTATGGAATTTTCTGAGCCTCGAAAGTGGCTCCCCCCCCCCCTCGAGATTTT
>NC_033803.1:44257954-44341532 GCF_001876935.1 Asparagus officinalis | reverse complement strand
AATCACTCTAACGGTCATTTTATACAGAATCTGATTTTCGATTCTGTTGGTTTTTTTGTCATTTCTGTTGGGCTTTTGGCCAAGGTTTTTAGAGCCTATAAATACCCCATTGATCTCAGTTCTCATTGAAATCCAAGAAATATTTTAACAAAGTTTTAACAAGGGTTTAAGTTTTTGTTTAAGTTTGTTTTAAGAAGCTTTTAAGCAATTTGAGAGTTTGTTTTGTGAAATCAATTTCTCAAGAGCTTGAGGAGATCAACCATTGGTGTTTGAGCATCCAACTATTCTTTCTCTACCTCTTGATCTATTGAGAAGTATTCTAAACTCTATTTCTAGCTTTACATCTATTTGTTTGATTATCATTTTATTAAAGCTAGTTTTATATTGAGTTTAGTTGATTTGATTTCACTCATTGTTTACACACACCCATTTGAGCTTATTGTATTTGCATACATAGTATATTTGGGTTGGTGAGAGTTGTAACAATTGAGTGTGAGCTTTCATTGTGCTCTCATCCATATTAGAGAACAATCATTTGTTATATTATGAGATTGTAAAGTTTTCGGTGAGCTAGAAAACTGAGTGTGAGGTGTAGACGTTAATCAGTGAGCGTTGAAAATCGACATTGTGAGAGTGTGAATTGTGAAGTTTTCGGTGAACTAGAAAACCGAGTGTGAGGTGTGGACGTTGATCGGTGAGCGTTGAAAACCGACATTGTGAGGTGTAAACGTTATTCGGGTAAGCGTAGAAAAGCCGGTTGTGATAGCGGATTTCTCTCCCGGAGTGGGGAGCAGAGACGTAGGACGGAAGGTCCGAACTCCGTGATCATATTGTGTGTTTGCATTGTTTATTTGCACACTATCACTCTAGTTTTGTTTATGTTTATTTCACTCTTGTGTTAAGTTGTATATCCTTGTATATATCTTATAGTATATCTCATTGCTAGGATATATCTCTTTGTTTATATTGCTTATCCTAGCTCATATATATTGTTGTATTTTATACTTGCTAGGATAACTTGTTATTAGTTTTAATTGGTATTAAATCAGACTAGATTAGTATAAGACCCTAATCACCCCCCCCCTCTAGGGTCTAACATATACGTGGTCACCTAATTTCATTGATCAAAAAATTACTGACTCGATCTATTTTCTGCATTTTCAGAGATAGTAAAGAGATATATTTTAGCCATAAAGAACTACACTTCTGCCATAAAGAGCTATATAGTTGTATAAGAAGCTACACTTTGCAAATAAGGTGTTAAGTTTTGGCATAAAGTGCTGCACTTTGATCTGACATTAGAATATATGAATGCTAACTCATTTTCATTGATCAAACACCACAATATGTGCATGCTAACCCGTTTCAATTCAATAAACACTATAATATGTGCATGCTAACACATTTTTGTTCATCAAACACCATAATATGTACATGTACATGTAAAAGTGCCAATAGAAGTCCAAATAAAGCATAAAATATCCTAAAATGAACGAAAAAATTAACTAATTATTAGAATTTTAAGTAAATCACCACAGCATCTACCTCCCTTAAAGATATACAACATCAAGCAAAAACTTTTTGCTCGCTGCACGTTTTTTGATCCTTTTTGACTAATCCCTTTGACGAGCGCAATGGCAATTATAATATAGAACCTTAACAAGTGACGGGGGTCACGCGAGGACGACATCCACCTCCTGTCTCGTGACTTACTGTTTCAGCAAGACGAGCGCAATGGTAATTTAGTAAAATTTTTCAATACAAGTGGCGTATATAAGAGGATGAATGGTATACGCGTCAAAGGGCGGCGAGTATGAATCGAGTCTGAGTGTTCGGTCTTCCCATGTGACGTGGCATAGCATTTAGACTACCGTGTCCAATTTTGCTCTTTTGTTTTGATTACTAAGGGAGCTATTCGCAACTGGGGTGATTTTGTCATTTTCGTTTTTTTTAAATGAAACGTGGTTGGTGAATGTGGTGTTTTTTTGACCTGACACATTAAAAATTCTAAAAATAAACACTTTTCTCAAAACACCAAATAAGTATTTTGAGTTCCCGTGACTTTATTTTCACCTAAGTCGAACCCCTTTTCTCCTCCTAATCCTAAAAGCTCGTCGCCACCTCCGAGTCATCGTCGTCGTCGCTGTCGCCTCCACATCGCCGACACTCTTCTCTCCCTCCCTCTTTCGCATTTTCTCCTCTTCTTTCACTACCGAAGTTCAATACCCGACCCCCTTGTTCTTCGATCGCTGGAGCCGGAGCCCCTCTTCGTCTGATCTCCACCGCCAGAACCCCTCCTCTTCTCCTCCTCAGCTCTCTCTCCTCCCCCAAACAATACTTGAGCCTAAACCCTAACTTGTTTGTCCTCCCCAAATTCTCACCTCTGAGCACCTTCAATTCAGGTAAATTTATTGTTTTTCGGTTTTTAGTTCAATTTTTGTTATTAAATCTATGTTTTGTCAATTGTTATAACATTTTTGTTAAATTGTATCTGAGCTCTACAAAGGACGATATTACAATTTCAAATTTTATAGTTCCCATGAACATAATGATATATGATCAACACATCTGTTTGAAACTTTCAAATGGTGTTTTCAAAACACTTTTGAAAAAAAAAACACCATGGCATGATGTTTTTCTACAAAAACACAAGAAGAAAATCACATTGATTACCAAACTCAATTGGATCTTCTACGCGTGTGGTTGGTATTTTCTCAATGGTCATGTTTGTTTCTTTGAATAACTCGAATACTCTTTTAAAATAGTCGAATCAATGTTTTTTTTCTAGGTTTATGTTTTATCCGGTCCGGAGTGATTATAAGAACGGACTATTATTTCCTCAAAAGAGGACTCTGTTGAACCCACCTTAGTCCCACATTTACAATCTAGGTATTAATAATCTAGAGGAATTAACATTTTTAGACAAAAATATCCTCACTCTTTTATTTTCACTAGGTTTTATGCACACATAATACACGTAGTCAAATGCCATGATTAAGTATTTTTGATTTATTACCTTAGTAAAATTTATTCATCGGTTCCACTTTGATAATTTTTGCTCACTTATATCTCTAAGCTTTAGTATTGTAGTTATTTATTTTCTTTGATGTTTGTTTAGATAGGTTACACCTAATTTAGATTTTTATATTGGTAACTGAATTGACAAGAAATCAATATAATCCGGAGCTAATTTAAATTTTTATGCTATGTGGATCGACATGAAACTAAGCTTGACCTGAGAAAGTATAGTGTTACAAAAGAGAAAAACGCTTGAAAAAATAGATTTAAATGAAGATGAATAATTAAATCCAATAAGCTATTTGGATCCAACCATAAACACACCATTCCATACAAGATATTTGTTTCTCAATTTTTTTTAAATATAATTCTTTTCTTGATATCCTTAAAAAATTTTATATTATCCTCAATGTTCTTCTTGGTATCATAATTACAGATGAGAGAATTTAATTTAAGTTAATATTGAAAGAGATGGATATGGAGGACAATATGAGCATCACAAAAAAGAAAATTAAAAAAAAAATCAGCTTATTGTGATGTCCTAGGGTTCACACAAGGCTACAGTCTAAGGTGAAGCCTGAATTGTCAAATCTACCATGCACCCACATAGTGCATTAACACGTTTCACCAATCATAATAATATCCTCTAATAGAATCAATAGAAGTGAAGGTACAAAATAGGCAAAATGAGAAAGTAAAAACAATAGACATGATATAGAAGGAGAGATCTCATAAATAAAAGAATCATATCTCTAACTGAAGTACATCTGATATCAGAAATAATAAAATGTCTCAACATGAATCAACTAAATCTCATACTAAGGCACTCTGCCTTTATGAATACAACTCTAAAGTCTGAACAATGAACATAACTATATGGTGGGGTTTCAGCTACTAAGACTGTGCGACGGTAACTATGCTAGAACTCCATCATCTTGCGGCTCTCCGAAACTCTGATATGTTTGAAAGACAGTTTAAATAAAAAATAACAACAAGAACGTCAGAGCGCTACAGCAAGATCACCTCCATTCGCCCCCAGGGGAAGGGCTGCTAGATAAAGTGGATGCTCTACCTATTAAGCATAGTCTACCTAGATCATTTTTCCCGTATCTAATGGAATCAATATTTAGATACCTACAAAATAAGATGTAGTATGTCGAGTGAAATAATCCAAACAAGAAATTCCTCATGTATAAACTATATGTCTTAATTTGTAGATACCTAAACATTAACACCGGACTAGAGATAAACAATCTAAAGAAAATCAATAATTAGAAACCCACAACATGAGACTGGTACGTCGAATGAAATAATCCAAACAAGGAAGCCCTCATGTATATACCATATGTCTCAAATTGTGAGTCCCTAAATACCAATTCCAATTTTATGAATAAAAACAACACTCAAAAGAAAATATTCCAAACCTCAACTATATAGAACCGATGTCACATCTCGAACTACCCTCGAGTAATTGGTGCAATAATAAAAGAATATCTCACAACTCAAAGCATCATAGGCCATATCATGTATGCCACATGCCAAAGAAAGTACCCTACTCTTGGGTAATCTAACATGGGTGTAAACTACAACTGTAATATATATATATATATATATTCGGATGAAGGGGGGAAAATCTGGATCTGGATGAGAGTTTTGAGAATTTAAAAAATTCGGATTAGATGCGGATTAGGCTTAAAACCGACCCGAACCGAATATGCATATATCCACGTGCAATAGCGATACTTTTGTAAGGTTCTTACTCAATCGCTCTGCGACATTAGGTTTTATCTCCCTAATCTGGCTACATAAAATAACGATATTTTTGTAAGGTTCTCACAATATCATGTGGGTTGAAACTTCCTTACTCAACCGTTCTGCGGCATTGGGTTTTATCTCCTTAATCAGGCTATATGAAGTAACAATACTTTTGTAAGGTTCTCATAATATCATATGGATTCAACATTCTTGCTCAATCATTTTGCGGCAATAGGTTTTATCTCCCTTTTTCTGGATGATACATCCAGATGATCGTACACCCGAGTATAGGCATATCAGCCTAATCCAGAAAAACCCCAATCATCTTCGAGTACTGGTACAACAACGGTCTCATTGTGGGAAAATCCAATACTCCTAGTGTGGTAGAGCCGCAGTCTCATTGTGGGGAAACATCCATACCGAGCATCTATAACCAATGAACAATACTTTATTATATGTTATTACACTTTCATCAACTCAACATGTATCAAAAATCTCAACAGTGTGAGTCAAAACAATATAAACTAAGTGTACGTGCACATATCTCGGTGAGTGTATCAAAAACTAGCATTCACCATCATTCCAGGTGTTAAACAACTCTTAAGCATCGAATTATAACAATACAAGATCGAGAAACTCTCTCGAAAATCAAAACAGTGTCGAACAAAACATGCACATGCCATCAAAGAGGTGGGCGGCCGACCGCATACTTGCGCCGGTCGACCGTGATAGGTTTTAGGGGTTACCCAGGCTCGTGCCTAGCACGCGGTCGGCCGCAGCTTAAGCGTGGTCGACCGAACCAGATTTTTTTCCAGATTGTGTAAGTTTCTGCACAGTGTTGTGTTCGTGTTAATTTTGTGATTCAAACTTATTTAAATCATACTGAAACATACATAAAATATTATAAACTTCAAATCATCATCTTTGGGAATTTTCAAACATGCTTAAACCCTTAAACATGCATGAAACATCACTATGACGATTAAACTTATAAAATCTCAGTTACTTAAACATGCATGAAACATCACTATGACGATTAAACTTATAAAATCTCAGTTAAACAACATGAAACATTCAAACATGATAAAATATAAACATGAACACGATTAAACTTATAAAATCTCAGTTAAACAACATGAAACATTCAAACATGATAAAATATAAACATGAACATAAGGAAAATTTGTTTAAACATGTTCATCTTACTTAGGTTTCACAAACCTAGGGTTTAAACATAATTAACTTACATGAAAACTCAACTAGTTTGTAAGTCTAGGATGTAAACATGATTAGAGCATGATTAACAAGATAAAAAATAAAATAATTTCAACCCTAGTGATCATGATCATGTTACTAACATAAACAACAATAAAACAAAATAGATCTAACATTAGTTTAAGATTTAACATCAAAAATCTCATCTTTTTCACATTAGCTTAAGCTTAAGCATATAAAATATTGATTTAAACATCTTAAATTATTTACTAACTAAGGGTGAAAGTTTGGGTGAAGATGATCTTGCCTTAATCTCGTCTTCAAGCCTCTGAAATAAACAACAAGTAATCCACAAGTACAAACAACCCGTTCTCCCTTTCTACACGTCGATGATCTCGCCCTCGTGTCGGTATTGTGTTTCACAAAGCTCTCAAAATTTATAAGAAAAAGATCTAGGATTTTTAAGGAGAGAGGGAGACTATTAGGGTTTAGAGATATAATAAAAAAGAGGATTTTTTGTAAAAAAAACACAGGTATTTATAGATGCAAAACCGAAACAAACCGGTTTGACCTGAACCAGGAAACCTAGCCTGACTGGGAAAACCACCTTTAGTATTTTGACTGTAACTTTCTCATCTGACCTCAGAATGAGGTGATTTAAGATTTGTTAAAAATATATTAAAGATACCTACAACTTTTATCTTTCAATATTTCCAGATTCTAACTTCATCATCATGTAAAACACGTATACTCTTAACTGGTTGTTTTTCTATATTTCAGGCTCGTGTACATAGTGCATGATTTCACTCCTATATTAACATATATACATTAAATTGATCTTAAATCAATTTCTAGCATACTTAAATATTAATAAATGTTATTTATCACCATATAACATACTTATTATTATTATCAATATATTTTTAAATTCACGAGGTTTTACATTCTTCCCCCTTAAAAGAATTTCGTTCCCGAAATTCCGGCATCATATCTTAGAGATTAATAATACCGGAAAAGAATGTTGAGGAGATAATCCAGACAAGGAAACCCTTACATATACATCTCGTACCATTAATTTCCAGATATAAAACATAAAAATATCTACAATTAACAATCTAGAATGAAAAATATTCCCAGTTAACCACTAACTAAGCGGAACTAGTACGTCGGGCGAAAAATCCAAATAAGGAACCCCCCATATATATACCATGTGTTCTGAATAATTAGAAGCTAAGTGTTAATACCCCTATTCTAGCGTTAAATATAAATATGACCATATAGATAATCATGAACACCAAACAAAATCAATCAAATTACCTACTCAAACAGGTACAGGTAGTCGCAACGCATATTCTCCTCACGCTCCCAAGAAGCCTCTTCAGCTCCTTTCCGGTTCCATTGAACTTTATCCAAAGGTATCACTTTGTTTCTAAGCTTTTTCTCCTCCTTGGCAAGAATACAAATAGAAAACTCTATCGTAATCAAATCATCATGAAACTCAATCTCTAGTGCGTCTGACACTCGTTGCTGCTCCTCATCGTGTAAATGCTTCTTAAGCATCAAAACATGGAAAGTATCATATATACTCAACATCGATGCTGAAAGATCTATCCGATACGAAATATCTCCAATGCGCTCAACAATCCTGAATGGACCAATATACCTCGGGGCAAGCTTTTCCATGTCTACTAAAACGCTAAACTCCCTTCGTTGGTGATACTTTCAATAATACATAGTCCCCGACCTAGAACTCTAACAATCATCACCTCTAATCGACGTAACTCTTCTGTCTACTCTGCGCTATAAAAATGTGCTCCCGAATTCCTACTACCTTCTTCGTAGTCTATCTTACAAGTTTTGATACAAACAATAGGCTGTCCTCTGATTCTGCCCAACAAATAGGCAATCTATAAGGCCTCCCGTACCATGCTTCATATGGTGCCATGCCAATAGTCACTTGATAACTGTTATTATAATCAAACTAAATCAAAAGAATGTTGTCCTCCCGACTACTCTGAAAGTCAATAACACATGCTCACAACATACCTTCTAGTACTCGGTTCACTTTTTCTGTTTGTCCATCTATCTGTGGTTAGAGAACACTATAATACCATAACTGGCTACCGAACGAATCTTAAAAGCTCCTCCAAAAATGGCTCTTTAGATCCTTGTATATTTTCATTGTGCTTGGATGCACTATGTATCTGGTACGATGCACCTCAACTTTCACGAAAAATAAGCCAATACTCTCTGGGTATGCATCACAACACCTCCTAGACCCATTAACTATGCATCCGTGTAGATGATAAATATTTTTATCACTGCTTGAAATAACCATTAAAAGCGTTGTATTCAATTTTGCCTTTAGAGTCTCAAAGGCTTCTTAGCACTCCCTGTCCCCAAAAAAACTGTATACCCTTATGCGTAAGGTGTGTAAGTGGTGTCGCAATTTTCGAGAAGTCTTAAATGAACTTCCTGTAATAGTTAGTCAAACCTAAAAATTTACGAATCTCTATAATTGTCTTTAGTGGCTCCCAATCAAGTACTGGTTTCACGTTAGCTGGATCCACTATAATGCCTTCCTTGCTGATAACATAGCCAAAAATCTAACCTCAGATAGTCAATAACTCGTATTTGCTAAACTTGGCTATAAGTGATGCTCCTGCAAAGTCTGCAATGTCAAACGAAGATGGTGCTCGTTCTCTGCCTCCGATCTCGAAAAGATAAGTATGTCGTTGATAAAACGATCATAAACTGGTCCTAATATAGACGAAAACACCGGTTTATCAAATCCATTAATATCATGGGTGCATTGGTCAACCCAAATAGCATGACAAGAAACTTGAAAGACCCATATCGAGTCAGAAAGGCAATTTTAAGAATATCCATTCCCCACACTCGTAACTAAAAATAACCAGAACGAAGATCAGTCTTTGAGAAATGTTGCGCTCCCCGCAGCTAGTCGAACAAGTCATAAATCCTCGATAGTGGATACCTGATTTGGGAAGTGACCTTTTTCAACTCATGATAATCTATACATACTTGCATGCTACTGTCTGTAGGCTGTCTAAAAATCACAATAGATAGCTAATCCCCATCAAGCCACAATTAAGAAGGCTACAATCAAACAACTTTCTTGATACCATAGAAAAGCTGCAATCGAAGGATGCCCCTATAGACCATGAAGAAATTACAAGTCAGCGGTTTCTTCAAATCGAGAGGTAGAATTCACCCCTACAGTCAAAACACAAGTGGCTGCATTCCAAAAGTCAAAGCAACGCAATCATTGCATCCTCAGCTATAAACGCATCCTCATACTTAAGATAATTGATCTTGATGGCTGCGACAACAACAGGACTAATATTATATTAGCAACTATTAAAGGCGCTGATGAGCAGTGTAATGATTTTAGAAAAGCGGGAAGATCTAGAGAGCTGTGGGCAAATATTTGACATGCTGAGAAGCGCATGGTTAAAGCCATGCAAAGAGATCTTAGTGGAGATCGTGACCCGCAGTTGATAGAGCATTATTGAGATGCCTCAATTGTCACAAATGGCCTGAATAGGGCCTTCTCGAATGGTCATTGGTGTCATCCATATAAAGATAAAAAGTGCAGAACATAGCTCCATCCACTGCAGAACGCAGCTCCATCAGTTGCAGAACACAACTTCAAACCGCTGCAGAACGCAGCTTCAAACCGCTGCAGAACACATCTCCATCCGCTGCAGAACGCAGCTTCAAACCGCTACAGAACGCAGCTCCATTAATTGCAGAATGCAACTTCAAACCGCTGCAGAACGCAGCTTCAAACCGCTATAGAACGCAGCTCCATCAGCTCCAGAACGCAACTTCAAACCGCTGCAGAACGTAGCTTCAAACCGCTGCAGAACGAAGCTCCATCAGCTCCAGAATGTAACTTCAAACCGCTGCAGAACGTAGCTTCAAACCGCTGCAGAACGCAGCTCCATCAGCTGCAGAACGCAGCTTCAAACTGCTGCAGAACGCAGCTTCAAACCGCTGCGGAACGCAGCTCCATCAGTTGCAGAATGCAACTTCAAACTGCTGCAGAACGCAGCTTCAAACCGCTGCAGAACGCAGCTCCATCAGCTCCAGAACGCAGCTCCAAACCGTTACAGAACGTACTTTCATATACTACGTTCAAGCACTGAATCTATGCCAGAACGTAAGTCATGGTTCTGACTCATTCAAACATGATCCATACAGTTTCGAAAACCGTTTCTCACCCATGATCTGAGGAGTGGTTTACGTTGGTTGTTATACCCGATTAATGGGGCAACTAAACCCTCATTTAGGCGCGGATTATGGGGGAAGTTACACCCCTAATCTCCCTATAAATATCAACAAACTCAACAGAGTTCGAGATCGGATTTTGGGGGGGATTCGGAGAAGAGAATCTGGAGGCAACGATCTTCAACAAACTGAAGATTTCCAGATATCTGATACTTGGCTTATTAACCGAATTATTTTTAGTTCAAACAACTCTTTTCTTACTAGAGTTTGTCACTCATTCCGAGGTACAACACTCGTGGAGAGTTCTTGAGTAATTCAATCATACAAGTCATTTGTTCCAGTGAGTTGAGACGTTCGGATCGTCAACGAGAAGCAAACTCGACGCAAACATTCGAGGGAGGCATCTCATCGCTACCGTGAAGAACCCAGATTTAAACAAAGGGGAGGATTCAGATCAATCCTCTTCTCTTTTGTAATCAGGAATTCGAATTGTAATCGAGAGTTGAGAGAGTTGGAATCATTCTTTTTCTAAGCAGTTAGAGAGAATAAAATCACATACAGTTCTTTCATCATTACAAATTTTTCCACAAACATTGTCATTCTTCTCCATGAAGAGGACCGGTGCTCCCATGAAAATGACTCCAATAAATAAAACCCTGAGTTAACAACTCATCTAGCTAAGTCTGTAGCTCTCTCATCTCAGCGGGTACCATACGATAGGGTGCTCAGAATATCAGTACGGTGCCTGCTGTAACTCGATGCAAGGAAAACAACATCTCTCACTAGAGGAAATCTCGGTATATCCTGAGAGATATCCTGATACTCTGAGACGATTACGGTCTCGTTCAAAACTACACCTCGATCCCGTATCATCACCTCCTCGACGTATGCCAGAAATGACTCTGCATTCTGGATACCCTATGAGGTTGCTACTATATATACAAACCCATTGAATACTTTCAAGCTGACTGTCTTTGCAAAATAGCCTATACTAACATGGTAGGATGATA
The DNA here is from genome assembly GCF_001876935.1 of Asparagus officinalis. Taxonomy (NCBI): domain Eukaryota; kingdom Viridiplantae; phylum Streptophyta; class Magnoliopsida; order Asparagales; family Asparagaceae; genus Asparagus; species Asparagus officinalis. The sequence goes on along the minus strand of NC_033803.1, from coordinate 44,330,283 downwards.
ACTAATCCATACCAAGAATAACATCAAACTCGGACATTTGTAGAATGATCAAATCGACCACGGACTCAGACTCGTCTAAACTAATGACACATCTCCTATAGATACCCTCTAAGAGAGATACCTCTCCCAAAGGAGTAGAGGCTAATAATAGAACACCTAAAGGCTACACTACAAGCTAAAGCCTAATCATGACATCATGATAGACAAAAGAATGTGAAGCTTCTGAATCAACAAGATTCGAGCTAGAAAGGAAATCACTAAGAAAGCTTCGCTCACACCATGATCATGCGGTACGACTGCATATACCCTGCCAGTGGCTGGCGATTGCTACGCTGATGGCGGTGGGATATATGGTACTGTTTGTCTCCCAGGAATCCCCTGGATGGCATGAATCTGGCCTACTAGCCCCTCAATCCTAGAGACGGCTGGAGGTGCCTCAAATCCTCTGTTGCTTACCATAATCATGGCCCTAAGGCTGCTGATTCTGTCTCCGTTATGCTGACCTCCTGCTGGTGTACTGCGACAATCTTTTGCTCTATGTCTGATCTTGTTATAATTGTAACATGTACGCTGAATTTTGCACTGCTGCGGCACTCTCGAATCATGTTGTAGGTTGTGCTCTCTTCTTATGCTGTCCTTATTGCTGTGGTAAAAATCCTTAACCCATTGCTGGGGCTCTCTAGATTCCGCAATAGGTCTCTTTCCTATATTGGTTATGATTCCATAATTAACTACATGCATATCTCCCTGCTTTAATCGGACTAGCTCTACTGCTTGTCAAAGAAGCAAACAAAATTCTCCCAAATAAGTGGTATTCGCTGCTCCGGTGAAAATCAGAAGTCGATGCTATCCTCTGGTGCTATCCTCCAGTGATATCCTCTACACTGAATACATCTAACTCTGCTTTAGTATTGAGTCGATGTTAAGAAATTTTCACATATTTCTTCTATTTATAGGCTGCACATAAATCCGGTGTACCCTAAAACTATGATGTTCTCAGTGTCTGATGTCTTTCTTATTCTTATAGAGACAAGCCTCCTGCTCTGCGGATCTATCAATCGGTTTACTAATAACATGATATTTTAGATACTTTGTTTTTCTTGAAGAGTTAATTTTCTAAATTCAAATTAAAATAGCAAATCAACTCCAAAAATAGTAAAACTTCGGGAAATATTTATATATATGAAAATAAACATGTTAGAGAAGAAATTTCTTAAAATAGCATTTCCTATTTGTGAAAACTCACTGTTTTACAAAACGGTTAGAAATACGAACTCATTAAAAAACTTGATTTTGATGAAATTCTTTCAATCAAGTCCTGAGATTCTTTTTAATGGATTGATAGACTTTAGGAAAGATGTAAAACAATATCATTTAGTCTATAATCTAAAAACACAATGTATTCCTAAATAGATGTATGATACGATAAATCGAGAAAATGTGTATGTGTATGATTTGAAATTTAAGCATGAACACATAAAGTATAAAACTAAACTACTATACCCAAGCTAAAAGTCTTCATTTGATCTTGATCCTGGACAATCCTTAGCTTGGTAGTAGTGATGAAGCATGATCTCGTATTTGAATTGAATTGCGATGGCTTCGTTTCAATTTCCGCCAACCTCTATGAATATCATCGTTAAATCTGAAGTCCAACCTGTTGGCCTTCTTGTTTTGATGATGATTTAACAAATAATTTACGACTAATATTAGTTTTAGTATTTTGTTTTGTGTTATTTAGTATACACAGGAAAATAAGCTACATTGATATTGAAGCCTATGCAAATCAAGTCAATCAATCAAAGTTCAAGCTTGTGACACCCCTGGGTTCACACAAGGCTGCAGTCCAAGGTAAAACCAGAGATGTCAAACCTGTCATGCACCCACACTGTGCATAAACACGTTTCTCCAATCATAGCAATATCCTCTAGTGAAACCAAATAGAAGTACAGGTACAAAACATGCAAAATAAAGGGAATAAATGTAATAGGCATGATATAGAAGAGATATCTCATAAATAAAAAAGAATCATATCTCAACTATAATACATCTGATATCTGAATAATAAAAATATCTCAACATCAATCAACTAAAAATCGTACTAAGACACACTGCCTTTACAATATGAAAATGAAACTCTAATGTCTGGATAAAACTCAAAACTACAGTGGAGTCTCTACTAGTAAAAATATACGACGGTGACTATGCCAGAACTACATCACCCTGCGACTCTCCGAAACTCCAAACTACCTGAAAAGTAATTTAAAAGAAAAAGAATAACAACAAGAGCGTCAGAGCATTACAGTAAGATTACCACCATCCTTCCCCAAGGAAAGGGTTGCTAGATGGAGTGAAGGCTCTATCTATTAAGCAAAGTCTATCTAGATTTATTTTTACCGTATCTAAGTGGGATTAATATTTAGAAACCTACAACACGTGACGTAGTACGTCAAGCAAAATAATCCAAACAAGAAAACCCTCATGTATATACTATAAGTCTCAAATTGTAGATATCTAAACATTAATACCGAACTAAGAAAAGGCAATCTAATGAAACCAATAATTGGAAATCCACAACATGAGACTGGTACGTCGAACGAAATACTCCAAATAAGGAAACCCTCATATATATATCATATGTCTCAAGTTGTGAATCACTAATCATTGATCCCAACTAAGAAGTAAAGAAGGCAGTAAAAGAAATAAGACATTAACACATCGTATTTATAATACCTTCCACTATCACTGGGGAGATAGAATAAAATACCAATATATAATTTTGTATAATTTTAAAAGTAACATATCTCAGTCATATAGTTCAGTGATATGTCATATTCATAACCGACATTTGCCACACTTAGGCTATCAGGTAATTGTCTCAGTGCAAAGGACTACCCTGTAGGTATCCTGAACTGTGTACACGGCTCATTAGTCTCATCGCGATCTTAGTGCGTAACATGAATGTGGGATGGACTACCAAATAGGAATCCTAAAAATATGGCTAACGAGCCTCATCGTACCCTAGAGCGAGACAGATGGCTAGATCAAGGCTTCTAAAATCCGACTCAATGGCCTGTACATGTGGAATATCGATGCACTATCTCATGTAATACTAAACTAAGCTCATCAACGATATTCACCTCATATATAAACTGCGTATATCTGGTATGTCGATGCACTATCCCATATAGTACTGAGTTGTGCTCATCAACGACATCCAACATGTGTATGAACGATATCTGATTAAAATTAGATCAAATCAAAACTCATCATAATCCCCTTGGGATTCTAAAATACGTAACACAATATATTCATAACTATACGTGTAACATCAAGCAGCTCAAAACTTTACGACCGCATCTCAAAACAGCGCAACACGGCTCCACAAAATGAGCAGGAAAACAAATAGGACTTCTCTTAGTAAAACGAGCATATCTTTCTCTAGGAAAACTGTTTTTACAAATAATTTTCTGTTTTAAATACTAGATTCACATATCTTTCAAATGGCATAAGATTGGTTCAGTTTGGAGTTTATTTATTATCTCAAATCTCTAATTAAATATTATAAATGTGCAGCAGTTTTTCTGCAGGACATGTTATTAGTAAAAAGAACATATCTTTCTATATACAAACTTTTTTTAAGAATGGTTTTCTGTTTTAGAAACTAGATACATATATCTTTTATTTGGATCTAGTTTGGTTAAATTTAGAGTTTATTTACTATCTCAAAATCTCAGTTAAAAGATTATACAAGTGCTGCAGTTTTCTGCAGAAAATATATATTTAGTATATATCTTAAATTTCTCATATATAAATGAAATTATGAATAACCCTAATGATCATGATCAAGAAACTATTGTAAACAACAAGGTTTTATTATGAAACTAGCAAAAGATTATGATCTAACATCAAAAATCATGTTTTTAACAACTCATGTTAAGATCTAATATATAATCAACAATTAAAACTTGCTAAATTCATTGTTTAACTAAGGGGATGGGATTGGATGTAGATAATCTTGCCTTAATCTCGTGTGTAAGCCAATGAAATAAATAGCAAGCAATCCACAAGTGAAAATAACCCGTTCTCCCTTACCACACGTCGATGATCTCGTCCTCATGTCGGTATTGTTCTTCACAAAGCTCTCAAAATTCATAAAAAAAAATATCTAGGGTTTTTTAGGGGAGAGGGTGGTAAACCCGAAATAAACTTGTTTTACCCGAATCAGAAAACCTAGTCTGACTAGGAAAATAACCTTCGGTATTTTGGCTATAACTTTCACGTCCGACCTTAGAATGAGGTGATATAAGATTTGTTGGAAATATCTTGAAGATACCTATAACTTTGGTCTTTTAAGTTTTTTTATATTCTAACTTCTTTAGTATGTAAAATACATATACTTTTAACTGGTCGTTTTTCCCAGATTCATGCATGTGTGCATGATATCACTTCTATATTCACATATATACATTGAATTGATCTCAAATCAATTCCTAGCATATTCAAACATTAATAAATATCATTTATCATAATGTAACATAGTTATTATTATTTATTACAAAATATTAAAAATTTTAGGGTTTTACATTCTTCCCCCTTAAGACAATTTTTGTCCCCGAAATTCCACAAATGTATCTTAGAGATTAATAACATATTACCATAAATCTTCAGATATAAAATATTTTAATATCTATACTTAACAATCTAGAATGTGAATATTCCCACTTAACCCCTAACTAAACGGAACTAGTACGTCGAGCGAAAAATCCAAACAAGGAACCCCCATATATATACCGTGTGTTCCGAATGATTGGAAGTTAAGGGGCTGTTTGGTCCGTTTCCATAAAATAAAGGAAATGGAATGCAAGGCAAATAACCATTTCTAAAATTTTTTTTGGATCATCCAGGAATCCATAACTTGTGTTTGTTATGGAGTTATAAAGTGAATATTAAGAAAGCATATCCAAAACCCATGATTGGTTCACCGCCAAAGAAAAGGAAAACACCATTAAAAAAGCTTTTCATAAAAGCTGTTGTGTTTTGTTCAAAGCCGAAGAATAGGAAAGAGGCCAAAAATCAGTGTGTACACATATCTGTGGTGAAGTTACCGCAGAGTTACATTTCATCACTCAAATCTGGCTGTTCAACGGCTAGTTACAAACATGAGCCGTCAGCCAACACAAGAATCAAACACAAGAGTAAACGGCTAGTAGGGGCTGCAACAGCTCAACAAATAAGTTCACTTAGGGGCCTATATAATGAGCAACCAACAGCCCAATCAAAGTATACCACATCTCAGCCAGGTAAGAATTTTTCAGTCTTCTTATTTTTTCCAGATTCGTAGCAACAAAGCCACTGCAAGTTTATGGAGCGGCAATAGGACAGCAAAGTAGAGGGTGCCCCATATGAAGTTAGGTGCAAATGCAAACTTCCAACACCCATGAAGCTATGCGCAAATGGAAAAAATAGAGGGAGACATTATTGGGGTTGCGCCAAGTTCCCAAATAAGGAATGCAACTTCTTTCAGTGGGCCGACAAAGCGGGCGAGTGCAGCAGAAATAGAAATCAACTATCACAAAGTGAGGACATTGATGAAGATAAAAGGGCAATGAAAATAAAAAAACTGAAGAGGGAATTGAAAACTGCAGAGCATCAACTAATCATTTGGAAAATGATTGTATTGTTCTTAGTTATAATCTGTGTACTCATCTGTAGCTTTGAAAATATGCCATGTAGTTGCAAAGTGTAATGTGGTATGAAATGAAATTTATGGAGGCAATCCATGGAGTATATGACTCAGCAAAGCACATATGAATACTAGAACAAATAAAAACTACATCCAAACTAACTCATGTACATAGTTATAACTTGTACATAAAAAAACTCCAAACCCAGATAAATAGTGATGCAAAGCTGAAAACTGAGTGCAAAGGAAAATTCAGCAAAGCTGAAGATAGGAGCAACTGCAGTTAAGTCAGCTAAAATTTTTAGCTAAGCAAAGTGATGCACAGCTGGGAACTGAAGCAAATCAAAGTGAAGCAGAGCTGGAAACTGAAGCAAGGAAAAAACCCAGCAAAGCTGAATATTGAGGCACAACACCAAAAAGTTCATGCTAGGATGAGAACTGAAGCAAGGAAAAACAACTCATGCAAAACTCAGCTCAAAAAGCTGAATAATATAAGTGAAGCAATGGCATACAAAGCTCAGATGCACAGCTGGAAACTGAAGCAAGAAAAAAACCAAGAAAGCTGAAAATTGAGGCATAGCTTAAAAATCACCTCACCTAAAAATCACATTAGCAATCTAGATTGCAATCTCATCATGGTAAGCCTTATCCAGACCAATACAATTACTCAGTATAGGCTGCATTAACAAATAACATGAGCAATCCTCATTGCCTATTGAAAAAACAACTCAGCACAAACAGCAACTCTGAGAACTGAAGCAGGGAAAAACAACTCAGCAAAACTCAGCTAGGTAATACTGGAACAACTAAAAACTAAATCCAAACTAACTTATGTACATAGTTATAACTTGTACATAAAAAAACTCTAAACCCATATAAATAGTGATGCAAAGCTGAAAACTGAGTGCAAAGGAAAAACTCAGCAAAGCTGAAGACAGGAGCAACTGCAGTTAAGTCAGCTAAAATTTTTAGCTAAGCAAAGTGATGCACAGCTGGGAACTGAAGCAAATCAAAGTGAAGCAGAGCTGGAAACTAAAGCAAGGAAAAATAACTCATGCAAAACTCAGCACAAAAAGCTGAATAATATAAGTGAAGCAATGGCATACAAAGCTTAGATGCACAGCTGGAAACTGAAGCAAGGAAAAAACCCAGCAAAGCTGAAAATTGAGGCACAGCTTAAAAAGTTAGTAAATCTAAGATAGCAATGGCATACAAGGCTCAGATTATAGCTATATTATTAGTATACGATGCCTCGCCTACATATTGTAATTGCATTGAGGATTGCCTACGCATAATAGTTGCCTCACCTAAAAATCACATTAGCAATCTAGATTGCAACCTCATCATGGTAAGCCTTATCCAGACCAATACAATTACTCAGTATAGGCTGCATTAACAAATAACATGAGCAATCCATATTGCCTATTGAAAAAACAACTCAGCACAAACAGCAACTCTGAGAACTGAAGCAGGGAAATACAACTGAGCAAAACTCAGCACAAAAAGCTGAAGACAGGAGCAACTGCAGTTAAGTCAGCTAAAATTTTTAGCTAAGCAAAGTGATGACCAGCTGGGAACTGAAGCAAATCAAATGTGAAGCAGAGCTGGAAACTGAAGCAAGAAAAAACAACTCATGCAAAACTCAGCACAAAAAGCTGAATAATATAAGTGAAGCAATGGCATACAAAGCTCAGATGCACAGCTGGAAACTGAAGCAAGGAAAAAACCCAGTAAAGCAGAAAATTGAGGCACAGCTTAAAAAGTCAAATAAATCTAAGATAGCAATGGCATACAAGGCTCAGATTATAACTATATTATCAGTATACGATGCCTCGCCTACATATTGTAATTGCATTGAGGATTGCCTACGCATAATAGTTGCCTCACCTAAAAATCACATTAGCAATCTAGATTACAATCTCATCATGGTAAGCCTTATTCAGACCAATACAATTACTCAGTATAGGCTGCATTAACAAATAACATGAGCAATCTTCATTGCCTAATGAAAAAACCCAAAGTAACTTATGAGAATAGTTATAACCTATACACAAATGAGGGACCGCTGTTTGAGATAATGCCCATTTCCACACACTTGTACATAAAATATATAAACTCTGCAAATAGGTAAGATAACATAAAAATGACATAAGGAACTGCTCAATGGTAATGTCCTCATTTAATAAGTCATCGCCCGGGTCGACTATAGCAATGTAGTTATGAAGTATAGCACAAGCCAATACTATGTCAACTTGGGTTGGAAAAGGATAATGTGGCTTTGCAGTGAGGATTTTGAAACGATTCTTCAACAATCCAAAGGTTGATTCAATTTTAGACCGTAGCGATGAATGTCTTAGATTGAATAACTCTCTTCTGTTATTTATTGGCCTACCCCTGTGCTCATTTAAATGGTAACGTACATCACGATAAGGGGAGATGAAGCCAGGCATGGTGGTGTACCCCGCATCGCACAAATAATATTTGCCTACAATTTTAAACAACACATTATCGTAAATAAGTAAATTCTTTGTAAATTACAATTGAATATCTTTTTTTATCATTAACGAGTAATTACCATCGTAGACTCTCAGGCCATGAGGTTGAGGTCTTGAAAGTGCATCTTGTAGTACTCTATAATCATTTGCAGATCCCTCCCAACCGACGAGAACATATGAAAATAACTTATTTGGGGTGCAGGCGGCTAGAACATTTTGAGTCACACCTTTACGGCCTCTAAAGCGGGCCACAAGGCTAGCAGGAAGTATAGCGTTAATGTGGGTCCCGTCTATCATGCCAATGCAATCCTATATAGTTTTAGAAATTTACTATTAATCAATAGGATAACAATTTTACTTCTGTAGATCACTGTATGTTCATGAGTGCATTACCTTGAAATAAGGATAGTACAAAGGATTGCTTGCAATCTCTGGCGCTAATTCCATTGGTGCTTGCTTCAAGAACCGCACCAACTGCTTCTAGGCATTTGTTAAAATATCTGGAAATTGTTTCTCCCGATCTTATGAAATGTGATCTTACTATTCTATTTTTTGTTTTATGTCCTAATACATTAAGAAACATGAGCAACTGTTCTTCAACTTTCCCATCACGTGAATCCTGTAGTAGGCCCGTCCCTCTCATTATATTGACAAGATTTTCAAATGCATGAGGCCGCATTCTAACATAGTCTCTACACCTGTGACTATAGCCAGAAAATACGCGGCATATGTGGGCATTCCTAGACTCTATTTTCTGTTTTTTCTCCTCCTCATGGTGATAGGTGACAGATTTTCTTCTACAACGCATTCTCATTACACATGTCAACACAGTGACGATGGCAGACATAGTACCATCACTCGATATCCTCATTAATGCTTCGTCATCAATATCTTCCATCTACAATGAGTGCAAAATACATTCTTATACATAGACAAATAATGGGATCAAATTTTTAATTCTAATACTTTCAGCGGATATTCAGTATAGTAAAATTATATAACTACACATAATTTCTTCTTAATCAACTACGATCTCATATTCTAAATAAAATCAAACTATGCCAATATTTTGAGCTAGCCTTCATATACACGAAGAACATCAGCAAGCAAAGATAAACATCTAAATTATGTAAGTATAGAAAACAAAATTAACATTTCCAAAAATTTTGGGGAGTAAACTATGCCGTAAATATACTCAGTTTTTCCTCACAATATTAGAACTCAGACTCTTCTATAATTGCCTACAATTAATAAGTAAATAGTGACAATTTATTAAAATCATATAAAATAAAAAAAAATAGGGAACTGAAGGCTGTACCTTATCGTCGGTGTGGAGTAGACCCGGATGATCAAAGGAGGAACTTGAACCCCTAAACCAGAGATCAAGGCGGCAGATCTAAAGTTCAGATCAGGGAAGAGTTTCGATTACACCCGAATCAGAGATCACCTCCATCAACGAAGGCGACATGCACTATAAAAAGCCCCATCATCAGAAAATCACAGACTTGTAAAACCCCAACATCGGAAAATTCCTTTTGAAATCAAGGGCTACGCTTCATCGAGGTGACCCAGCACGGATCTAATCGACCATTCTAGATCGATTTGCTGCCGATTGATGCGTCGGCTCCCTGATTTTCCTCTTGAATCGGCGCAAAACGGAGGAGGGAAAGGTAGAAGAGAAGAGGCAACTGAAGATGAGGCGGTGAGGGTATCAACAACGGGTCAAAGTTCTTCGAGCGAAGAGAAAAGGAAATGCTGAATTGGAAGTGTTGTGTCAGATTTCCAGCCCAATTCCACTCAAAAATAGTGGAAATGGGGTGTCCAGAAAATACTACTGTTTGTCAGTATTTTGGCAATCCTTTTTCTAAAAAAATGGGAAACAAACGCGGTTTTTGGAATCCAAAAAAGCCCAAAAAACTGCTTTTTGTTCCATAACTGTACATTTCCTAAAAAAAACCCCCAACCAAACAGCCCCTAAGTGTTAACACCCCCATTCTAGCTTTAAATATAAATATGACCATCTTGCTAATCATAAACACTAATCAAAATCAAACAACTTACCTGTTCAAATATGTGTGGGTAGTCGCAATGCATAACATCTTCGCGCTCCTAAGAATCTTCCTTGACATCTATACTTAACTATCAAGAATGCAAATACTCTCACTTAACCCCTAACTAAACGGAACAAGTACGTCAGGTGAAAAATCCAAACAAGAAACCCCCATATATATACCATATGTTCCAAATAATTAGGAGCTAAGTGCTAATACCATAATTCTAGCGTTAAGTATAAATATGAGCATATAGATAATCGCAAACATAGACAAATCATATCCAAACAATTTACTTGCTCAAATAGGTGCAAGTCATCGTGATGTATATCCTCATCGCGCCCCAAGAAACTTCCTCAGCTCCTTTCCGATTCCATTGAACTTTAACTAAAGATATCACTTTTTTCTAAGTCCCTTGTCCTCCTTGGCAAGAATACACACAGAAATTGCAATAATTGTCATATCATCAAGAATCTCAACCTCTGGCATGTCTAACACTCACTGCTACTCCTCGTCACGTAGATGCTTCTTAATTATCGAAACATGAGAGATATCGTGTATACTAGACATCGATGCTGGAAGATCTAGCCGATATGAAACGGCTCCAAAGCGCTCCACTCTTCTGAATGGACCAATATACCTCAAGGAAAGCTTCCCTTGTCTACCAAATCGCTGAACTCTCTTCATTGGTGATATTTTCAACAATATATAGTCCCTAACCTGGAACTTGAATGGTCGTCGTTTCTGATCTGCATAACTTTTCTGATGACTCTGTGCTGCAAAATGCGCTCCCGAATTATTGCTACTATTTCTATTGTCTGTCTCACTATTTTCGGTCCAAGCAATAGGTTGTCCTCTGGTTCTGCCCAGTAACTAGGTGATCTATAAGGCCTCCCGTATAACGCCTCTTACGGTATTATACCAATTGTCACTTGGTAATTATTGTTATAAGCAAATTCAATCAATGGGATGTGGTCCTCCCAACTGCTCTGGAAATCTATAACACAAGCCTGCTACATATCCTCCAACCCTAGGTTGACTCTCTCCATTTGTCCATCTATCTATGGGTCGACTGATAAGCCCCAACAGCTATTTTTCTAGCCTTTTGTAGTTTTGTCTTTTTGCTGGATTTTCTTAGGTTTTAAGCTTTGTTTTTTTATCCTATATATACCCCTTACTATTTCAGCTCTGAAGACAATCTAAGAGGGTTTTTAACAAGAGTTTCTAAGTGTTTAAAGTTTGTTTCTTCTCAAGTTTGAGTTTGGTGTTTGTTTACAAAAGAGGAGGCTTGCATTTTCATTTGAGGAATTCTTCCTCAATCTTTTTCATCCTCTTTTGTGTTTATAGAGAAGTTTTTCTAACTCTTTTCTCTAGCAATTAATTACTGATTTTTACATTCTTTTTATTGCTAGTTTGTTAATTGAGTTAGATTTCATTTATACTCATTTTTTTCACACACACCCTATTTAAGCTTTTAGTATTTCATACATCATATATTGGGTTATGGGATTGTGATTTTGTGAGAGTGAGCTTACATTGAGTTCTCATCTATATTAGAGAACATTTTATTGTATCTGAGCATTATTGTGAGTTACATATTATATTACACTTGTACACCGAGAGGAGTGGTTGGTGAGAGACGGGGATGATTCTAAGAGGAGTGGCGTCGGTTGTAAAGCTTAGAGAGAGGTTATAAATCCAAGCACTTGAGGAAGAGGACACAGGCTAGGTCAACACTTAGGTGTAGAGTGTGATTGCAAGTGTGAAGTTGTAAAGTTTTCAGTGAACTAGAAAATAAGTTGTGAGGTGTAAACGTTATTCGGGTGACCGTAGAAAACCCAGTTGTGATAGTGGATTTCTCTCCGGGAGTGGGGAGCGGAGGCGTAGGATGGAAGGTCCAAACTCCGTGATCATATTATTGTGTTTGAATTGCTCTTTGTGTCCACTATTTGTTTACACTATCACTCTTGTTTATTTTCGCTTGTTGTTATATTCTTGCTCATATCATATTGTATATCTATCTTACAAGAATAATTTGTTAATAAGTTTTAATCAGTATTAATATCTAATAAGATTAGCAATAACCATATTCACCCTCCCTCTAGGGTGATTTCACAACCAATCTCTAACCTGGATGCATATTAGAGGAAAACACGAATATGAGAAAACATCATTAAGAATTATTTGTTAATCATCAAAACTAGATTAGATAATAGGCTCATAAACATAAGACCTAACACCCACCGGAATTCGTTCGATTTCCTCCAAGTTGTCGTGATGTACTTCTATATGTTTTCATAATGTATAAGCACTATCAAAAGAAGCAAGTTTGTTAGAAATAGATGGATCAAAAGCTTAGAGCAAAAATTCTAATAATAACTTGTTCATAATAAACATCTTTTTATCATCATTGCTCCACTTGGATTTCTTCAATGTGGGTACAACATAAGAACAATCAATTACTTCCCATAAATCGACAGGTTTAGATCTAGCAAATAGTTTAAATCTAAACATCCATTAAGCATAAAGAAAATCATTGAATAAATGAGCAACATCTATAGCATAGCCTAAACTAGGTCCCTTGTGTATATCCAAGATGGTGATGCAAGCAAGATATATCACAAAACTAGATTAGAAAAATAAAAAGTGAGGATCTTTGACTCTAGGCTATTAAACCATGCATAAATCAAGAGCATCACGCTCTGATACCAAATGAAAGTACCCTAAAGGGGGGTGAATAGGGTAATTGCTAACTAAACCGATTTAGATGCCAAATTAAAACTTATAATACAATACCCTAGCAAAATGATATACAATAAGATATGCAATGATAAGCAAGAGACAATAGGCAATATAAACAACAAGCAAAAGATATAACGAGAAATAGTATGCTAAAACACAATCGCAAACACAATATATGACAACAGAGTTTGGTCAATCCTCGTCCTATGTCTCCGCTCCTCACCTCGAGGAGATCTCCACTAAATCTCCAATACTACATAATAACGGTTTCTAAGTTCACCAATAACTTTTACAACTCATACGATATTAATCACACAAGCTACACTTCTCTAAGTGTTGGACTACTCGTGTCACATTTCTCAAGTGTTTAGAATTACAACCTCTCCCTAGGATTTACAACCAACCCACTCCTCTTGGAATTGACCCTAGTCTCTCTCCCAACCACTCCTCTAAGCGTCCTTGTGTATTACAACGTGTTCAACAATAAGTTCGAATAAAGGATTTGTTCTCCAAGATAAATGAGAACGAAAAGTAAAGCTCTCTCAATGAAAACACTCTCACAACCAAAATATATTTAATGTAAAATACTAAAGTTCAAGAGGTTGTGTGTGTAAACAATGAGTAAAACAAATATAAAAACAATTAAATCTGATATATATATATATATATAATTATATATATATATATTAATATATATATATAATTATTATATACTATATATATATATATATATATATATTATATTATATAATAATTATATATATATATATATATATATAAAATACTAAAGTTCAAAGAGGTGTTGGGTGGTGTAAACAATGAGTAAAACAAATATAAAAACAATTAAGATCTGATATATATATTATATATATATATATATATATATATATATATATATATATATATATATATATATATATATATATATATATATATATAATATTATATATATATATATATATATATATATATATATATATATATATGAGAATCAAAATATAAATTAGCTAAAAGAAGGATTTAGAAAACTTCTCCAAAGAAAGGAGAGATTGATATTTTTTCGCCTCAAAAACAAAATTGAGATCCTTCTCTTTGTGAAACTCTTTTCACATAAACAAACACACTTGAGCTTTTAAAAACTTAGAAACAAACTGGTTAAACTTCTCTTATTTTTCTTAGATAGAAAAATAAGTCTTGAGGGCTATTTATAGCCTCTCAAAATACATCAAACAAAAACTAGCCATTACAAAAAAAGGCATGATCAGTCGACTGGCTGAATATACTGGTCGACTGAGAAATTTGACTGGTTGCTGGTTCTAGAAAAATAAAACAAAGCAGGTCGACGAAAGACAGCCGAATGCTACGTAGATGACTTGGTCATGAAAAGTCGTAGCAAAGATGATCATCTCTAAGACCTGAGAACGATGTTCGAGCTGATGCGGACCCATCAACTTAAGATGAACCTCACAAAGTCATTTTTAGGGATGTCGAGTGGCAAATTCCTTGGATTCGTCATCATGACGAAGGGAATTAACATAGACACTGACAAGGTGCAAGCTAATCAAGATCTTCAACCACCCAGGAATCTCAAGGAATTAAGAGGACTACAAGGACTCTAGCCTACATTCGAAGATTCATCTCGAATCTCTCGGGTAAATGCCAACCCTTCTCTAAGCTGATAAAGAAAGGTGTTTCCTTCGTTTGTGATGAGCCTTGCCAACAAGCGTTCGATGAGATTAAGACTTATCTCTTGAATCCGTCAGTCTTGGCTTGTGATGAGCCTTGCCAACAAGCGTTCGATGAGATTAAGACTTATCTCTTGAATCCGTCAGTCTTGGCATGGTTTTGGGAAAATCCTTCCTGATCTATGTATGGGTAATGAAGCATTCTCTTGGCGCTCTCTTAGAACAGAATGACGATGCTGGCCACGAGCAAGGCATCTACTACTTGAGTAGAACCTTGCAGGGAGCCGAACGACGATACCCTATGGTCGAAAAGGAGTGTTTAGCATTGGTGTTCGCTATCCAGAAAATACGACACTACCTGGTTGGTCAAACCATACACATCATCTCCGGAATGAATCACATCCGAGTTTTCATAACCCAGCCTAGATCCTTAAATTGGCACCTAGCAAGATGGGCACTCTTGCTGTCTCAATACGACATACACTTCATACCGCAGAAGTCCATCAAAGGACAAGCAATTTGCGATCTCATGGTCAGTCATCCGCTCGAGTCGAAGAATAACTTATTCAAAGCTATGTCAGATGAAACCCATAAGGTTAATACAACCTCATAGGAAGAAGTTTGGCGATTGTACTTCAACGGAGCATCTCGCGTAGGCACAAGTGGATCTATCATCGCGGGAGTGGGGGTGGTCTTGGTTTCTCTATAAAACCATGTATTACCCCGAGTTTTCTCTTTAACTGAGCCATATACTAATAATATGGCTAAGTACAATGCGTTACTCATCGAACTCGGCCTCGCCAAGGAGTTGGGTGCTAATCATAATAATATGGCTAAGTACAATGCGTTACTCATCGAACTCGGCCTCGCCAAGGAGTTGGGTGCTAATCATCTTGAAGGTTACGATGACTCTCTGCTCATCATCAGACATATGATAGGGGAATACAAAGTTAGAAATGACGACTTAATCCCATGTCATGAAGAGGCTGTCAAATTAGCCAAATCATTCAAAAGCTTCCACATTAAGCATGGGCTTAGTTCCAAGAACACGCACGGAGATGCTCTGGCGTCATTGGCAGCCAACCTAGCTCAACCGCTGGGAAATAGTCAGCGCGTCACCGTCACAAGCCGACAACTTTTTGAACCGGTGCATGTTCTAGAAGCCAATACAACTCACTAGGCTACGGGTCAACTCAAGCCAAGATTGATGTTTTTCAATCATCGACTACATCTTATACGACATACTACCTAAATACGTAAAGGAGCGAGATTCTATTCGCAAATGCACACCAAGATTCTACTATAATGCAACCACAAAAGCATTGTGTCGTAGGTCCTACGATGGCATGTTGCTTCGGTGTCTCTTAACGACAAAAGCATAGGAAGCCTTGCGGGAAGCCCATGATGGTACCTGCATGTTGCTTCGGTGTCTCTTAACGACAAAAGCATAGGAAGCCTTGCGGGAAGCCCATGATGGTACCTGCGACGCTCATCAATCCAGACCTAAGCTTTGGGATCACTTGCGAAGAATGGGCTATTACTGGCCCAGAATGATCCACGACGCTGCCGCTTATGCAAAACATTGTCATCCGTATCAGACCCACGCCAACTACATTCACAAACTGAAGACCTACATCCAACAATGACTTCGTGGTCGTTTGAGACCTGGGGGATGGATGTCATCGGACTAATATCTCCATCATTAGCCAAAGGTCATCACTTCATCCTTGCGATACCCGACTACTTCTCTAAGTGGGTCGAAGCTGTTCCCTTAAGAGAAGTCAAAACCAGTGATGTTATCAAGTTCATCAAACATTATATTGTCTACCGATACGGCATTTCAATACATATCATTCATGATAATAGATCACAGTTCGTTAGTCATGCATTCACTCGGTTCTATGACAAGTTTAGAATACAGAACCTAGCAACCACAGCTTACAATCCATTAGCAAATGGACTAACTGAGGCTTTCAACAAGACGATTGTCAAGATCTTGACCAAGCTAATGTCCAACAACAAGCGCGATTGGAATGAAAAGCTCGGTGAAAGCTTGTGGGTGTGCCGTAGTACGATTCGTACACCGACCGGTACAACACCTTATTAACTGGTGTACGGTTGCGAAGCCATGCTACCGCTGTACGATTCGTACACCGACCGGTACAACACCTTATTAACTGGTGTACGGTTGCGAAGCCATGCTACCGCTGGAGGTTTAGATTCCATCCCTATACGTCGTACTCACAATGGGGATGGTGACTGAAGAAATTCATTGATGACGTCTCACAAAATTGGAGGCGTTAGATGAGAAGCTGCTCGAAGCTTAACAACACATTGAGTTCTATCAAGCCCGAATATCTAGGGCTTTCGACAAGAAAGTGAAGCACCGATCTTTCAA
The DNA here is from genome assembly GCF_001876935.1 of Asparagus officinalis. Lineage (NCBI taxonomy): Eukaryota > Viridiplantae > Streptophyta > Magnoliopsida > Asparagales > Asparagaceae > Asparagus > Asparagus officinalis. The sequence continues at coordinate 44,313,226 of NC_033803.1, read as the reverse complement.
GGAAGGAGAGTTGGTCCTCGCCGTTCGATGACCTATAATACTTAACTCTAAGAAGAAGGGAAAATTCTAATCCAAATGGAAAGGGTTATTCGTGATAGAGATGGTCTATTCGAATAGAGCTTACTACCTCGTCAAACCGAATGGTGATAAGATCCTGATGTCTATCAATGGCAAATTCTTGAAGAAGTACTACCCATAGTCTTCCTTCCTAACCCTCCCACTGGTGCATGAGGCTAAACTACTCCTGTACTCTGACAAGTATACGAGTACAAACTGCTCCTTACCTCTAACTGGTATACGAGGCTACACTAATCCCTATCTTTGATGAAAAGTTCCTTGAGAATTCTACACATGATATTCTTAAGGATAACCTAGAATAAGCTGATTATTCTAGATGAAAAGCAACCATCCGAGTAATCCACTCTTAATCATGATAAAAATTATTAAGAACCTCTCGATGTGGTTGTTTAATCATGTCTAAAATGATTAAAACCCTCCAATTGGTGCATGAGGTTAAAATGCATCTTACATCTCCTACTCGGTCAAACCTTCCTACAGTTAGGACCAGAGCCAAAACCCTATCTCGATTCCTTCTAAGAATGAGAAGTCTACTTTCAAAATTATGACGCCCCTGGGTTCACAGAAGGCTGCAGTCCAAGGTGAAACCAAGAATGTCAAACCTGCCTTGCACCTCACCGTGCAATAACATGTTTCACCATCACAATTAACATCTATCTAGCAGAGTTAACAATAGGTGTAGGTACAAAAGCAAGTAAAAGATAGTGCAAGAAATAACTGATGAAGTGATAGTGATCACATAAATATCTCATCATCCAACATACAGAAATACATAGCCAATGTCTGAATGGATAACTAGAATATTCAACAAGTCTCAAGTACAAATATCTGAGTAAAGGAAAAAAGGCATACAACCTTTACAACATCTAGAGAATAGTCCTCAAATGTCAAATAAATCTACAGTGGAGCTCCAAAATAAATCATAGTTAAAATAGACAGCTGAACACTAAAGTGTGTCGCCATCAACCTGCGACTCTCCGGGCTCCTGGCTCGTTACCTAAAAGGGGGAGGGACAACGAGCGTCAAAGCGCTAGCGAGAAACATCACAACCAACCCCAAGGGAACAGGGCTCGTTGTATAAGAAAATACAGTTAATACATAATAAATCTAAAATCATTGATCTACTAAAGGGCTCATTGTATAGGAAAATATAGATAATACATAATAGATCTAAAATCATTGATCTTACTAAAGAGGATTTTAGTATTTAAAAATTTACAACATGAGCATAGGTACGTCGAGCGAAATAATCCAAACAATAAAACCCTCATGTATATACCTTGTATCTCGAATTGTAGATTCCTAAACACTAAACCCGAGGTTCTAGTACAGGAAATAATAATAAAAGAAATACAACTAATCTCAGAGCATAAGTACAGTGCCATGTCATAGCTTACATGAGCATCATGTTATTACTTACATGTATGCCACGTTATAATCTACCTAAGTGTCATGTTATAAAACTCCTGTGAGAAAGTCATAAACAGGGTTAAGAAATATCCTATAATTATTTATAAATGATTTAGATATTTATAAATTTATTAAGTGCAGTAAAAATTTCAAGAATTTATCTGTTGTGTTATCAATACTATTACGTATCATTTTCAATAATATGTGGTATTATTATTATTATTACGTGTATTTTTGTATAATACGTTGTATTATTATTTCATATTATTTTGTACAATTTGTTGTATTATTAATACTTTTGCATATTATCTGTCGTATTAGTACAACTTGTATGTTTTATTGTGTAGATAATTCTTCCTTAATGATTTGTTTTTAAATATAAGTAATTATATTTTTATTAATTATTCTTGTTTAATTATACAATTTATAGTATTATTTCTTCAGTTGCGTATCAATGGTTGTATTAATACAACTGGTATGTTTTTAATTGTAGATAATTATCCTATAATTATTTTGATTTTTAAATATCAATAGTTATTTCTTTTTAATTAATTTCAATTAAAATAATTAACCCTAACCCTAGCCTAACCTGTATATATGCTATCCCCTCTTTTATTTTTCACGTGAACTCCCCAACCGCATTTTTCTCTCTCTCCCCATCACTTCATCTCTCTCCTCCCTCCCTACGAGAAAATCGCGCTTCCATTCTCCTCCTCCTCAAACTCCTCTCTTCCCGCGCCGTGGTGGCCAAGCCACCGCCACTCGTCGGCCCTCCCTCAAAACAACTGACACCGCCAGCGCCCAGCGCGACGCGGCTCCTCCATGCTGGCCCAGCGCGCCTGAGAGCCTGACAACCGCACGCCCGTCACCCTAGCAGCAAGCCCCCGCCTGGTTGCCGACTCCCGGACAAGCCGCCAGTCCTACGTCCACGTGCCTCCGCCTTAGCCGTCGGCCATCTACCTCCTCCACCGGCAACGCTCGGCCCAACGTCCCTTGTAGCCCACAGTTTCGCCCCGGCGCCTGTTACCGTGCCGCGACGTCGCGTCGAACTCGCGTATACTGGTGTCTTTCGCTTCCCCAACAGGGCCTCGGTCTCTCCCGCGTCGTCCTCGCTCACGGCTCCTACCCCGCCACCTCAACCGATCAGCAGCAACCCGCTACCTCCACCTTACCCATATCTGCGGTTGACAACAGCCTGCCTTGCCGCCGTGAGTTCTCCGCTGCACCAACACTGCTGCATCTTCATCAGCCTCACTCGACTCTTCCGACGACAGCTACGTCGTCATCAAACTCTGACGAACGCCGACTATCCTTATTATTCAACCTCCAGCATCTCCCTTACGTTGCTCAAACCCGACGCCGCCGATAGTAGCCCTCACCTCAGTGAGTCAAACCCACGTCGTCCCTTGTTCAGATCCGTCATAGTCTCGTCGATTCGTTCGACAATACCCTGAGACAAGATCCCTCTTGCTCGTTATCTTGTTAACTTAATTTTTTATCTCTTATGAATTTATAAGGTGTGACGCCCCTGGTATCAACAAGGCTGCAGTCCGAGGTGAAACCAAGAATGTCAAACCTACCATGTACTACACCGCGCAATAACATGTTTCACCATCACAGAAAATATCTATCTAGTGGAATCAATAACAGGTGTAGGTACAAACAGGCAAAAGAGAAAGTACTGAAGAGAGTAATAACCAATGGATACTCTAAAAGAGATAATCACCACTGATATAAATAAAACAAATCTCTGAATAAAGGAACAATATCTGAACTGAAATACAAATGTCTCAACATCAATCGAAAGAAATGATACTAAGGCACCCTGCCTTTACAAAACTAGAAATAACATCTCAATGTCTCATAACAAAGTCATCGTGGAGTTCTAACAAAAATACTATTAATAAAATATCCATAAATAGAACTAGTCAACTTCATCAAGCTACGGCTTTCCGTGTACCGGGCTCGTTACCTGAAAGTAGGGAAACAACGAGCGTCAAAGCGCTATAGCGAGTAACATCTCAACCAACCCCAAGGGGGAGGGCTAGTTGGATAGAAAAATAACTGATAATACATATAGATAGACAATCATCTACTCTGAAATAAATGGAGATTTGATATTTAGAAATTTACAACACAAGCATGGTACGTCGAGCAAAATAATCCAAACAAGGAAACCCTCATGTATATACCATATGTCTCAAATTGTAAATCCCTAAATGCCAAATCCAAAAGCTACATTGTGGAGCAATAATGAAAGATAGCTCCTCTAAATACGAAATCCAAACTACAACGTGGAGAAATACGTCCATTTCAAACTATATTAAAAATGTCCTGTCAGACATCGGAATACTTGTTCAACTCATGAACTGCATCTATTATATGTTAGATAAGGCAAAATCCCACTGAATGTCCAACACAAGGACTAAAAATAGGAAATAGCCCAACACATGGACTATATATAATGCATGTCCAACACATGGACTATATATGATGTAGGTCCAACGCAAGGACTATAAATACTACAGGTCCAATATATGGGCCGCAAGCTACATGTCCAACGCATGGACTAAAATAACGAATGTCCCACACATGGACTATATGATCAAGGTCCAACAGATGGGCCACAATAGCTAAACGTCCAACACGTGGACTGCGATGAATTATCTTTATAGCATACATGTATACACTATTCACTCTCATGTCTCGGTGAATAAACTAGTCTCTAGTCTGTAGTCAACTCATGTACACAAATCTCAGTGTTTAACAATCCTAAATAATCTAGAAAATCTTGCCAGCGACACTACGTATGCACAACAGAACAATGCAGGAAAACTGACTCACGGTCGACCGCCGCACCCAGCGCGGTCGACCACACAGAGAACAGAAACTCACTGTGCCTCGGTGCTCTCCAGCGGTCGACCGTCGTGCCACGCACGGTCGATTGCGATCGACGGTCGACCGTCGCGCCCGGCGCGGTCGACCGCGATCACAACAGAAACTTAGCTATGACTGTGCACGACAAGCGGTCGACCGCCACGTCCATCGCGGTCGACCGCGCAGCAGCAAAACCCTAATTCTCAGTTTGCTCTATATAATTTGATCTCGATATTCGTGTGTGATATTTATGCATACTAGCAACCCTAAACATGTGATATTGCATATCTGAAACGTGATATAAACATTCTAATCACTATAGACAAGATGAAACATGCATCTATATGTCGAAAACCTTCGAAAACAATTATTCTTCTTTCAAATCTCTTGTTAGAATAAACACCAGATCTAGATCTGCACTTAGGAAAACATGGGTGATCTTTATTAACTGAAAACATGTTCTTTTGTAACATACAATACAAAGATCAACTTTTTATACTCAAACTAGTATGTTAGGCTCATAAAAACATATGAAAACATCATGTAAAAGCATTTTAAAACTGGGTGAGGGATTGGGAGAGATGAAACTCGCCTGAGAGGTGATGAACTACTGTGGTAAGTGTTCGCGGGGAAAATAGTTTTCTTCTTCATTGAAATAATTATCATCTTGGGTTACAAAAGATCCGGTCTTTTTTTAGATCCGGTTACAATTAAATCAAAGAAAAAAGAAGAGAAAAATTACAACTTCGCGAGCTCCTGTTTTGCGGTCGCTCGCTTTGGTGGGTTCTTTGCCAACGCCGGGGTTAATCCGTGGACCACCGCGCGATCTAGATCCGGTCGGATCTACACGATTATACGGGTATTATTCCACGAAGGGAATAATAGCCGGGAGGGATTAGTCCACTAAGGGAATAATCGCTCAGATCTCGGGATCTAAGACCAAGCTTAGATCCGGAGTATGATATCGTGTAGATCTCAGATCTGTTCTTTGCCTCCTCTCGAAATCCTGCCTTTTCTGACGTAGATGCTCGCCGAGGATCAGATCTGTACGTGCAACCTATTTTGCTCTCCTTGGTGAGGCGATCGGGAAAAGCCTTGATTCTCCTTGGTGAGGATCGACGCTTTAAAGATGGGTTTTGCTTGGTCAAAACCACATCTCATAATAAAGGGGGCGTTTTGACGCTGCATTGTGCTTTATAAGGCAGGGATATATTGTCGATATACCCTATCTTATAAATGCGCAATGTGGCCAAATCGTCTCGCCCTTTATAAGGCAATGACTCTATCTTACCAATTTGTAAGATGAATTCAATTTCCTTTTATATCTGAAATTAACAAACACTTAACTGCTTGTTTTCAGTGGAATATCCTTCCGGAGCTTTTTCATCGCATGCGGTGAATGGACGTCGTGATGAGTATTATTCCACATCTGATGACTTTTCGCCCATTCCGTTCACCTCCCAGTTTGCTCCGGGCACGTCGTTGGAAGTTGTCCAAGTGGTGAGGGAAGGTGGCCATCAAGCTCTTCGCCAGCTGATCACAGATGCGCCTCTCGTGCAGGATGCCAGTTCCGTTCAGTCTCTTAGGAAGACTGACTTCTTGTTTGGAGACTCTACCAGGGATCCCGATGCAGTATTTATTGAGGCTGAGCAGTGGCTTTACCAGACTGGCAGTCGTTATATGTATTTGCCGAAGATTCCTCGACACCGTTCTTTGACTGAGCTCAGGCGCCAAGCTGTGAAGCGGGAGATGTCGTGGAGTTTGACAAAGGAACATGAGAGCGTTCACTGCGGCTATATTACTCATCAGGCAGTTCCTGGTTCGAGTCGAGATCACATTGTTGGACTACATCCTGGAGTACTGGGGCTAGATACTCCGCCTCGCAATGAGTTCCTCACCACTGCTTCTACTTTGAGGAATCGCCTCGCTATCTTAGGACGGGAGATGCCTGCACCGCGCCACAGATTCTATGGTTGGGTCCATTCTTTGGACAGGTTTTGGTGGGCTCGTATGACGAAGTATGTCTTGAGCCGATGGAGCGAGGAGTTACATGCTTGCGGTCTTTATGCAGCCATTCGGGCCACTATGCATGGCTTGCCTACAAGCGCGAAGCATTTCTTTGCCCTATGCGAGCTTTACAATCCAGATTCCAACACTTTTCTGACCAGGCACGGAGAGTTGGGCTTGGCTCTACATGAGATGCACAAGATTTCTGGTTTGCCCATGGGACAGATGTTATACCAGGAGTACTTTCCCTCCAACCATGAGTTGAGTCAGCTGAAGGATCGCATGCCCGACCGCTACGAGACCTTATGGGACCTCACTTGTCATTATCACATTGCTTTGGCGCAGTCTAAGCCCCTAGCGAAGAGGACCAAAGCAAATGTGAGCCTGAAGCAGTTCGCATCATACTTGTTCAGGAATCTGGAGAGCCATTCTGGCCAATCTATTTGTGAACTGGCACCGCTGACTCCTTCAGAGGTTAATGAGCTGCTGAATAAGACTAACGCCCAATCCTATACCATTAGCAGTTCCGAGAGCGGCTTTCCTGCAGGGACTAAATTCAGATCGTTCTTATATCATGCGACCACACCGATTCGTCCGATGACTCTCCTTGCCGGTTATCTCGCCATCTGGTTGAAGAAATGTGTGGTCCCGTATCAGTCTGGTGACGCTCTGCCACTGGAAGTGCTCTATCCTGCAGTTCAGCTTGCCTACAAGAAGGAACTTTCGCTTCTTCCGGTGATGGTTGCTAACATTCATCGAGGGCTTCGGCAGATTTCTGGTGCTTTTACACGGAGAGATGATGATAAACCGACTCAGATTCCTACCATTAAGGTAGAGCTCCCGTATATTTATTTGATGGCTTGGTTCGTTCTTCATCGTTCCGATGTGATGTCAATACCGAATGCCATAGATCAGTCTGTCCCCTTTCTACAGTTGCTTGAGAATGGTGAGTGGGAGGGCCGAGGATTCCCCGATATCAGGCGTCAGCTACAAGTCCACAAGTGCTGGGCATTCTCCACTTGCTTTCCACAGTTCTCCAGCCGGTACGGCGAGTGTTTGATTGATGAGGAGAAGCCGAGGGAGTATAGGACTTATCTGGATATGGGCTGCTTTAATTGGCTAGTGAACATTAGGCCGGGTTACCTGACTTTCCGGGTGGGGAATCAGTGCTTCATAGAGCCGTATCTACCTTGCCGATTCGCCCGCCAGTTCGGTTATGACCAGCTTTATGTTGGGAACCCGCGCCAGCAGCTTCGGGCTCATGGAGGTCTGGTGGACGGTCTTCGTGCATGGTTGTGGACCGTGACTGGTTGCACTGGAGCTAGGTTCAGTCTCCCAGGTACTGAGCGACAGTTGAACCTCACTTTCCTGAGCTGCAAGTGGTTGCTAGCAGCTAATAAGACTGTCCGTGTGAAGCCTATCGAAGAGTTGGTGGCCGAAGAAGCCTCTCAGCTTGATTCTCGTGTTATCCAGGACGGTGCTCGATCACAGAGGGCTCAGGGCAAGACCCGCCGACTTGATGCAGAAGGTCACAGGGCCTTTAGTTCTGCTGGAGAGGCCTCAGGCGGAGACCCTGAAGACTACGAGGCAGATTTGGAGCAAGGTTAGTCACCTATTTTTTCTTTTTCTCTGCATTTCCAAGTTGCTATTCCTGACCACTATTTGATATTTCAGGGACAGCGACCAATAGTGACGACGAATTCCGTCCTTTTACCCGGGCAAGACCTTCGATTGCTGTCCGTGCTGATAGGCGGAAAAGATTAGCCCACAAGCCGCATGCAAATTCACGAGCATCTGAGATGGACTTGGCTGATGAGGATCCTGTTAGTGACGGAGGTAACGTCTATTCTATAGATCATTTTCTTGATCGTTTAGAACTTCTGGCTCATGCTTTCCCATCCTATGCAGGATATCGTGAGGAAGGCGAGATGAGTCCCGATGATTGTGCATCTCCTGGTGAGCCTGACTCACCGCACCAGGTAGAAAAGCCTGCAGAGACCGCCCATGTTGGGGAGTCTGTCAATGAAGGACCCAGTTCGGTGATTCCAGGTACATCTTCAAGAGGTAACTTGTCTCTATTGGCCATAGTTTCCTTCCTCTTCCCTTATATCTTTTTATGTCAGATTTTTCGATTGATGACTTCGATGGGGAGGGCCTGCCTATGGACACTTCTATGTTCAGCTTCATGTATGACTCTCCTCAGATCGATGGCCAGCCGCCTCAGGATATGTTTCCTGAGTCTGTACTCCCTCAGACTCCCGGGAACGGTTATTTTGAAGGTGCGTGCCTCTTCTCAAGCTAACTATAGGACTAGCCAATTCCTTGACTAATGCAACTATAATATGATGTTTCTGTTTTGTGCCTAACAGGGGCTTTTGTTGAGGCTGACCCTGTTGAGCCGGCTGTACGACCAACTCCACCAGTCGATGCAGCTACAGTCCTTACATCTCCACCACCCCCAGTGACTCGAGGGGGAGGAGGTATAATTTAATTAACTGAGCAAAGCCATTCATTTCCTTATTGAGGCTTTTGACGAATTTCTCTTCTTTGTGTAGGGCTTCCTTCTCAGCTTCATGTCCTCGTTAAGGAGTTGTTATCGGGGAATGACCCTGAGAAGATCATCATCAGCGTAGAAGTCCGCTCTTATTTCTCCTCCCTGACTGCTATAATTGGCAAACTCCTCCACGACGGACTTTCTCTTCGCCAATTTAAGCCCTACCTCGATTCCAAGATAAATTTGATTAGGGACATAGGATGTCCGGATCTGGCGACGGCTATGGTTGATGACCTTGATCGCTTAGAGCGTGAGCTTCAGATGTTTCATGAGCTCCGGGATACAGGTGCCTCTTCATTCGTTGCTGCCGAGTTGGATGCTCGCTTACAGACATGGCGCAGTACTCGGATGGTTGCCGAGCTCGAGATTCAGGTGCAGCGGGGCCGAATAGATCGAGTTGAGGCTGACCTTGCCACTAGATCATCTTCACTTGAGGAGCTTGATTCTCAGATAGATCAGCTCCGACGAGAACTCCGTGAGAAGGAAGACGCAAAGATGCAAAATCAGCAAGCACATGCTGCTTTATCTGATGAGCTGAAGTCCTTGAAGCAGACACTGGCTGAGACAGAGGAGGTTGCTGTGAGGACTTTAGCCGCGAACGAAGAGTCTGTCAGAGCTGAGTTGCAGGAGGAGCTTAGACGCTCTTATGATGAGAAGCTGTCTGAATTCAGTCAGCAGGTTCTTAGCCATGGGCTTGATGTATGATTTTATTTGCTGAAAACCTTGACATTTGATTCTCTTTAGTGGACCTGATTTTTGTCTTTATCTTTATTATGATTCCTCATTCCGTTTGAAATGATTGACCATAATACTCATAGGATTTTTGGCAAACCCCCAGCCTTCAACGGGTTTGATTAGCCTTTACCGACTACCGTTTGAGTCGGGCTAGCATGCGGATTGTCGAAATCCGTTCCGCATGTAACGTTGTGCTAAGAGAGTTAACGCTCTTAGTGCTACGATATTGAATACGTAGACTTTGTCTTTCTCACGGGAATAGACTACCCGGCGACGCGTGTTAGGCGTTGACTTTAGGGTTTTTGGCTAACCCCCAGCCTTCAACGGGTTTGATTAGCCTTTACCGACTACCGTTTGAGTCGGGCTAGCATGCGGATTATCGGAATCCGTTCCGCATGTAACGTTGTGCTAAGGGAATGAACTCCCTTAGACTTCGTGCTATGATGTCGAATACATAGACTTCGCCATTGTTACGGGAATAGGCTACCCGGCAACACGTGTTAGGTGTTGACTTTATCCCTACTTAGGTTTCGGGATAAAATACCCCAGACTGGTATTCTGGTGTCTTTTTCTACGGCGAAAGACTAAACCAACGACGCGTGTTAGGTGTCGGCATATCATTTCTTAGGATTCAGGATGACATTCCCCATGCGTGTAAGGCACGGATTTTGGTGTTATTAATAACAACCTGCCACAATGTTGAATATGTAGACGGGTGTTCTTTTTAACGGTTAAGAACTAACCGGCAGCGCGGGTTAAGCGCAGACTTATCCTTGCTTAGGTTTCAGGATAGAATACCCCAGAATCGAACTCTGGTGTCTTTTTGTGCGGAAAAAGACTAAACCGGCAGCGCGTGTTAGGCGCAGACTTATCCCTGCTTAGGATTCGGGATAAACTTCCTAGGATGAATCCCTAGATTGATAAATTTTGGAAAAGATTGATGCGGGAAAGGAAGAATTTTATATTCTATTTCCCGGTCTTCTTTTAGGGTGAAGGCGAACCCGAATACAAGGAAGGAAGAATTTTATATTCTATTCCTTGATTCTGGAAAGGAAGAATTTTATATTCTGTTTCCAGTGCGAAAGAAACTAGAAGCGGGATCTCCGCCCCGAGAATCTGGAAAATTTAGATAAACCTGCCTTTTATAGGATTGGTCATCTAAACTGAAAGAAGAATTCTTCGTTTATCAAAGTGAAACTCCAACTTCGGTTATAGCCATGAGAGGGCTTGACCAAAGAGAAGAAGAATGGAGTTCTTTCGTTTATCAAAAGGGGACTCCGGGATGAAAGTGGACCTCTTGTTCATGGAAAGAATCAAGAGGGCCAAAAAGACATTTTTGGTGGATTCACTGTCAATTGGAACTGATCAGTGAGGGATTTCGGTGGTGAAAAAGATTTTGGGTTATCCTCTAGAATATTAAGTGTAATATTCCTCAAGGAACTTCCCGGTAAATGAGTTATCCTGATTGTACTAGGGATAATACTTCTTCAGGAACTTCCCATTTATTGGCATTAATTGCCTGGTGCCTTCTTGAGTAATCAGGCGATATGCACCGTTTGAATAAACTGTGTCTATTACAAACGGTCCTTCCCATTTGGGTTCGAATTTACCTTTCTTCTTGGAGGTGAGGATTATTGGTCGACGAGCAGCGAGGACCAGATCTCCTTCCTTGAAGCTTCTCTGTCGGACTCTCTTGTTGAAAGCCCTAGACATCCTGGCCTGGTAAAGTTCAATTTGTTGCTGAGCCTCCAAGCGCTTTTCATCCAGCCTCACAAGTTTTTCGAGACGCTTTTGATGTTGTTCTTCCGTCGTCATCTCCGTTGCGAGGGCAATACGAAGGGATGGAATCTGAATTTCCAGCGGTAATACAGCTTCACACCCGTATACCAGCGAATACGGGGTGGCACTTGTAGGCGTGCGTATGGTGGTGCGATAAGCCCAGAGTGCTTCACCGAGTTTATCGTCCCAGTCTCGTTTATTGATCTTCACGAGCTTGGACAGGATCTTAATGATCGTCTTGTTAAACGCTTCAGCTAATCCGTTCGCAGCGGGATAGTAAGCCGTCGACGAAACATCTTCAATTTTGAACTTGTCGCAGAACCTGACGAAGGCATTGCTTATGAACTGTGGACCATTGTCATGAATAATCCGTCTTGGCACGCCGTGTCGGTATATAACATGGTGCTTAATGAAATTGATGACGTTGTTCGTCTTCACTTCTCTAAGTGGAATCGCTTCAGCCCACTTTGAAAAGTAATCTGTGATCGCGAGGATGAATCGATCACCTTTGACTGAAGGGGGGAAAATAGGACCGACGATGTCCATGCCCCATGTCTCGAACGGCCAAGACGTGATTGACGTGTGCAACTGTTCTGGCGGTTGATGCATATAATTTGCATGTATTTGACATGCATGACACTCTCTGGCATATTCGATTGCGTCACGAACCATCGTTGGCCAGAAATACCCCATTCTTCTGATGCGGTCGTACAGTTTAGGACCGGGCTGATGCGCACCACATTCTCCTGCGTGTGCTTCCTTAAGAACTTCCTCTGCTTCTTTGTTCGAAAGGCATCGGAGTAATAAGCCATCGTACCCTCTACGGTATAATGTATGGGTCTCGATATTATAGAAGAATCTTGGCGCTCTTCGACGGATTGATTCCCTTTCTTTTATATCCTCTGGCAAAATACCATATTGGACGTAGTCAATGATAGGAAAACGCCAATCTCGGGACTCAGACCCAATTTGAGTTGAATTCACCTCCTTGGCGTTAATGTTTCCAGGCCGGGTTACCTGACTTTCCGGGTGGGGAATCAGTGTTTTATAGAGCCGTATCTACCTTGCCGATTCGCCCGCCAGTTCGGTTATGACCAGCTTTATGTTGGGAACCCGCGCCAGCAGCTTCGGGCTCATGGAGGTCTGGTGGACGGTCTTCGTGCATGGTTGTGGACCGTGACTGGCTGTACTGGTGCTAGGTTCAGTCTCCCGGGTACTGAGCGGCAGTTGAACCTCACTTTCTTGAGCTGCAAGTGGTTGCTAGCAGCTAATAAGACTGTCCCTGTGAAGCCTATCGAAGAGTTGGTGGCCGAAGAAGCCTCTCAGATTGATTCTCATGCGATCCGGGACGGTGCTCGGTCACAGAGGGCTCAGGGCAAGACCCGCCGACTTGATGCAGAAGGTCACAGGGCCTTTAGTTCTGCTGGAGAGGCTTCAGGCGGAGATCCCGAAGATTACGAGGCAGATTTGGAGCAAGGTTAGTCACCTATCTTTCTTTTTCTCTGTATCTCCGAATTGCTAGTCCTGACCACTACTTGATATCTCAGGGATAGCGACCAACAGTGAAGACGAATTCCGTCCTTTTACCCGGGCAAGACCTTCGATTGCTGTCCGTGCTGATAGGCGGAAAAGATTAGCCCACAAGCCGCATGCAGGTTCGCGAGCATCTGAGATGGATCTGGCTGGCGATGATCCTGTTAGTGACGGAGGTAATATCTATTCTATAGATCATTCCCTTGATCGTTTAGAATTTCAGGCTCATGCTTTCCTATCCTATGCAGGATATCGTGAGGAAGGCGAGATGAGTCTCGATGATTGTGCATCTCCTGGCGAGCCTGACTCACCGCACCAGGTAGAACAACCTGCAGAGACCGCCCATGTTGGGGAACCTGTCAATGAAGGACCCAGTTCGATGAATCCAGGTACATCTTCACGAGGTAACTCGTCTCCATTGGCCATAGTTTCCTTCTTCTTCCTTCATACTTATATCTTTTTGTGTCAGATTTTTCGATTGATGACTTCGATGGGGAAGGCCTGCCTATGGACACTTCTATGTTCAGCTTCGAGTCTGTACTCCCTCAGACTCCCGGGAACGGTTATTTTGAAGGTGCGTGCCTCTTCTCAAGCTAACTATAGGACTAGCCAATTCCTTGACTAATGCAACTATAATATGATGTTTCTGTTTTGTGCCTAACAGGGGCTTTTGCTGAGGCTGACCCTGTTGAGCCGGCTGTACGACCAACTCCACCAGTCGATGCATCTACAGTCGTTACATCTCCACCACCCCCAGTGACTCGAGGGGGAGGAGGTATAATTTAATTAACTGAGCAAAGCCATTCATTTCCTTATTGAGGCTTTTGACGAATTTCTCTTCTTTGTGTAGGGCTTCCTTCTCAGCTTCATGTCCTCGTTAAGGAGTTGTTATCGGGGAATGACCCTGAGAAGATCATCATCAGCGTAGAAGTCCGCTCTTATTTCTCCTCCCTGACTGCTATAATTGGCAAACTCCTCCACGACGGACTTTCTCTTCGCCAGTTTAAGCCCTACCTCGATTCCAAGATAAATTTGATTAGGGACATAGGATGTCCGGATCTGGCGACGGCTATGGTTGATGACCTTGATCGCTTAGAGCGTGAGCTTCAGATGTTTCATGAGCTCCGGGATACAGGTGCCTCTTCATTCGTTGCTGCCGAGTTGGATGCTCGCTTACAGACATGGCGCAGTACTCGGATGGTTGCCGAGCTCGAGATTCAGGTGCAGCGGGGCCGCATAGATCGAGTTGAGGCTGATCTTGCCACTAGATCATCTTCCCTTGAGGAGCTTGATTCTCAGATAGATCAGCTCCGACGAGAACTCCGTGAGAAGGAAGACGCAAAGATGCAAAATCAGCAAGCACATGCTGCTTTATCTGATGAGCTGAAGTCCTTGAAGCAGACACTGGCTGAGACAGAGGAGGTTGCTGTGAGGACTTTAGCCGCGAACGAAGAGTCTGTCAGAGCTGAGTTGCAGGAGGAGCTTAGACGCTCTTATGATGAGAAGCTGTCTGAATTCAGTCAGCAGGTTCTTAGCCATGGGCTTGATGTATGATTTTATTTGCTGAAAACCTTGACATTTGATTCTCTTTAATGGAACTGATTTATCTTTATCTTTATTATGATTCCTCACTTCGTTTGAAATGATTGACCATAATACTCATGGAATTTTTGGCAAACCCCCAGCCTTCAACGGGTTTGATTAGCCTTTACCGACTACCGTTTGAGTCGGGCTAGCATGCGGATTGTCGGAATCCGTTCCGCATGTAACGTTGTGCTAAGGGAATGAACTCCCTTAGACTTCGTGCTATGATGTCGAATACATAGACTTCGCCATTGTTACGGGAATAGGCTACCCGGCGACACGTGTTAGGTGTTGACTTTAGGATTTTTGGCTAACCCCCAGCCTTCAACGGGTTTGATTAGCCTTTACCGACTACCGTTTGAGTCGGGCTAGCATGCGGATTGTCTAACTCCGTTCGCATGTAACGTTGTGCTAAGAGAATGAATTCTCTTAGACTTCGTGCTATGATGTCGAATACATAGACTTCGCCATTGTTACGGGAATAGGCTACCCGGCGACACGTGTTAGGTGTTGACTTTAGGATTTTTGGCTAACCCCCAGCCTTCAACGGGTTTGATTAGCCTTTACCGACTACCGTTTGAGTCGGGCTAGCATGCGGATTGTCTAAATCCGTTCCGCATGTAACGTTGTGCTAAGGGAATGAACTCCCTTAGACTTCGTGCTATGATGTCGAATACATAGACTTCGCCATTGTTACGGGAATAGGCTACCCGGCAACACGTGTTAGGTGTTGACTTTATCCCTACTTAGGCTTCGGGATAAAATACCCCAGAATCGGACTCTGGTGTCTTTTTGTTCGGAAAAAGACTAAACCGGCGACGCGTGTTAGGCGTCGGCATATCCCTTCTTAGGATTCAGGATGACATTCCCCATGCGTGTAAGGCATGGATTTTGGTGTTATTAATAACAACCTGCCGCAATGTTGAATATGCGGACGAGTGTTCTTTTTAACGGTTAAGAACTAACCGGCAGCGCAGGTTAAGCGCAGACTTATCCTTGCTTAGGTTTCAGGATAAAATACCCCAGAATCAGACTCTGGTGTCTTTTTGTGCGGAAAAAGACTAAACCGGCAGCGCGTGTTAGGCGCAGACTTATCCCTGCTTAGGATTCGGGATAAACTTCCTAGGATGAATCCTAGATTGATAGATTCTTAGAAAAGGTTGGTGCGGGAAAGGAAGAATTTTATATTCTATTTCCCGGTCTTCTTTTAGGGTGAAGGCGAACCCGAAAACAAGGAAGGAAGAATTTTATATTCTATTCCCTGATCCTGGAAAGGAAGAATTTTATATTCTATTTCCAGCGAAGAAGAAACTAGAAGTGGGGTGTCCACTCCGAGAATCTGGAAAATTTAGATAAACTTGCCTTTTATAGGATGAGTTATCTAAACTGAAAATGGGTTCTTCGTTTATCGAAGTGGAATTTTCAACTCCGGTTATAACCATGAACAAGGTTTAACCAAAGAGAAAAAGGGAAGGAGTTCTTTCGTTTATCGAAAAGGGACTCCGAACTGAAAGTGGACCTCTTGCTCATGGAGAGAATCAAGAGGGCCAGAAAAACATTTTTGGTGGACTCACTGTCAATTGAAATTGATCAGTGAGGGATTTTGGTGGTGACAATGATTTTGGGTTATCCTCTAGAATATTAAGTGTAATATTCTTCGAGGAACTTCCCGGTAAATGAGTTATCCTGAATGTACTAGGGATAGTACTTTTTCAGGAACTTCCCATTTATTGGCATTAATTGCCTGGCGCCCTCTTGAGTAATCAGGCGATATGCGCCGTTTGAATAGACTGTGTCTATTACAAACGGTCCTTCCCATTTGGGTTCGAATTTACCTTTCTTCTTGGAGGTGAGAATTATTGGTCGGCGAGCAGCGAGGACCAGATCTCCTTCCTTGAAGCTTCTCTGTCGGACTCTTTTGTTAAAAGCCCTTGACATCCTGGCTTGGTAAAACTCGATGTGTTGTTGAGCCTCCAAACGCTTTTCATCCAGCCTCTCGAGCTCTTCGAGACGCTTCTGATGTTGTTCCTCCGTCGTCATCTCCGTTGCGAGGGCGATCCGAAGGGACGGAATCTGAATTTCCAGCGGTAGCACAGCTTCACATCCGTATACCAGCGAATACGGGGTAGCTCCCGTAGGCGTGCGTATGGTGGTGCGATAAGCCCAGAGTGCTTCACCGAGTTTATCGTCCCAGTCTCGTTTATTGGTCTTCACGAGCTTTGACAAGATCTTGATGATCGTCTTGTTAAACGCCTCCGCTAATCCATTCGCGGCGGGGTAGTAAGCTGTCGACGAAACATCTTCGATTTTGAACTTGTCGCAGAATCTGACGAAGGCATTGCTTATGAACTGTGGACCGTTGTCATGAATGATCCTTCTTGGCACGCCGTGTCGGTAAATGACATGATGCTTGATGAAATTGATGACGTTGTTCGTCTTCACTTCTCTAAGCGGAATCGCTTCAGCCCACTTTGAGAAATAATCTGTGATCGCGAGGATGAACCGATCACCTTTGACTGAAGGGGGAAAAATAGGACCGACTATGTCCATGCCCCAAGTCTCGAACGGCCAAGACGTGGTTGACGTGTGCAACTGCTCTGGCGGTTGATGCATATAATTCGCATGTATCTGGCAAGCGTGGCATTCTCGTGCGTATTCGATTGCGTCACGAACCATCGTTGGCCAGAAATATCCCATCCTCCTGATGCGATCATACAGTTTAGGACCGGGCTGATGCGCACCACATTCTCCTTCGTGTGCTTCCTTAAGAACTTCCTTTGCTTCTCTGTTCGAAAGGCATCGGAGTAAAAGACCGTCGTACCCTCTACGGTATAATGTATGGGTTTCAGTATTATAGAAGAATCTTGGAGCTCTTCGGCGGATTGATTCCTTTTCTTTTACATCCTCTGGCAAGATACCATATTGGACGTAGTCGATGATAGGAAAACGCCAATCTCGGGACTCAGACCCAATTTGAGTTGAATTCACCTCTTTGGCGTTCACGTTTCTATCCTCTTCTTCTTCAATCTCCGTACTGTATATGGGTACGCAGAGTTGATGCGTCCGTACTGTGACTAACAGCTCAGCTTCGGGAGGCTGTGCCAGTGATACTGCTAGTGCCGCCAGTGCGTCTGCATAAGCGTTCTGGAGACGAGGGATGTATTCAATAAAGAATTCTTCGAAAGATTCTGCCATTTTGATGGCTTCCTGGTGGTACGGGATCAGGTCTTGATTCCTGACTTCATACTCACCGCGAACTTGGTTGACTATCAATTGCGAATCTCCAAAAGCTTCGAGATATTCGACCCCCAGCTCTTTGGCGAAACTGAGTCCAATGAGAAGCGCGTTGTATTCGGCAACATTATTGGAGCACGGACTAGTCAACGAATAAGCCCGAGGCATCACGTGCTTTCCAGGGGAGATTAAGACGACTCCAACTCCAGAGGAAACTGTAGGACATCCCGGGGTTATTACTCTATTAACTGCCCTTGAGGCACCATCGAAGTATAATTGCCATACTTGTTGGTGTGATGTGGTGTTAACCTCGTGGGTTTCATCCGGCAAGTCATCATATACTTCTGCCGTATCTGTGGTCGGGTTTGCCGCCAAAAGGTCACAAATCGCCTGCCCTTTGATTGACTTCTGCTGTTTGAAGTGCAAATCATACTGGGATAAGAGAAGGGCCCACTTCGCTAACCGCCAATTCATAGAGGCCGGTTGCGTCATAAACACCCGTACTGGATTAACGTTGGAGATGACATAGATCGTCTGTCCAACCAAGTAATGCCGCATCTTTTGCATCGCGAAAACCAATGCGAGGCATTCTTTCTCGATCATCGGATATCGAGACTCCGCGCCTACCAAAGTCCGACTTAGGTAATAAACTGCCTGTTCGTGACCGTTATCATCGTCTTGTGCTAGTAAGGCACTTATCGAGTGGTTCATCGCTTTGAGATAAATCAAGAACGGTTTACCAGATTTCGGTGCAACGAGAACAGGAGGGTTCGCCAGATATGTTTTGATATCTTCGAACGCTTTTCCCCTTTCTTGTTCAGCTTAGAGAATGGTTGGCACTTCCCAGAGAGATTTGAGATGAACCGCCGGATGTAAGCTAAACGCCCTTGCAATCCTCTGAGCTCTCTTAGATTTCTAGGAGGTTGCAGTTCATGTATCGCCTTCACTTTATCGGGATCAATATGTATACCTTTAGTGGTGACGACGAATCCAAGGAATTTTCCGCTGGACATCCCAAGGAATGACTTGTCCAAGGAATGATTTAGTGGGGTTCATCTTCAATTGATGACTCCTCATGAGATCGAACATCGTCTTCAAATCCTTGATGTGATCTTCTTTGTTACGGCTTTTCACAACCAAATCATCAACGTAGCATTCGACTGTCTTCCTGAGATGCTCTTGGAAAATCTTAGTCATTGCTCGCTGGTACGTGGCGCCTGCATTCTTCAGACCGAAGGGCATCACTGTGTAGCAAAAGACACCGAGGGGCATTCTGAACGCTGTATGCTTCTCGTCGTCTGGGTGCATCTTGATTTGGTTAGATCCCGAGAAGCCATCCATGAAAGACATCCTCTCAAATCCACATGTATTGTCAATAATGACATCTGTGATTGGGAGGGGAAAGTCGTCTTTTGGACATGCCGTGTTCAGGTCTCTGAAGTCGATACATATCCTGATTTTACCGTTCTTCTTCATAACTGGAACGATATTTGCTAACCAATCTGGATGTTGCTCCTCTCGGATAAATCCTGATTCGATCAACTTTTTAACCTCTACCTCAATAGCTTCCATAATCTGCGGACGAAACCGTCTTTGCTGTTGTTTGACAGGTTTGGCATCCGGTTTGATATCAAGGCGATGCATCGCTACGTTGGGGTCGAGCCCTGGCATGTCTTCATAATTCCATGCGAAGACGTCGATATATTCCCTGATAAGAGCGATCAATTCCTCCTTCTCATCTGAGGGAAGACTGTCACTGACGAATATGGGCTTTGGGTTGGCCTCATCACCCATGTTAACCTAGACTATTTTATCTTCAGTGGGGGGTTCTCTCTGCTCGAACCTATCACCATACTGCATGTTCAGATGATGAACCCACGGGTCTTCCCATGTTGGCATCTGATCGTCGTCTTCCATTGTGGACGGATCAGCTGTAGTCATGTTCGCCATTAGGGTTTTGAAAGCTTCTCACAGACTTGTATCGGAACCCTCAGCTGAAGAATCTGGCAAGTACCCATCCTTAGCTTTGTTAGCAATTTGATCGATAATTTGCCAACCGCATTCATCATCAGACGAGGAAACATAACCTAGACCTCTCCCGTATTTATAATAATCATCGGGTCTCCCTTTTGGTACATATGCCGCTTTGGCTGGAATACGAGGACCTCGACCGAAGTATAACCCTTCTCCGAGTGTAAAGTCATATCCTTGTTTTTCCATGAGCTTGCGGGCTTCTGGACTATACTTAGATAGATGTCGACCAGGTTTGTCATCATCTTCATCTTCGCTTAGGAAATGATGTGGTAATGGGGAGCTTTTTCCTTTACCATAAATCACTTCTTTAGCGCCTCTTATTTTGTTCGGTACTACCATGGTTGTTCCGAAAGAATGCTGGAGGCGTTACTTTGTTACATAGGACGATCGGATCGGCATATACAACTCAGGATTATCATACATCTCTTTTATCACATCATCCAGAGACAAGGAGTACTCTAAATCATCTTTTATTGCAATATCGGCAAGTTGCCAATTACAGCCTCCATCTGACGATTGTTCATCGTCAAGATTGATTACAAAGGGTACAATGTCATTTAAAACAAAACCACCATCGTAATCGAATCCGGCTTCAGAATCAGCTTCTTCTCCGCTGTCTGTGCCTTGGGCCGATGGTTCAGTATCGGATTCGTTACCATAAAGGAGAGAATCGGTGAAATAATTCTCATACCCTTTGAATGGTTGCTTATCCGCGACCACCGTCCTAACCTCATTATCAGTGTCGACATATTTCAGACACTGATGGAGAGTTGAGGGATGCCGAGGAAATGCATCAATCGAAGCGGCATAATACTCACAGCAGAACCCGGATCCACTTGGATTCGGTTGACTTGGCTGGAGCCAATGTATCCGACGAAATATAACGGCCGATCGTGGTTCGAATTCTTCGTCTGCATATCTTCTTTGGTGAAAGTAATGCAGGGAAGGTTCTTAGTCGCTATGTTGCACTGTTGACTCAGCGGTTCTGGCTGTTCATGCACCGGCTTGACTTGAGTCAGAAATACCTCTGCATTGGCCAAAGCTTCTTGTAGGGCCTCCCTGGTTTCTTTGGATAATCGCAGCAACTCATACAGCGTTATCCGTGCAGGAATGTTGGCTAATTGCGCCATAATGTCGAAGCTATGCGGAGTCTTCGAGCTTTCCGGTTTGTCTCTTCCAATTGGACGACTGAAACGAGACTGCTTCGGATTCTGTACCTCTTGGGGATTCTTCTCTTTTGGTTTATTCGCCGGCTGTCGTCGAGCCTCTTCACCCGGTGTAGGACTTGTAATCACTCCCATCTCCGTGAGAGTTTTGGCTGGTCCCCGTTTATTCACCCCCTGCTCATTAGGTGGTGGATAGTTGAAGTGATACTCATTTCCGCTTCTAGTGGTAAACACTTCTTGTTCTTCTTCGGAGGGCGGGAAGGTAGGAGCTTCGTCGCCATCTTCTTCGAAGATCGCAGATGTAGCATTGCAGGACTTGCCTTTGCCTTTTCTTCTCGAGGAAGTCGCCCACTGTTCATCTTCGATTAGGTCAGGATGAACCCATAGGATTTCGCCGTTTGGGGCTGTGTGTGGCACAAGTCCCTTTTGGCGCTGTCCATGTGGGTCATCGTTTACTGTCTTCATCCCTACTTTGGTGATGCGCTCTGGTTTGAACCATGTTGTGGGCACCGATCCAAAGCTGATTGAAACCGCGTTTGCTCCAACATTCTTGGCCGGTTTCGGAGTTATGACGCCTACATCAATAAGCGCCTGGATCTTGTCCTTGAGGTGGTAGCACGACTTAGTTGGGTGATGGACCGCTCTGTAGTACGCGCAATACTTCGGGTCTGTCACCTTGTTCGCCCCTTCCTGATCTACGATCACCGGCAGCGGGATCTTGTTGTTCTCCAACAGGTATTTGAAGATGCCGGGAACTTCGTCATCCTTGAAGGAGTACACTTTAGGAAACCTCGGCTCCGCAGATTTCTGCTTCTGAGGCCGTTGTTGCCATTGCCCTCGAGATTGTTATGGGGCTTGTTGCTGTGGCTGCTGTTGAGGTTGCAATTGAAAGGTTTGATTAGCATCAACTGCATTAGCTTGTGCCTTACCTTTCCCCCGTGGGACAAAGTTTTGCTTTGGAGCATTTGTCGCCGATTGGCCTCTTTCCGCCTTCTTCCTCTTGAGGAATCGCTCAGCTTGCTCTCCCCGGACTTTCAAGTCCTTCCACGTCTTGGATGGTGCTGTCCCCATTGCTTCCAGCACGTCCAGTCTGGAGGATGAACTCCTCGGTGATCGGGTCCCGACAGTTCATCGCCTTGTTCCGGAACCTCTTGACGAAGGTGTCGACTAACTCTCTGTCCTTCTATTTCTCATCGAGCAACGATCCGATAGATACTTCGGTGTCATCGTCGAAAAAGTTAGCTAGGAACTTGGTCTCCATATCGTCCCAGCTGTTTACGCTGCCTGGCTTGAGGCGGCGATACCAATCGAAGGCAGCTCCGCGAAGAGTGCCGACGAATGACCGCACCATCAGAGGCTCATTACCAGAGATCACCCCCAAGTGCGATTTGAAGTAAATCAAATGCTGGGTAGGTGAACCCATCCCATTAAACGGCGTGAAGTTAATTAGATTAAACTTCGCCGGATATGGGATCGATTCCCATTCTCTTGGGTATGGGCAAGGAATGCCTGTTTTCTTCGTCTCTTGAGCGGAAATTAGTGTGTTGATTTTGCTCTCGAGGTTCTTGATCTTCAGGTTTTCGCCGGTGTTTTCGCCAGCATTCTCATTACCACCCCCTGCGTTGACGGGAGGATCATTGGTATTACGAGCATTTATATCCTCATCTTCCGGATTAACCGGGTTACGATGATTCTGCTCGCCTTGTTGGTTCGCTAATGCTTGGATTTGTTGGTCATGCATTTCTCTCATCTGTTGCATGGCCATCTCCATCTCGATTTTGAAACTTTCTTTCTGCTTAGCCAAAGAGTCTTCAAGCATCTTGGCCATTTGCTCTGCACTTATCATAAGTGCCTCGCGGGGTTGTCCCTCGCTGGATACTGTATTATCTGATGCCCCAGCGGAGCCGGCATCAGATTCTTCATCTTCTGAAGGGCGTCTTGTCCGAATCCTACCATAGGTTGCTCGTTCAATGGTTCCGGACTGCAGACGGGTTCTAGGCCGGGAGGCTCTCAGAATCGACTCGAAATCATCCCGTGCCGATGTCCCCTTGCTGGTCATATTGGTGGTGACTCTATCGTGTGCGGGCACGCCTTCTCAGGTATAACACTATCACTATTAGATGATAATGTTTCCATCTGAGGGTGACTTGCCTTCTTTGGGCTTTCAAAAGCTACCCGCCTCAAAACATGCCTTTTTGGGCGTGAATTTTCGGCGTGCTCTTGGACTTCAATGCGCAAATTGGTGCGCGCAGCTGCCTTGAGCTCTTTGTCATGCTGGAGGTGATGGCGACCCCCAGTATGTTGAGTCGTTCTGGGCTTCTTCATCGGGCCCAAACGCTCGTGAATTGGAGCTTTGCCTCTCACGTCAGGAACTGGACCGAGGCGCTCCAAAATTGATTTCTTCTTGCGGGATGACTCTGCATGATCTCCCGGAGAAGTTATTGGGATTAACGGCGACTTTGGTTGATTCGCCGGAGTTTGACCTTGCTTAGAAGGTTGCACTGGTTGCTTTTTGGACTGAGTCGCCACTTCAGACTTAGGCTTCCAGACTTGGCGCGTTGGTGGTGGCTTCTTCTCCACCTCCATTTGCAGTCTTCTACGGGCTTCCTGAGCTTGAGCCCGTGCCTGCGCTGACATCGCGCGGCGCTTGCGAATACGCTCTTCAAGTGTCGAACGGTTCCGTTTGACGCGGACCCATTCGTTCTTTGGCGGCTTGTAAGAGTCGCCGTTCATTGGCTTCTGTTCTTCAACTCCGCGTTGTAGCGGAGTCCGTCCATAGACTCCATCGCCTTAGCGAGTTGCCGCGCAAGGCGTTGACGACGCCTCTGGCGGGCTCTCTTTGAGAGAGTCACAACGCCCTAAACAGTGGAGGCGTTGGCGGGAGCTGGGCTGACCTGGTTGGAGGTCGGTGGAATTTCATCTGACGCAACTTCGGCGTCAGTTGGGTTGAGAGCTTCGTGGGCTTCCCGAGCAGCTTCAAACCAACTAGCTTTTCTCCCGGAGGAGAACTTCTTGGACTTACGGGGAGAGGTAGATCCGGACGAGGACACGTACTCCTCGAACTTGGCTTGGTCGAACTCGTACTCGACCTCCTCCACGACCAGGATTGGAATCCGCGGTTGCGACGTATCGATCTCGACAACGAGATCGCCGGCTCCCACTGTGGTCACCAGATTGTTCGCGGGGAAAATAGTTTTCTTCTTCATTGAAATAATTGTCATCTTGGGTTACTAAAGATCCGGTCTTTTTTAGATCCGGTTACAATTAAATCAAAGAAAAAAGAAGAGAAAAATTACAACTTTCCTTATTTGTCGAACGAATCGCGAGATCCTGTATTGCGGTCTCTCGCTTTTGTGGGTTCTTTGCCGACGCCGGGGTTAATCCGTGGACCACCGTGCGATCTAGATCCGGTCGGATCTACACGATTATACGGGTATTATTCCACGAAGGGAATAATAGCCGGGAGGGATTAGTCCACTAAGGGAATAATCGCTCAGATCTCGGGATCTAAGACCAAGCTTAGATCCGGAGTATGATATCGTGTAGATCTCAGATCTGTTCTTTGCCTCCTCTCGAAATCCTGCCTTTTCTGACGTAGATGCTCGCCGAGGATCAGATCTGTACGTGCAAGTCTTCAAGTCTTCAAAGCTCTGAGTTCACTCTTCAATCCGGCAGAGTTTTGGCTCTTGAAATTCCGACCTCCTCAAATGAACAACCCCTTGGCCTATTTATAGGCTCTCAACACTGTGCCCGTGCCCGTGTGCACGTGTGGCCAACATCCAAGCTCGGATTCCTGATTTGGCAGTAAATCCGCTTCTGAGTTCGGATCCGAAACTGATTTTGATTCGATCGTGATTCGTCCGAGTCCGCTCTCGGTTGGATGACTCGTTGATTCCTCAACTCGTTAGCTTGATTCTGCACGCGGGTGGATTCATTCCGTTGTTCGCGTGCGATTTGTCGATCTCGTCGCCTCGTTGGTTCGTTGGTTTGTGCCGAGCTGAGCTAAGGGATCTATAAGCAATTTTATACGCCTACAGTATGGCCGTGAGAAGGTTCTCCTCTACTGAACACCACTGGATCTCACTCGAACTCCTCGAAATCCTCCAAAAACACCCCAAAGAACAAGCTAGGGTTTGCAAAAGGGTAGGGGGAGGCTACTAGGGTTTTCTCTGACAAAAAGGAGGCTCCCACGAATTAAATAATATATATATATATGAGCCCCCAAACCCGACCCGAAACCCGAAACCCGAAACCAACTAGACTGGGAAAACAGTCTGGCCGCTGTACGGTATACCGCTGCGCCCAGCGCGGTCGACCGCACAGCAGAAAACTGCTGCGTCTGAACCTGGCCGCTTGGCGGTCGATCACCGCACCCAGCATACTGTTGTGCATGATATGTTCGTGTGCTGGTCTTTTCCACTTAATTTCTCTCTCATAAATACACTAGTTTGATCCCCAAACACTTGTTCTTCATACTCTTCCATGACATAAACATATATTTCACAATAAAACTCATTTAAATAAATTTTTACGGGGCTTTACATTCTTCCCCCTATGAATTTCGTCCTCGAAATTCCGAGATTGCATCTCAAACATCAACAACATGAGGAAAAACACAATATCCAGTAACTATCATGTATAGACATAGCGGTATTTATAGTTAACAGTCTAGAATGTAAATATTTATACCTTAATCCCCAACTAAATGGAAATAGTACGTCAGGCAAAAAATCCAAACAAGGAACCCCCATATATATACAATGTATTCCAAATGATTACGGATTAGGTGTCCATACCCCCATTCTAGTGTTAAAGATAAATACAGCTATTCTAAAATCATCATGAAATATAAGAAAACAATATTCAAACAAATTACCTGTTCAAACAGGTGTGGGTAGTCGCAACGCATATCCTCCTCGCGCTTCCAAGAAATCTCCTCGGATCCTCTCCGGTTCCATTGGACTTTCACCAAAGGAATCACTTTATTCCTAAGATTCTTGTCCTCTTTAGAAAGTATACAAATTGGGATCTCAATTGTAGTCAAATCATCCTGAATCTCAATCTCTGGGGCATCTAATACTCGCTGCCTCTCCTCATCATGAAGGTGCTTCCTGAGCATAGAAATGTGAAATACATCATGTACACTAGACATCGATGCTGGGAGATCTAGTTTATATGAAACAGCCCGAATACGCTCAATGATCCGAAAAAGGGCCAATAAATCTCAGGGCTAGCTTCCCCCGTCTACCAAAACAACGCACACCCTTCATCGGCAATACCTTCAACATGACGTAATCTCCCTCCTGGAACTCTAAAGGTCGCCGCCTATGATCTGCGTAACTCTTTTGCCGGCTCTGGGCGGCTAGAATGCGCTCCCTAATCAATACTACATTTTTGGTAGTCTGTCTCACCAGCTCTGGTCCAAGCAATAAGCTATCCTCCGGTTCTGCCCAACATATAGGGGATCTACAAGGTCTCCCGTACAGTGCTTCATATGGAGCCATACCAATAGTTGCTTGATAACTGTTGTTATAAGCAAACTCTATCAATGGAATGTGATCCTCCCAGCTGCCCTGGAAATCAATAATACAAGCCCGTAGCATGTCCTCTACCACCTGGTTCACTCTCTCAGTCTGGCCATCCGTCTGAGGGTGGAATACACTACTGTGCAATAACCTGCTACTGAATGAGTCCTGAAAACTCCTCCAAAAGTGCAAGGTGAACACTGATCCTCGATCTGACACAATCGTATCTGGAACTCCGTGAAGTCGAACTACCTCCCGAATGAATATCCTCACATATGCCTCGGCTGTATAAGTAGTTCTCACTGGAATAAAATGTGCTGACTTTGTCAGTCGATCCACAATCACCCAAACTGAGTCGTTCCCCTTCTTCGACTTCGGCAAACCCACAATGAAATCCATCGAAATATCCGCCCACTTCCACTCAGGAATTGGTAAAGACTGAAGTGTTCCTGCTGGTCTCTGATGTTCTGCTTTCACTTGCTGACAGGTGAAACACTTAGCCACAAAATCTGCAATGTCTCTATGCATACCACTCCATCAAAAGTGTCTCCTCAAGTCCTTGTATATCTTAGTAGTCCCTGGATGTACTGTATACCGGGTACAGTGTGCTTTATCAAATAACTCCTTCTTTAGCTCCACACTGGCTGGCACAACTAATCGACCCTTCATTCGAAGGCCTTCATCTGCCCCAATGGTCCAACCATCCTTGGGCTCCTTGGAAACCTCCTCCTTTCGGATTTGAATCCAAGAGTCCTCTAACTGAGCTCTGACTACTCTATCCTTCTAAGATGGCTGCACTGATATAGCTCCCAAGTATGCGCTGGTCCCGCCAACCTCTGGCCTAAAGTCGAACTGGCTAAGAGTGAGAAGATCTATATACAGCGAGCATCTCAAAGCCGCTACCTGATGTCGACGTTTCCTACTCAAGGCATCTGCTACGACATTCGCCTTCTCCGGATGATACTGAATCGTGAATTTGTAGTCCTTAATGAACTCAACCCATCGCCGCTGCCTCTGGTTAAGTTCCTTCTGGGAGAAAAGATACTTCAAACTCTGATGGTCTGTGAAAAGCTCGAACTGTACTCCATACAAATAGTGTCTCCACGCCTTTAGCGCGAATACAACTACGGCTAACTCCAAACCATGGGTGGGGTAGTTCTGCTCATGAACTCTCAACTGCCGTGAGATGTATGCTACTACTCTCTGAGTCTGCATCAAAACACCTCCCAAACCTGATAGCGATGCATCTGTGTATACAAAAAACATCCTGTCACTGCTCGGAATAGAAAGAACTGGCACCGTAGTCAACTTAACCTTCAAGGTATCAAAAGCCCTCTGGCACTCCGTGCTCCAAAAGAACTGTACACCCTTTTTCTTGAGGCGTGTAAGTGGTGTCGTAATCTTCAAGAAGTCCTGAATGAACTTCCTATAATATCCGGCCAATCCCAAAAATCTACGAATCTCGGTTACCATCTTCGGCGGTTCCCAATCAAGCACTACTAAAACTTTAACCAAGTCTACTACTATGCCCTCTCTACTGATAATTTGGCCAAGAAACCTGACCTCAGAAATCCAAAACTCACACTTGCTGAACTTAGCATATAGCTGATGTTCACGCAAGGTCTGCAAAGCCAAACGTAGATGATGTTCGTGCTCCAACTCCGATCTCGAATAGATAAGAATATCATCAATGAATACGATCACGAAATGGTCCAAAAATGGACGAAAGACCCGGTTCATCAAATCCATGAATACTGTGGGTACATTGGTCAACCCAAATGGCATAACCAAAAACTCGAAGGACCCATATCGAGTCAGAAAGGTGGTCTTGGGAATATCCATCTCCCGGACCCGCAACTGATGATAACCAGAACAAAGATCAATCTTCGAGAAATACTATGCTCCCTGCAGCTAATCGAACAAGTCATCAATCCGAGGAAAAGGGTACCTATTCCAGATAGTGACCTTGTTTAACTCACGGTAGTCGATACACAATCGCATACTACCATCCTTCTTCTTCACGAAGAGGACCAGCGCTCCCCACGGAGAATGACTCTGACGAATAAAGCCCTGAGCTAACAACTCATCCAACTGGGTCTGCAGCTCCCTCATCTCAGCAGGTACGATACGATAGGGTGCTCGGGATATTGGGGCTATGCCCGGCTGCAACTCGATACAGAACTCAACCTCTCTCACCGGAGGTAACCCAGGTATGTCCTGAAAGACATCCTGAAAATCTGAGACAACTCTAGTCTCGTATATATCCACACTCTGATCCCGCAGCATCACCTCCTCGATGTACGCCAGTAATGACACCGCAACCTGGTTCCCCTGAGAGGTAGCTACAACTAACTCGGACCCATCGGACACTCGCAACTTGACTCTTTTCGCAAAACAATCGATACTGACATGGTAGGAAGATAGCCAATCCATACCAAGAATAACATCGAACTCTGACATGCTCAACACTAACAGGTCGACCATAAACTCAGACTCATCGATACTGATGATACACCTCCTACAAATGCTCTCTAAGAATGACACCTCACCTAGAGGGGTGGAAACAGACAAAGGAATATCTAGAGGCTGAGCTACAAGCTGAAGTCTACTCATAAAGACATAAGATATGAAAGAGTACGAAGCTCCTGAATCAAAAAGAATACGAGCTGGAAAGGAGTTCACTGAGAACATACCCTCCATTACGGCTCCACTCGCCCCATGGTCATGAGGGACTACTGCATAAATTCTGTCGGTGCCCTGAATCTGCTTCGCGGCTGGAGGTGGGGCATATGGAACCACCTATCCCTGAGGGATCTCCTGAACTGCTCGAACCTGTCCCTCTATCCTTGGTACCACTGGCGGTGCCTCTAGCCTCGCCTGCTGGCCCTGACCGCGGCCCTGGAATCTGCCCTGCTACTGGTTCTGCCCTCTCCCTGGCTGTGCTCCCGTTGGTTCACTGCGACACTCTGATGCCTTGTGCCTAACCTTTCGATAGTTATAACATGTGCCCTAAAACTTATGCTGCTGAGGCGCTCTCTGATCATGCTGAGGTCCTCTCCTATGAGGGCCTTGCTGCTGATGTTGGGGTCCTGAGAAAGGTCTCTTATTCTTATTCTTTTCCTTGCTGTTACCTTCCTTGTCCTTCTGGAACATGGCTGACTCATTCTCCTAAGAGATGGCAGCATCCGCTACCTCTCGAACTGAATAAAACCTCCTAGAAGCAAGGTATCGACGAAGGCTGGGGCGAAGTCCTACTAGAAACATGTGAGCCTAGCGCTCTCCGGTCTGCTACATGCTCATGAAATGAAGTAGACTCATAAATTTGCTCTCAAAATCCGCTACTGACATGTCTCCTTGAGTCAATTTGGATAACTCAAGCTCTTTCCGGGCCCGTGCCGCGGAAGAGATAAACTGTTCATCAAAGAAAAAGGTGAAGTCCTCCCAGGTGGGCGTCATCCTCTGATCTGGAGTAAACTGCAACTGATACCATCTCCCTACATCTCCCTTGAGACTGTAAGATGCCAGCCTCTGCTTCTAAACCGATGTCACATTCATAATCTCAAGAATGTTGCTTACATCCTCCTTCCACTTATGTGTTGCCAATGAATCTGATGATCCCTGAAACTCTGGCGCTCTCATCTTTTGGTATCTCTCCACCAAACGGACCCAAGTCTCCTGCTCTGCTGCTTTGTCCGTAACTGCCTGTGGGATAGGTGCTGGTGTGTTCCCCTGAAAACCCTCAGCAACTGGAAAAGCTGGTACAACCGGTGGTGGAACTACTGGTGGCGGCGGTGGGGTGATGTGACTCGTCATAAGCTCCTCAAGAGCTACCATCCTCGCGGCTATGGGAGCCATCAGATCTATCAAATATGGGGGAGCCTGCTGCGGCTCTGGTGGGGTCTGCTGCGGCTCTGGTGGAGTCTGCTGCGGCTCTGGTGGAGCCTACTGCGGCTCTGTCGGACCAGCTCTCCGGGTACTAGGTCTACCATGTCCTACCATCTGTTTACATAAAAGAAGGTTTATGAGTCTTCAATCAAAACACTTATGGATCTCATATAAGTAGAGAGCTCATATCATATATCTTCACTCAAATACTTTTAAATGTCACAAAAAAAATATTCAAAATTTTTGAATACGCGTATATAACGTCCTCACTTTTTCTAGGAAATTCTTAGCGGACTCTATACATGAATCCTTAGAAACTCTATTCTAACTCCACGACCCAACCCAGAATAATCCTAAAGATACTAGAACTAGAGCTCTGAAACCAACTGTGATGCCCCTGGTTTCAACAAGGCTGCAGTCCGAGGTGAAACCAAGAATGTCAAACCTACCATGTACTACACCGCGCAATAACATGTTTCACCATCACAGAAAATATCTATCTAGTGGAATCAATAACAGGTGTAGGTACAAACAGGCAAAAGAGAAAGTACTGAAGAGAGTAATAACCAACGGATACTCTAAAAGAGATAATCACCGCTGATATAAATAAAACAAATCTCTGAATAAAGGAACAATATCTGAACTGAAATACAAATGTCTCGACATCAATCGAAAGAAATGATACTAAGGCACCCTGCCTTTACAAAACTAGAAATAACATCTCAATGTCTCATAACAAAGTCATCGTGGAGTTCTAACAAAAATACTATTAATAAAATATCCATAAATAGAACTAGTCAACTTCATCAAGCTACGGCTTTCCATGTACCCGTCGGTTTGTGCCGAGCTGTGCTAAGGGACCTATAAGCAATTTTATATGCCTACAAACCCCAAGGGGGAGGGCAAGTTGGATAGAAAAATAACTGATAATACATATAGATAGACAATCATCTACTCTGAAATAAATGGAGATTTGATATTTAGAAATTTACAACACAAGCATGGTACGTCGAGCAAAATAATCCAAACAAGGAAACCCTCATGTATATACCATATGTCTCAAATTGTAAATCCCTAAATGCCAAATCCAAAAGCTACATTGTGGAGCAATAATGAAAGATAGCTCCTCTAAATACGAAATCCAAACTACAACGTGGAGAAATACGTCCATTTCAAACTATATTAAAAATGTCCTGTCAGACATCGGAATACTTGTTCAACTCATGAATTGCATCTATTATATGTTAGATAAGGAAAAATCCCACTGAATGTCCAACACAAGGACTAAAAATAGGAAATATCCCAACACATGGACTATATATAATGCATGTCCAACACATGGACTATATATGATGTAGGTCCAACGCATGGACTATAAATACTACAGGTCCAATATATGGGCCGCAAGCTACATCATGATCGCTGATTAGGGTAGCTTCTTGCCACCCTCATGATCGCTGATTAGGGTAGCTTGATATTGTTATTCTCCAACAGGTACTTGAAGATACCGGGGACCTCATCTTCCTTGAAGGATTATTCCTTCGAAAATTTTGGCTCATAAGGCTTCTGTTGCCTTTGAGGTCATTGCTACCACTGAGCTGATTGATGCTTTGGCGCTTGTTGTTGTGGCTACTGTTGTTGTTACGGTTACAGCTGGAAGGTCTGGTTAGCATCCACTGCATTTGCTTGCGCCCTCCCTTTATCACGAGAGATAAAGTTCTGATTTGGGGCATTAGTCGTTGGTTGACCTCTTTCAGCCTTCTTCTTTTTAAGGAAAAGTTCGGCTTGCTTCCCGGGAACCTTCAGTTCTTTCCAAGTCTTGGATGGTGCTACGCCCATAGCTTCTAGCACATCTAAGGAATGATTTTTGTGACATGTTTGGAGGATGAATTCCTCCATGACCAGATCTCGACAACTCATCACCTTATTTCGGAAGCGCTTGATGAAGTTCTCGACCAATTCTTCATCCTTTTGCTTCTCATCAAACAATGTTCTAATTGACACCTCAGTATCATCATTGAAGAAGTTGGTGAGAAACATGCTCTCCATATCATCCTAGTTGTTGATACTTCCTGACTTGAGACGGCAGTACCAATCAAAGGCAGCTCCGCATAGGGTGCTAACAAATGACCGGACCATCAAGGGTTCATTGTTGGAGATCAAACCCAGGTGTGACTTGAAGTTGATTAAGTTGAACATCGTGAAGTTAATTAAGTTGAACTTCGCCGGGTATAGAATCGACTCCCACTCTTTCGGATAAGGACATGGGATGCTTGTCTGTCTTCTTCACCTCTTGAGCAGACATCAAAGCATTGATCTTTCTCTCAAGGTCTTTCATCTTCACATCTTCTCCTGCATCTCTCTTTTGGCAATTTTGGGGAGGACTAATAGGACCACCCCTAGTGTTGGTGTTGTTGATGGGGCCACCCTCGGTGTTGGTATTATTATTGGGGCCACCCCTAGCATCTTTGATTTTATTTTATTTGAAAAATGTAAGTGAGAGTGGATGTGACAAAGAATGAATGTGATTAATAAGGCAAGAAGGAAAAATAAAATAAAAATCAAGAATGAAAAATAAAATTCAAGAATAAAAGAAAATACAAGAAATTAAAGATGGTGGGTTCAATTATAGATATGGGTAATCTAAAATTGAACCCACTTCTTAGAAAAGGGTGATTCCCTAGAGGGTTCTAGCCTAAAGGCGAATCAAACAAAATAAAAATAAACAAAAAGAAAAACTAAACCCAAGAGGGTTCTAGCCTCAAGGTGAATAGTGCAAGAAATTAAAATCTAACTACAAAATACATTACAAGAATTAAATACAAGAAAATAAATCTACTCTATAAGCATGAAATAAATCTAATCTATAAGCATGAAATAAATCTAAGGCAAGAGGGTTCTAGCCTCTTGGCTATTTAACAAGAAAATAAAATCTAATTATAAGCATGGAAATAAATCTAAACTAATAAGCAAATAAAAAGAAATAAAAGAGAAAAAGAAAAGAAATGCAAACCTCTAAATAATTCTTCATCTCCATCTTCATCATCCAACAAAGAGAAGAAATATTTAAAGTGGTGAAAAAAATTATTATTATTAATTGTAACAAAAAGTTACAAATTTGGAAGGCCTTCTCAATTAAGAGTAGCCCTCCTCTCCAAAAGGAGTTACAAAAATTTTCACACCTCTAACCCCTCACTCTCTACCCCTGTTTATAGTAAACATCAGTGAATGAGAGCCAATGGATTAAAATCTTATCCAAAAATATTAAAAATCAGCCTTAGATTCGTAACTAACTGCCCAGGGTATCGATGCCTGCATCGATACAGGCATCGATGAGGGCATCGATACAGGCATCGATGCCGCCATCGATGCAGGCATCGATGCCTGCCCTTCTCCTGTGTGCTGTCTGTAGATCCTCTTGTATTTGGATTTTAGGTTTGGATCTTTGGCTTTAGCTTGGACTTTTGGGCTTTGACATTTGGGCTTTGGCATTTTCTCTTGATTTTTCCACTGGGCTTTGATTTATTTCTTCATTAAATATTTGAAAGAATTCATTTGGCTTCATGGGCATCATTTCTTCATTAAATCAAGGGCTTTTTATTGAGAGATTGAAGTTTGAGATTTATTCTTCATTAACCTGTAATTAAAGATAAGAACAATTATTAGTAGCATATTTATTCATATAAAATAGATAATGAGGGTATAAAATTATAATAAAATATGATTATCAGGCCACCCCAAGCATCTTTGTCGTCGGGAGGGGTATCGGCGTTAATATTCTCCTCTACTTCTGGGTCACTGTCTATCTGACCGGTAGTGTTGCGACGAATGGATTCACCATATGGAATTGATAAATCTCTAAGTTGTTGGGCATGTAAATCCTTGACTCGTTGTACGGCCGTTTCCATCTTGATTTTAAAATCTTCCTTCTGTTTGTCCAAGGCCTCTTGAAGGAGTTGAGTCATCTACTCAGTAGTGATCATGAATAATTCTTGATTTTGTCCCACAATTGATACTGTATTGACTGAAGCAATTGCACAGTTTGCATCTGATGTTTCATCATCTAAGGAATGCCCTCTCCTCGGTCTAGGTCTGATAGTCTCGGACCGTAGCCAAGTGAGACGCTGAGATTGTTGGCCTTTTTTGTTTTAATGATATTTTAACAAATAATTTACAACTAATATTGTTTGTCTAGTGTTTGTATTTTCTTATCTATTATAGACAAACAATGTGTTGGAGGTTGGATAGAATTACGCTTCAACGATCATATCCAATGGAGGTTGGGGGAATAATGGAGTGAAACAATACAATTCAAGTTCAAGATCCAAGTTCAAGCTTCATATGTAAGTGTACCAAGTCGAGCTCATTGAAGACCTTCCTTAAGCTTAGGTATATAGTTTATAGTGTTTATAGTATAAGTTTATTTTTGTGTGTTAATACTTTAAGCTCATATTAATCACACGCACGTATTTGTTGATTTTATCAAAATATAGGTGTTTTTGTGAAAAATTTGTTTTATTTGATTATAGACTTAACAATCATTATATACATATTTCATTAAGTCTATATAATCATTTTATAAAGTTTCAAAACATGGTTTAGTCAAAATGACAAAACAAGTGTTGTTGTATTTTCATGTTTTGGACTAGTGTTGAAAAATAATGAGTTTTTACAAATGTGAAGTGCAATTCCAAAAATTCTTTTTGTAACATGTTCATTAACTTGTTTATAAACATTTCCCAACGTTATACATTTTTTGGAATTTATTTGCTATTTTTAAAGGCACTTTAAAAATCAATTTTACTATTCAAATCAGGCTGATACAGTGTTATCAGTCGACTGATGAATGTGTTCAGTCGACTAAAGAAATCGTCTGGAAAGTCAAAAAGTTTCTGTTTTGTTTCGGTCGACTGACCAGTCGACTGATGAGGTTATTGGTCGACTGACGAGTTCAACAGTCGACTGATGATGTTTTGTTGGCCTGTAATGGTCAGCTCATCAGTCGACTGATGAATAATATCAGTCGACTGACGGTCCAACGGCTAGTTTTTTTAGCTTTTTGTTTTTTTTTTCTTTTTACTGGTTTTGTTGGTTTTCTCTTGGCTTTGGGGTTTCCTATAAATACCCCAACATATCCTCAGTTCATTTTAATAAGAGAAAAACTTTTAAACAAGTTTAAGGATATTTAAGTTTGGTTTAAGTTTATTTTAAAAGAGTTTGTTGTTTGCGGAAAAAGTCGCTGTATTCATTGCTGCATTCATTACAACTTTGATCGTTACAATGAAATGTTTTGTTGGTTTTCTCTTGGCTTTGGGGTTTCCTATAAATACCCCAACATATCCTCAGTTCATTTTAATAAGAGAAAAACTTTTAAACAAGTTTAAGGATATTTAAGTTTGGTTTAAGTTTATTTTAAAAGAGTTTGTTGTTTGCGGAAAAAGTCGCTGTATTCATTGCTGCATTCATTACAACTTTGATCGTTACAATGAAATAAAAAGATAGTCTTTTTATAAGACCGGTACACAATGAAAACAAAATAAATGCAACTCCTTTCAAACAAACGCAAGAGCTGTTTGTCATCTCTTGCTTGCGTGGGTCTTTGGCCTGTGACGGGGACGTTGATATCCGTGGACCACCGGGGCAATCAGATCTGTTCCGAGAAAATCGGGCAGAGCTTCGTCTATCCGTGGAGGGATATAGAAGCAGAACTTCGTCGATCCGCGTGGGATCTTAGAAGTTATAAGCGTATACCTCGGCTAAAGCGAGGTATTAGCTCTTCTTAGTATTAACGCTAAGGCTAATACTAAGGCTCGGACGGGTGATGAAGGCTCTGATCAAGGCCTCTCCTCCTCTTGTTGAAGCACACGGGCACTCTTCACTGCAGCAGGGCTTCGCCAAGCTCTCCAAAAATCCTCCCCCTCTCTCTCTAGCCTTGCTCCAAGACAAAAGAATTCCAGCCCTTTGAATGAGGACCCAAGGGGTCTATTTATAGGCCAATCCTCCTCAAATCAAGGCACCAAGGGGGGGTATTTATAGGTGTGTAGAGGCCTTTAGGGGGTAGGTAAGGGGTCCGGACACCCCTGGTGTCTCGGCTATGGCCGAGACACCCTTGGGGTGTCTGGGTGTCTCGGCTTGGCCGAGACACCCCTGGGGTGTCTTGGTTTTGCCTAGACACCCCCGGGGTATTTCGTCATGCTGAGACACCCCTGGGGGTGTTTCGGAACTCCGAGACGTCCGTAGGTGTATTTGATCGTTTCTCCCGTAGATTCTTCGTACGAACTCGGATTTGAGTGGTTCCGGGTGCGTTGGATGCGTGACGAAGAGTTCGATCCGCTCTGATGGTTGGATTGTCTTTAGAGTGGTCGAGGCACGGAGGGCATTGTCCTTTTCGTGAGCAGTGCCGGGCTTCCGATTGGCACGGGTCTTCGTTGTTCCGAAATCCTATCCGCTCACGTGGCTCGTCGATTCACTTCAATCGTTCGTCGACGTCGATTAGGCTCATGTGGATTGGATGGTGACGTCCATCGCCGTTCTTTAACACTGAACCGTTCGTGGAGACCTATAGGCAATTTTCGATGCCTACAGATACCCCCTCCAAAGTGTTCCGGACTCGTTTCTTTTATAGAAGAGGCTGGAATACTTTGGATGTGATTGATCTGGCCTTCAGTCGGCGTAGTTAGCTTCAACTCTTGACTCTTTCGATTTTCGATCTATTCGATGCTTTGACGAATAGCCGAGGTTCTTCCGGCGCTGCGTTTATCGTCTGGCCGTCGTCGGAGTCTCGAGTCTGCAGCTGATGAATTGAGTTTGGCTCGTGTCATTGAGTTGACTTTGAACTACCTCCGCCACATTGTGCTGGCTTAGGGTTCTGAATCACTGGGGGTTGACTTTTTGTCGCAACGCGCTGTCCGGCGTTGACCTAAGGTTACGCGTTGACCGGCGTCCACCCTAGGGTTTCGAATCGTCGAACGTTGACTTTAATTGCAACGCGTTGACTGGCGTTGACCTAAGGTTACGCGTTGACCGGCGTCCACCTTAGGGTTTTGAACCGCATAGGTTGGCTTCTGTCGCCACGTGTTGACTTTCGTTGTCACGTGTTGACTTTTGACGCAACGCGCTGTCCGGCGTTGACCTATGGCTACGCGTTGACCGGCGCCCACCTTAGGGTTTTGAACCGCGTAGGTTGGCTTTTGTCGTCACGTGTTGACTTTCGTCGTCACGTGTTGACTTTTGACGCAACGCGTTGTCCGGCGTTGACCTAAGGTTACGCGTTGACCGGCGTCCACCTTAGGGTTTTGAACCGCGTAGGTTGGCTTTTATCCTCACGTGTTGACTTTCGTCGTTACGTGTTGATTTTTGTCGCAACGCGCTGTCCGGCGTTGACCTAAGGTTACGCGTTGACCGGCGTCCACCTTAGGGTTTTGAACCGCTGGAAGTTGATGTGTGAAGTTCACCCCTATTTTCAACCGTCGGCGCGGGAAAATCAACTTTTGTGGAAACATTGGGGGGTAAAAGAAATGATTCGTGGTATCAAACTGTCGCGCGGGGGTCAAAACTCGGGCAAAACACCCTTGGGTGCCTCGGCAAGGCCGAGACACCAAAGGGGTGTCTCGGCATTGCCGAGACACCCATGAGGTGTTGAGGTGTCTCGGTTTTGCCGAGACACTGAGGGAGGCGGCTGGGTGAAGAGAAGTGAGGGCTTTAAGTATAAATGGGTAAGCGGGTCGGGTTCGGGAAAATTTTTGGTCTAAAGCTTGAAGCGGTTAATAGCGGTATTAGCGCTTTTAAGCACTTATAACCGCTAAAACCCGCTAAATCGCGTAATTCGAACACAAAGCGGTTTTTACCGCTTAAGCAAGCCGCTAATACCTTACGCGTAGCGCTGATGCCCCGCTTTCGCGATTCGTGCCGCGATAGCACCACTTTTTGCCGCTTTTTACAACACTGTCTGGAATGCTGTCAAAGAAACATATTCCAGTTCAGAGAATACATCAGAATTATTTGAGGTCGAATCCAAACCTCATGACCTCCGCCAAGGTGAACTCTCTATTACTCAATACTTCAATACTCTCACTCGCTATTGGCAACACCTAGACATGTTCGAGGTCTACCCCTGGACGTGTTCAGACGATGCAACTTTATTCAAGAAAATTCTGGAACAAAAACGGACATTCAAGTTCCTCCTTGATCTGAATAAAGAACCTGGATGAAGTCAGAGGACGCGTCATGGGAATCAAGCCTCTTCCCAAACTCCGTGAAACATTCTCTGAAGTCAGGCGAGAAGAAAGCCAGAAAGCCGCAAGAAGGTTATGCTCGGCCAATCCCCTCCTACATCCAACCTTGAAGGATCTGCACTTGCTGCACATGGCACGAACTTAGACAACCGACCACAACGAGGGAGACCATGGTGTGACCATTGCAAGAAGCCAGGACACTACAAGGAGACCTGCTGGAAAATCCATGGCAAACATGCAGATTGGAAGCCACGTTCTGAAAAGGATCACAACAGCCGGGCTAATACTGCAACCAACCTTACCAAGACACCAGCACCAGCTCCTGCCTCTAGTCCCTTCACTAAGGAACAACTAGAGACCTTGCACAACCTGTTTGAACAGCAACTCAAGCCTCTTACCTCCCAGTCCAGCCCCGAACACAGGAGCCTTCTTGCTCACAAAGGTAATTCTCCATCTGCATTTACTGTAAGGAACCCTCAGGGTCAATCATGGATCGTAGACTCCGGGGCTTCCGACCATATGACGGGAGATGCAAGCCTATTCACACAATATACAACCTGCCACCGAGGTGCTTCTGTCCGAATTGCCAATGGTTCTCTCACAAAGATTGCAGGAAGTGGGTCTGTTTGGATCTCAGATTCTATAACATCGTCTCCTGTTCTTCATGTTCCTAGTTTGGATTGCAATCTTATTTCTATCAATAAATTAACAAAGGACCTCCACTGTGTGACTAAATTTTCTTCAAATCTGCGTGTTTTTCAGGCATTGGACTCGGGGAGGATGATTGGCAGTGCTAACTTATGTTCAGGACTCTATCTACTCAAAGGCAAAGCTCACCTACCCGGACAAGCTCTCAGTGCATCCTCTACTTCCGCCAAATATTTCCATATCTCGAATTCCAGTAGTAGTCAAGTTTCTATTTCCAATAATGATAGTGAAATCATGTTACATCACTATCGTCTAGAACATCCAAATTTTATGTACTTAGCAAAATTATTTCCTTCATTATTCATCAATAACAATCCTCATTCTTTCTCTTGTGAAATTTGTCAACTTGCTAAGCACACTCGCACTATCTATCCTGGTCTCAAATATAAACCGTCTCACCCGTTTTGTATGATTCACAGCGATGTATGGGGACCATCACGTGTTAAAACTCTAAGAGGGAACCGTTGGTTTGTATCATTCATAGACGATCATACTCGGTTGTCTTGGGTATTTCTCATGAAAAACAAATCTGATGTTGGGGAAATATTCCAAACTTTCAACTCAATGGTTCAAACACAATTCCAAACCAAGGTTCAGATTCTAAAAACAGACAATGCCAAAGAATACTTTGACTCTCACCTTGATACATATCTATCCAAACAAGGTATA
Source organism: Asparagus officinalis (assembly GCF_001876935.1). Taxonomy (NCBI): domain Eukaryota; kingdom Viridiplantae; phylum Streptophyta; class Magnoliopsida; order Asparagales; family Asparagaceae; genus Asparagus; species Asparagus officinalis. The sequence continues at coordinate 44,273,214 of NC_033803.1, read as the reverse complement.
ATTCACCTCAGCTCGTGTGTCGATACTCCACAGCAAAACGGAATTGCCGAAAGACTGACACATATCTCATCAATAGACTTCCTAGTGGTGTCCTAAAATTCCAAACACCTCGGAATTCTCTCATAGAACACTTTCCTCACTCAAAATTCATCACCTCTGATCTGCCTCCTAAAATTTTCGGTTGTACTGCATTTATTCATATATATCCTCATCATCACAGCAAACTTGATCCAAGATCCATCAAGTGCATCTTCATAGGTTACTCTTCTTTTCAAAAGGGTATAAATATTACTCTCCGATAACCAGGAAAATCTACAACACTATGGATGTAACCTTCTTCGAAAACACACCTCACTATCCCAAATCTGAAATTCAGGGGGAGTCAATGAGAGAATGTCAGTTTTGGGATACTTGGGATACTTCCCAACCTCTCGGGCCCACTCCTTATACCAATGCTGAAAACCCCACTCTTGAAAATGTAGAAAAATCCCCTGACATACATGTCTCCTCTCCTCGGCAAACTCAAGCCGACACCAGCTCAATCACTCAAAAGAATCCAAACACAAACTCTCAATCTGCACACAAAGAGCTCCATGTCTACAATAGGAGAAGAAACACCAATAAGTACATAGAGCCCTCAACAACTCCAGCAATTGTCCAAGAATCCGAACCAAGTACTATTGCCCCGGAACAAACACCAGGTATAAAGGCATCCGAACATCTTACTATTGATCCTATGATAGATGATTCTGATGTCCTAATTGCCATATGAAAAGGAATCAGAACATGTACTACTCACCCTATCTGCAAAGTTGTCTCCTATTCCAGGTTATCTCCTTCCTACAAAGCATTTGCCTCGGCCCTTGATGAAATCCAAATTTCTAAGACCATCCATGAAGCTCTCAAAAACCCAGCATGGAAACAAGTTGTTTTTGATGAAGTTAATGCCCTTGAGAAAAATATGACATGAAGCATGTCGGTTGTAAATGGTTATTCACAGTAAAACATAAAGTAGATGGCAGTATAGAGAGATTCGAAGCTCGCCTCGTGGCCAAGGGATTTACACAGTCCTATAGGATCGATTACCAGGAGACATTCGCCCATGTGGCCAAATTCAACATCATCAGAGTCTTACTATCCATTGCAGCTAACCTAGACTAGCCCCTTCATCAGCTAGATGTCAAGAACGCATTCCTGAATGGAGACTTAGAAGAAGAAGTTTATATGGAAATTCCTCCTGGTCTAGAAACTCATTCCAACCGCCATATGGTATGCAAACTCCATAAATCTCTCTACAGTTTAAAGCAATCACCCTGTACTTGGTTTGACAGGTTTGCAAAATCAGTTGTCTCCCAATGTATTCTCAATGTCAGTCTGATCACATTCTATTTGTAAAGTACTCTATGAATAATAGGATTGTTGTTTTAATCGTTTATATCGATGTTATCATTCTAACCGGGGACTACAATGAAGAACTTGTGAGACTAAAGACTCAGCTTGCTGAAGAATTCGAAATTCAAGATCTCAGACCACTCAGGTACTTTCTCGGAATGGAGGTGGCTAGGTCATATAAGGGAATTTTGATCACTCAACGAAAGTATACTTTGGACCTTCTCAAAGAAATTGGCATGCTTGGATGTGAACCTATTGACGCTCCTATGGACTCCACTAAAAAGATAGGCAGTGAATCAGACTCTTCTCCAGTCGAAAAGGAGAGATATCAATGACTTGTTGGACGACTCATCTACCTCTCTCATACCCGAACAGACATAGCCTTCTCAGTAAGCATGGTTAGTCAATTCATGAATAATCCCACAAAAGAGCATATGGAAGCCCTACTCCGAATCTTAAGGTATCTGAAATCATCTCCTAGACAAGGACTTCTCTTCAAAAGTAACAATCAAAGGGAGGTCAAAATCTTTACAGATGCTGACTGGGCTGGGAACATTATGTCTGGGGAAACCTTGTTACATGGAGAAGCAAGAAGCAAGTTGTAGTGTCAAGAAGCAGTGTTGAAGTAAAACTCAGATCACTAGCACCGGGAATTTGCGAGGGAATGTGGATCCGAAGACTCCTAAGTGAACTCAAGATACCACTGGAAAAACCTATACAGGTTATGTGCGACGATCAAGCTACCATCAGCATAGCAAAGAACTCATTGCACCAAGACAGGACAAAACATATTGAAATTGACTGGCACTTCATCTCTAAAAAGATAGAAAACAACACTATTCGGCTTGCCTATGTTCCCACACGACAGCAAACTGCAGACATCTTGACTAAGGCCCTTCCAAGAATTAGCTTTACCGAACTAAGTCACAAGCTAGGCATGTATGACACGTATAACCCAGCTTGAGGGGGAGTGTAGAATTATAAGGATCGGTTAGAGCCTACTTAGGCGCATATATTTATGTATAGTTGCTGATTCCTTATTTTCAGGGATTATAGTTTCATGAATTAGGTGGTTGTTATTTTGTTGCTTTATTTAGTCCTAACTTTAAGGAGTTGAATTATGTATATATATCCTTCTCTTGTAACCTAATAATTATGCATTAATCATAGAATTAGTCAGCGTTCAGGCCATATTTCTTTCTCTGATAGTGATGACTATGGATTAGACCAATCTGAGTCCTTAATTATAATTCTCGAGCAAGTTGTAACTAATATAAGACTTGCGTAAGTAATGGAAACCATTCCACACTAAGATGAATCGCTTGAGTCTTTCTTTACAACCGTGAAATTTGAGCCAACGGATGAGATTTATTAGAGATGATATGTGAAAGAGCATCTCCAACAGCTTCCCCATTTCCCACTTTTGGAGAATTTAGTTAGGTTTTTGATCCAACAGATTCCTCATCTCATTCCCCAAAATAGGGATGGAGGAGAAAAAATGGGGAAGCTTCCCCAAATCTGCAGCATTCTCCAAATTTTTGGAGGAAAAAAATGGATTCTTCAAAATGGGGAAGCTGTTGGAGTTGGTGTAAAAATTAGTTGGAGAATATGACTTTTGCTTCCTCATTTTAGAGAAAATTTTGAAGATGCTGTTGGAGATGCCCTAAATATGTCATCACGTAACAAGCTATAGGCCTATACAAGTTGAACATGTAAATTAAGCAATACAAGAGAAAACAAAATGAGGTCATTTCTTGTGAAGGCAGTAGTCTCTAAGTGCCTTTGAGATCACGGTACTTGAAGAATTAGGATATGGACATGATGATGCAGTAACTTCTGATGACTAGGACGTGGATACAATATGGAGTCGCAGAAAATTATGTCTAATTATAATTTTAAATAATTATATTTGAGTGTGTTAACATGTATAAAATACTGACTTAATCATCGGAGGAACAATACCCAACTCCACCATTTTACGAGTTTTTTTATGTGTAGAGAAGAACAACGGACTGTGAAACCACTCATTTGAAGGAGTTTGAGGACCTTAAACATTCTCACAACTCATGGATAAACCTCATGTTTAATAACTGACATCAACAACAAATAGTGTCTACGATTGGGTAAAAGAGAAAAAATATCAAAACCTACCAAATTTTACAAAAAGCAATTTTCTCTCAAAATGAGAGGAAATCACCAGAAATCTGACACATACCATATTTAATTAAAAACCTACCAAATCTTGTTATTTTCTATAAAGTTATGAGCTATTTTCTTGTTTTGAACCAAACAAGCAAAGTACAAAAAACAAGAAAATTGGTACTTTTTGATTTCTCAAAACTTTTCTTATAATTTTTTTAAGAAATACAAGGAAATCATATTTTTGGTGGAAAACATTTCCAATAATTTCTAGAAATTGAACCAAACACCCCCTAAAGCAATTTGATGGACTAATATCAAAATATAAAGATTTGGGGGACAAAATAGGTATGATTTAATGCACTGATACCTAAAAACCCCAAAGTAAAAAGAATCAAGAGTGGTGTTAGGGGCACACCACCCACCACAACCCCAACCACACAACCGGGCCCCACATGGGATTTTAAATTTTTTAAAATCCCATGTGGGGCCCGGTTTACTGTAGCAATGAGGGGGGTGTGGTTGGGGTTGTGGTGGGCGGTGTGCCTCTAACATTATTTAAGAATCAATGGACAACAATAATACCTGACCTACCTGACTCGATTCCCAAATTGCATACCCATAATCGGTGTGCTCAGCATTGGCGATTGACATCAAGATAGCAGGCATTGAAGTCCACCGATCATCGAAGTCACGAGTCCAGCTTCTTGGTTCGATGAATTCGGCTCCTCCTTCCCCCTGTGCTCCTCTGAGTGGTGAATCATCGCTGGCCGTCGCCGAAGATGAACAGGGTCTGAGATGGGGAGAAGTCGAGAAGAGGAGAGCGAGCGAGGGGAGATGATCGAAGAGCTCCCATTCCCATATGGGATTTCGAGAGAATGGGGGTTAAGCGGAGGGTTTTATCGAATCAGATAGTTTTCTGTTGGCGCCGAGTTACTTTGGGCAGCTTTATTTTGATGCTAGGGTTATTTTGGCGGCTTTATTTTGATGTTGGGGTTATTTTGGTGGCTTTATGCATTTGTCCATGTAAAGGTATAATTACAAGCTCATCTCAGTATAAAATGTCTTATTAAAGAAAATTTTGATACTAGCTTGGCCAAATGTTCTTGAAACTAAGTCAAAACTTCATAGTTGTTGTGAGAGTTAAATGTTATAATTTTTTACTATAAAATGCCGAAGACCATGTGTACATGTGTGCAAGAGATGGAATCCCAGTAAAATGGGTCATATTTCGTCTTTGCAAACAAGAAAATAAAAAAGAAATAAATAAACTAAGCTCTTAATTCTTTTATGGCATACATACACTTTCCCAATCAAACAACTAAACACTTAGCACAATTAATAGAACAGTAGTACATTCAAAAACACACCCACAGTTAACAACAAACAAACTTTATTTCGGAATCCTACTTCACGAGCTTTAATTATATAACCACCCCTTGCAACAAACATGCTTCCCTTCAAAGTGCAAACACAGAGAAGAGGAGGGATAATGAAACTAGAAGAACAAAGAACAAATTCAAACCTCCATTCTCACTTCCAAATTCCCGGGTGACTCTCAAGAAATCGAATTCCTCCACCTCCTCGGCCCCTTCCTCTCCCCTCCTCCTCCCGCCAAAACCTGCTGCTCCCCGGTCTCATGCCCCTCCGTTCCCGCCATTTTCGTCAACTTACTCAGCTTCTTCCATCCGCTACTCCAAGCTGAGGAGCTCTGCTTATTATTAACACTCTTGGACGAAGAAGAAGAAGAAGACATCTTTTCGAACTGCCTCTGCAAATTATCCATATCATTCTGAAGTTCCAAATACTTAGCCTTCATACTTTCCAGTTCAAACTTAAGAGTGTTGATGTCTTTCTTGGCAGTTGCCCAGCCATCTTGAAAGGACTGAGGAGTTCCTTCGAGGAGCTGCTTTCGGGTGGAGACAATGGGCTGGTAGAGGTGGTCGACGCCGCCTGGTTCTTTGAGGGAGGAGTTGGCGATGGCGTTGCTGATCTTGACTTGTTCGGAGAAGAGGACCTGGACTACGATTCTGAGGGGGAGGCGCTCGTTCTGGGCTGCGTGCATGCAGGCGTCGATGGAGAGTTTCTGGCAGTCCATAACGCGGCACAGGCGCTTGCGCTCGTGCTCTGTCAGTGTTGGGTGTGCCTGTTGATCAATGGTTCAAAAGTTAATAGGGGGTAAATGGAGAATGTGTGATACAGGTGCTGATACAGACCTCCTGCAGCATCTCAGCATCGTTCCTTCGAACTTACTGTCCCTCTAGTTTTATGTTTGGAGGAAGATTCTATAAGCTGAATTCTTTTGCTCTTTTACCCTCAGGGGGTTTGTTTGTAAAAAGGGTGAATTGCAGACAGACCTTTGTACGACTATCAAGTTGAAGTTACTACCCATAAGTTCTGTAATAATAGATTTTTGACCTATCTGCAACAATAGATTTTCACTTAAGGGGTTTATCTGCAATAATAGAACTTGTTAAAGGGATCTATCTGTCGGTAATAGGACTACATAGATAGATAGATAGTTCAATTTGGCCATAGGACAGGTCTATCCACTGCAATTAACCCTTGTCAGAAAGCAATTTCTCTCTCTCTCTCTCTCTCTCTCTCTCTAAAAGAGTCAAGAAATTCCACTTAGGGGTCTATCGCTAAAATAAATCTCGAGTGTAAGTTCAAAACTCCGACACAAACAAAAGTGGGTCCATTTCAGTGTAAGAATCCAAGGCTGCGCTATTTGTACGAACGTCAATTTTATGAGAGACTCAATATACAATAATTTGTCAGTTTCAAACCCAATACAAATCTTGAAAATCATTCTCTCCCCAAAACCTCCAACATAAACTAAGCTTTGAGAACAAGTTTATTCATACTCAACACAATTCATTAAAATATCAGATGGTATACACATTTATCTACCAAAATTGGAACTTTGTAATGAAATATATAACAAGTATAGAAGTTCGAAAATTAGTACCTTGAGATAAGAATCCACAGCTCGATACAGCCCATCATCACAACTCCTAGCAGACTCCGGTAAAGCCTCAGCCAAAACCTGAAACTTTGTAAGCGAAAGATTTCTATCTCTGGAAACCTCAGTTAGATAACTATCCAACAACCTCGCAACTCTAATTTTTGCATTTACCCCTCCTCTCTCATACTTACTAGTATTGTCCCCAAAAGCATCTCTCCCTGGACTCGAACACTCGGTATGTTCTTGCACTAAGAAATGCTCCACAATTCTCTGAACCATATCAACATCATGCAAAGTCTCGCTCTTATTGTAACTGGGAATCAATAAATCACTTAAACTCGCTTGTTCTAATTGCATCCCTACTCTTTTCTCCAGTTCGGTCACCAATGCGGGTGCAACATTCAACATATTTGCTAGCTTCAATAATCTCAGTAAAAAGCTACATGGTACACAATCCTTTTGAGGGGGGATTATACTAATCAAGCTCTCGATCACCATTCTCTGCTCTCTAACTTGAGAACTCGTTAGCTCGTCCTTGTTTAGACTACCGCTAACAATCAAATGCAGCCCAGGTTGGTTACAATTCTCCTCTGCATTTGGGTTTATGATCTCTTTACCCAAACCCGGCAGCCATTTCGACGCATAGTGTACAATCGAAGCTCCAATTAGATCGAAACGCATTCCCTTCACTTTAATCGCAGTAACAACTCTAACGAAGTGATCGATCCTGAGCAACGAAACATCTTCGAACCACCAGTCAGGGGGGGCTAACGTGTTGCGACTTGGGCTCGATTCCTTCGACCCGTTGCTGCTCCATTTCGGGCTATCGGATCGACCCGTGTAAGCCCAACGGATCGATCTCAGGTTAGCACAAGCCTTCCATGCTATAGACTCACTACACCTCCTCACAATTTGGAGGTTTTCAGCCCAAGGGGAGAGGTTTTCGCAACTTTTTAGCACCACAATTGAGTCACGCCAACTAGAGAGGACTACGTAACTGAGAAAAGCCTCTGTTTTGAATATGAGGTTGCCTTCTTCTAAGTCTTCAGTCATTTCTAAGTACTCGGCGGCGCACCGGAGGCCGGAGATGTTCGATGAGGTTAAGTCAACCGCGATGCCGTAGCAGAATTTTGCGGCGAGCTCAAACGAATCGGGCCCGCCAGGGAGTTCGTCGAGCTCGACCAGGCTCGGGTCCGATGACGACTCATATACTATTCTGTTCAATTTCCCACTTCTAGCAAGTAGAGGGTACTACAATATAAAACATAAAATTGAGACACTATAACTAGTAAAAAATAAAAAAAAAAAAGAAAGCAAGCTAAAAAATATGCGGAAGTAGATAACTAACCCTGTGGAGATGCGAATATGGAGTCTCCAACTTTAACTAGCAAATCACTTGGATATCACTGATGTGACATACCTAAATTCAATTATCACGAATTATGCTTGAGCAAATAATGAAAGTTTTAGGGTTGAAGAGCGGTTGGGGTGAGAAATCTCTAAGATATACCAGCATTGTCCTCTGCGCTCAAAGCCATCAGTCTTCATGGCGTCTTGGCTGTCGAGGTCGAAGGAGCCCCGAGGGTAGCGCTTGGTCTCAGATTCCCACATTTTGGGATCGAGAAGAGATTGTAGAGTCGGAATCGTGGGAGCTAGGACTTGGAAAAGGTAGCGAGAGGATGTTCGATCGAGTGCTGTAGATTTTGTGTTAGATACTGTAATGATGAACGCTGAGATGCCTGGCGCTCATGTTGTCTGTTTTATAATCGCTTATGGCAGCTACTCTCAAGAGATATTTAGGATAAATTTTTTTTTTTAAGATCGAGGGAGTTTTCCAGGATTTGTAAAGTTAAGAAGGGGTTTTGTGCAAAAATCCTCAAATTTCAGGGAGTTTCTAATGCCTAACCTAGAAAGCACACGTACTACGCAAGTCTTCGTCGTAACTTGGAACTAATGTGACGAAAAACTTCATCATGAACTAGGATTTTTCTTCCCCAAATCATGATTAATCCTAGTTTGACAAATAACTTAATTGGGAGCCAATCAATTTTCAATTTTGTTCCACCAAATTGTTTTTGCCAATAAAAAGGCTAGAATTATTCTGTTAGAATACAAAATTATAACCAATAATCTTCACCATAACTTCAGAATTTTGATGCAATTGCAGGATATATTAACATGGTAATAGAGCACCTACGTGTGAATCTCATTGGCTATAAATTTTTAAGAAGATATATAAAAAAATTGATACCGCTTGGTGAGTCCAAATTTCCTACTAAAAGAGGCCTCAATCTATGGGAGCACCGGTAAGTTATGAGATTATGACACTCAACCTTCACTATAAAATTCAGAATTTTATAAACATTGCAAGGGTAATTCATGTAACACGGCAAAAGTGGTTGCGATGCTAGTGGCGAGGAGAGTAATGCTTAACCGTCAAAGACTCAAAAGTCCTTTTGACATATTCCAACCTCCTTGTGTAGGACTAGTCTATATGGATTATGCTAGTTCTTGATTAGTGATCCAATTGCCAAATAAACCCATATAAAGGACTCTCAATCTGAATAAACATATTACAATATCTATACTACTCTACAATAAACATTGTGAGGATAGACAAAAGTGAAGGAATGAGTAATTATTCATTCAATTTATCAAAGAATAGAGGGTAATTTTTGTAAAGGATGATGACAATTTGGTCAGTTGTCAATATGTTATTGTTGTGGGTTTCTATCGCTTCTTCCCTCCTTCCCCTTCGGTCATTTATCAATATGTTAGTGATGTGGGTTTCCATCTCTTTCTCCCTCATTCACCTTCTCTAGAAGGTCCCATTACTTCTAAATTCCAAATCCTCCTTCTCTATTTTAAGTTTAAATTTTATCTCTCTTGATATAGGTTACTTCAAATACTCAAATCCATATTGTTTTAGGAGTTCCTTTTTTTAGCTTGGTTTGTTTTGATCAAAAGTCCTACTTACATTAGACTTTACACAACCAATCATATTAAAGGTTTATTCCTACTTGAACTCTTGTTGGGTTTTAGAACATGTGGACTTATATTCCTATTAGAACTCTTATTCCTTAGACAGCAAGGAGCTGGGACCTTCAAGGCTATACAAGAATAAGTCTTTCAAGTCAATTAGAAGTATCAATCTTCATATATATATATATATATATATAGTTTCTTCATCTCCTTCTCAAATTTAAAATTTCATACATGATATTTTTTAAGATTATATAATTTAAAAAAATCAAAATGCAACAAAATGTAAGCTAGGTAGTGGCAGATCGTAAATGATGATCAGTAAACTATTATACGAACTTTAAGCTCAATTTCATTCCTCTTACTAAAATGAAGGATACATTAATAAATTTTCAGATGCATAAAAGGTATACATACTTTTTTAATGAAGTCTTATTATTTTGATCACATGCGTTATGCTTATGCATTTTTACTAGAAATACTATAAATATATATTAAATAATTATAATATAATTACCATGCACATGACTCAGAATTATTTAGATAGAAGCAGGGCCGGCCCTGGGGTAAGCCCACCAAGCCCCGGGCCGGGGCTGGGGCAACCCAGAGCTAGAGGGGCAACCAAAGGGGGAGGAGTCGAAGGAGGGATGATGGGTATGGGCATGTCGGTAGTGATGATGGTGGTGGTGGTGATGATGATGGTGGGTATGATGGTGATGATGGGGATGATGAGGAGGAGGAGGATGAAGAGGGGAAGAGCTCGGTTAGGAGGTTTGTGAGTTGGGTATTTGGGATGAACAATTAGAAAATTAGATTAAAAAAGTAAAGGTTAGTTCTTTATTTTGCTGCTTGTTTTTTTTAATCCTCTCCTGCTTTGTATGATATTTTTTTCCCTCTGGGAAATTTTCTGGGCAAGTGTAGACTTTTTTTGGTTCATGTAAACAAGGAAAAGAAAACGAGTAAATGGAACCAAAAAAAGGTTTAAAAATTTCTATGTATTTTAGTTTGATTTTGTGTAGCTATTTGTCTTTGTAGTTCTTAGACTTATTTCTATTTGTTCTTCTTGTAAGTTTTCTCTTTTTTCTCCCTTCTAGCTTAAATTGATTATACTTATTATTATTATTTTAAAGATATATCCAACAAATGTTCATTGCTATTCACAAGAAAAATGCAACTTTCAGGAAAAAGGATAATCTTTTTTGGCTTTTTAGCAAAATGGTCTCTTTTCGTTTCTTTTAGCCGAAGGATATAAGTTGAAGAAAAGGGTCGATTTTATTTTTCTGAAATCATCCACTAGTTGTTGGTAATCTTCTAGGATTTATTTTGTGCTGGTAATTTTCTTTTCAGTATGAGCACTGATAACTTATGTAGTACTTAAAAAATAGATATTTTCTTGTAATGAAAAGAGAAATTATGAATTGATGAAGCTCAATATATATCCAGTAATACAAGAGTAATACAATTCTTAAAGTAAACTTATTATTTTCTTTCAGTGTAACTTTTGAGACTTTCAATCCCAAATTTCAAAAAGAGATGCATTGTTAAATTATTATTATGGTCATTAGTGCCAAAGTAATTAGTTTGTAGACTCGTGGGGCAACTCAAGGGGGAGGAGTTGAAGGAGGGGAGGTCGTCGTGGAGTGAAGGTCATCGTGGGGCAACTCAGGGCCGACCCAAGGCCGGGCTGGGGCTAGGGCAACCCAAACCTCAGGACCGGCCCTGGATAGAAGTTTAATGCTACTTGCGCTTGCATTTGAACGAGCCGATGTTCTAGTAAAACTATAATATATAATTTTCATGATTCACCATAATTTATGATTTTGATGTAACCCTTTTAACAGAAAAGTAAGAAGGAAGGAAACAGACAAAAGATGACACTGTTACACAGGGATTGAGATTTGAGGGAATGTGGATGGAGCTGTGGTTAGTGCATTGATCAGCAGGAAAAATATCACATGGGGTGTTTGGACTTATCTGAAACCCTCTGATTCGCCATCATCTTCCCTTGATTCCTACAGGCTGTTGATTATGGGCTTCCCATAATCCCCCCAATGATTACTCTGCACAATTTTTTCACTTTGTTGTTCTCATTTTAACAGGAAAAAGGTGTGAGATTTTTGTAGCCATTTTCATTTGTTTGTTCCTTTTTGATGATTATGCACAGGGTTCTAATACATCATAAAGATCCTATCAATGAACCAGAACTTTGACATTATAATGGAGATTCCGAATTGCAATGTATAGTCTAGTATTAATAATTAAAATTAATAAATACAAAAATTCTTAAAAACCTGCTACTACATTAAAATTTTGAAGTTGTAAAAATAGGAATACTTCCGCATTGACGCATGAGGATAAAAAGAACCGAAAATTGTTTCATCTTGAATACGCTATTATTCCACCAACTTTATACATTTAAATACCCTAAGTGATATATGTTGGGATTGTGTCTTTGATTCTTTGTATAACTTCATGAGAATTAGATAGGGTTGGAGATCTATCATGATTAGGAGATTTAGTCTCATCATGATTAGGAATTTGAATCCTATTCTAGTTAGGAAGTTAGGCTACAGATAAAGTTTTGGTTTCCCTATATATATTCTTGTATTGTTGAAGGAAAAACTAAGCAGATGAGAGAGAGCCAATATTCTTGTAATTTAGGGTTAGCAGAGGACGTAACCCGATTCAAGAATATTGTGCGAGAGGCGAGAGTTTCATAGTCTTTGTCTGTGCAAAAGATTACATCATTGGGAGAGAGTTTCGCAGTCTTTGTCCGTTCAAAATATTGTAAGGAGAGGGCTTTGGAGATAATATGAGAGTTGTATGTATGTGAGATTGAGAGATGAGAGTTGAGTGGTTCCTCTTGTAGTTCTCCCTGATACGTAGTGGATTTCTTGTATTGTTGCTCGTGCATGTAGGTCAAAGTTGGTTGACTGAACCACATAAATCTCGGTGTTATTTCTTCTTGATTGTGGTTATTTTATGTGAACACGTGTGAAAGGATAATGGCCAGCAGGACACGTGGGGGCTACAAAGTTGAGCAAACAACAGCTACATGAAGAATTCATGTGAAGTGCGTGAAAGGAAGAGTTGCGTGGGGACCACAAAGCGCGTGAGTAGAGAGGAAACCGCGTGGGAGGGTGCCGAATCCATTGGACAAAAGAAGAGGCTCGGATTTTGTATCACTTTACCCGCTAGGCTATAAATAGGAACGCCTAGGGTTTTGTGCGTTGGGAGCAAGTACCAGGGGAGGAGAAATTTTGTGCGGCTGTGCAAGGAAGGATTCTCTCTTTGGCTGGCGGCTACGAAGATCAAAGTGCAAGCAAGAGACTGATTTGTGCGACTGCAGAGAGCAGGTACGAAGGCAGAGAGCTTGGCTTGGAGGCGTGTGCAAGCAGCAAAGGTGCAGAAACAGAGGGTTCTCAAGCGGCTTTTGAGAGAGATTAGAGAGTTAGTTTGAGGGTTTATTTTGTGAGATTGTAAACCTATTTGTATTCTTTTCCTCTCTAATAGTAGATCTCCCCCTCCTTGCCCCGTGGACGTAGGCAGTTTGCCGAACCACGTAAAATTAGTTGTTTGAGTTTGTGGCCATTGTAATAGCTTTTAGGATCCCTCGACAGGTCAGTCCTAGAACTGATGAGAGGAAGAGCCGATATCTCACTTGGTTGAGATATCCGCTTCAGATTCTTGTCTCCTTGGTGAGACGGGAATTCTTATCGATCTTTCTCTCTTATTGTGCACCAGAAACTCTGCCGAAATTTCCGCTGCGCACAACAAGTGGTATCAGAGCCCAGATTCCAGATCTAGGGTTTGGAGGAGTAGATCAATTTGGAGGCCCGTTTAGGACTTCGTTGGTGATAAAGGTGGAATCTTTTTGGTAAAGACTCTATCTTTTCAATTTTGGATCTATTTTTCGTTCGTTGTTGCTTAGGTTGTCGGGGAAAGAAGGTGCTTCGGGTGTCGAGGGTGGTGCTTCTGGCGCGAAGACCATTCAGAGTTTGAATATCCACTCTATGAAGATAGATGTGGAGAAATTTAATGGCACAAACAACTTTGGATTATGGAGATGCGAGGTTTTGGATGCGCTGAACGCGCAGAATTTGGAGGATACATTGGAGTTAGATGGCAAGCCAGATGAGATTGAAGAGAAGGTTTGGAAAAAGATGAATCGAACGGCGTGTGGTGTGATTAGGTCTTGTTTGACTCAAGATCTAAAATATGATGTGATGAATGAGACTTCTGCGAAGAAGATTTGGGAGATTCTCGAAAGCAAGTATTTGACCAAGAGTGTGGAAAATCGCTTGCATTTGAAGAGGAGACTTTATCGTTTCCAGTTGAAGAAGGGAACCTCCATTAGAGATCACATGAACCACTACACAAAGCTTCTTGCGGATTTGGCGAATGTGGATGTCAAGATTGAAGATGAGGACAAGGCGTTGCTGTTGTTGAGTTCCTTGCCCGACGAGGAATATGAGACCTTCGTTCTTACTCTGATTAATGGGAAGGCATCACTTTCGTATAGTGAGGTCACTGCTGCACTTGTGAATTATCAGCTTCGAAAGAAGGATAAGGAGGCTTCGGTTGAGCCGGTAGCGGAGGCGTTGGTCGCAAGAGGGAAGGGTCCAAACCGAAAGAATTGGAAGTCACAGTCTAGAATTGGAAAAGATCAGTGTGCTTGGTGCAAGGAGACTGGTCATTGGAAGAAAGACTGCCCAAAGCTCGACGAATGGATGAAGAATAAGCAGAAGGGAAAAGGGAAGCAACCATCATCAGAAGCAAACATCGTATCGGATGGTAATAATTCTGACTCTTCTATTTATTCGCTTTCTATCAGTCCTACAGATAGCTATTCGGAGGAATCTGAATGGATGTTGGATAGTGGTGCGACCTATCATGTGTGCCCTAGAAGGGAATGGTTCTCCAGTTTTGAGAAGCTGGTGGATAGTGGTGTGGTGTACATGGCTGATAACCGTGCATGCCAGATCCTTGGGATAGGAAGAATTCGCATAAAGATGTTTGACGGGACTGTTAGAGAGTTAAACGATGTGAGATATGTTCCTTCTTTGAGGAAGAACTTGATCTCGATTGGAGCTTTGGTTGGAGAGGGTCTGAAGGTTCGTGTTGAGGACATGGTTCTCGAGATTGCGAGAGACTCTCGTATTTTGATGAAGGGCGTCAGGAGAAATAACCTGTATTACTTGACTGGAGGTATAGTGGCAGGTGGAGAGCTGACGACTTCTGTTGATTCGACTAGACTGCGGCATTTGGGGCTTGGCCATTCCAGTATTGATTCCTCGCATAGATTGAAAGAGGGTGCAAAGACCTGCAGTTTGAAGTCCAGTGAACATGTTGATGTGAGCAAGAAGACCGAGGTGAAGTGTGGCACCTCTATTCACCGTGCTAAGGGTCGTTCTGGAGGAGTTCACGTGGATGTTTGGGGGCCTTCCAAGGGGACATCATTGGGAGGTAATAGGCGTTTGGTTTCCTTTGTTGGTGGCTGTTCTAGGCGTGTTTGGGTTGCAACCAAATCCCCTTTGGAGAAAGTCCTAGTAGTTTCCAACAGATTGAAGAAGTGTGTAATAGACAGAAAGGTGAAGGTACTCCATTCTGGTGGGAGGTACAAGATGGACCTATTTCTGTATTAGAGCCGAGCTCACGGTATTTCGAGACACTTCGTTGGAAAGAAAATCTTGGGGCAACTAGATAGGGTGACAAATTTGGAAGACCGTGCCTTGCTGGAGGAGGATCAGTGTTTGTGGTCGAGCAATGGTTTGCAGAA